>NC_071977.1:14765303-14886650 GCF_026283585.1 Hylaeus volcanicus
CAATAAAAAAATTCCTTATTCAATAATTTTACAAGATCTGGAAATAACGCAGTCTGTGGGACGCTTAAGACGTTGGGACGTTTAGAGGTCGGTCGGAAATGACTCATATATATGGACCGTTTATTTTGGAAGTGGTGTAAGTCCATTTTCTCTTGTTTCGATAAAATTAAAGGTTAACACCTTTTTTTGATAAGAAAAATCTAATTCCTAATTCAAATCAAATTATTCTTTATTATGACAAAAAAAAGGTTAATTAAAAAATTTAGGCAAATTATATGAAGTCTGGCAATGTTTCTACTGTTTTATCAATATGTAATTTGGTTATATAAATTTGTTTTAGGCGTATTTTACTAAATTGATTTATACTTACGGGCTACAAATGGACTTACACCACTTTCAAAATAAGACAATTGCACATCGTTTAATTTCAATTTTGAAAAATCAAATATCACTTTAAATATACTTCATATTAATCCAATTTTGTCCACATGACATAAAATAAAAATAGTATTTTTAATTTTAGATGCTAATTACATTGTTAAAATTACAGGATATTGATAGTATTTACTTATGTTGTGCATGTGGCAGTGTTTCGAAATATGTATGATGCACCGGAGGTATATAAGGTAGTAACTGCTTGATATCTTTATGTTTTTCATAAGTAATAGGCCTGACATCTTGGTGCAAAGGCGCCAGGACGATTTTTTCAAATTTTAGCGGTCTTCCAGGACGTGTAGGTAATAAATTTATAGTTTTAAATTCTTTGTCTTTCATCGATGTTTTATATAAAATAGTGTATGGTGCACTTCTGAGAAACCTTATCCAACATATTTGCAACTAATTTTCCTGTTCTTTATTAGTGTTTTTTCTTATGTGTAATATGACACGTAATATAAAAAGAATGTGAAATAACAGGCTACTGATTGTCAACCATCTGCTAAGCCTACCTCTGTCAATTGGACTTACACCACTTTCATAGTCGATGATTATGCAGTTTCATGTACCGACCAATTTTAACTTGTACAAAACATGGGAATTTTTTAGGAAATTAAACACGGACTAGTTATACATAAAAAAATTTACATTAAATTGTTACGTGCCAACATTTTCAATTTTTATTTTTCTTGATTTCGTCAGCAGGAATGTGTTCGAGATGGTTTACCATCCCGAATTCGTTCTAATCGAACACAAACCTAGCCTTTGACGGTAGTTTATTAAATTCATTTTTGAACAAAGATACACATTCCTTCCTTGAAATCAACGGCGTCACGTCACTTTCACCCTGCTGGCAGTGTCGCACCTTGTACAAAAACTTTGTAAATATGTTCAATTTGTTTAATATTTTAATAGGTTTAGTATTGTAAATACGTTAAGTGCGTTGCTTGTTACGAATGAAAGGCGTTAAATCATGTAATGTAACAGCGGCGTATACGTGTATAATTGTTGGAAAGATGCACGTCGAATATTACCATCGCGTTCAAATATCACGGTTACAGATCTCATTGGAAGAAGGACATATAAATATCGCGCATTTAGGTAAAACCTTTATTTTGCTATTTCTTCTTCATGTACGCTCTGAATACCGAACCCGTAACTCGAACAGCAGCGTGGTTCGTCCGCGCGTACGTTGTCGCTAGGACGAATCGAGCGGCTTAGTGGACGTGAGACGCGAGACGAGGTACAATTCGTAAACACCAAATTCTCGCGTGTACCGAGTCGCGAAATCTCGAAGACTTTTTCTATAAACTGGCGGCGATCACATGGTTCTAAGATCCTTTGTCTCCAAAGCTTCTAGAACGTTCCACCGAGTTTACGTGGTCGAGCAAGGCACGAGCCTTCTTCACTTCTTCTCGTACAGTCGCACAAAGCGTGAGTAGAGTCCGAGATCCCTTAAATTGAGTTAGAGTGCCGTAACCCCGTGATATTTCGATTCGAAGTAAGTGGTAGGCAGAGACTCGGGTCTCTTGTTAAAATATTTTAACCTTAGCTTTTATTTTATTTATTTGTATTATTCAACTTATTTTTCTTACATTAGGGATTATTATTATTTTTATTAAAATCAAAGATAGTTTTCAATATCGTTTTCGCGTGTCTGTGCTTATCTTCCCAGCAGGTAATCCAAGCGATTCCAATAGAAGGAAGGCGAGCGAGCGTTAGAAAGAAGGTGATCCGAACGAAACGCTAGATTTACGCGTGAAAGATTTAGTGGTGAGTTGTCTTCCTCTAACGTAATATTAATGAATTTATTTTGTTGTGACCACTCGGAATATCAATAAATGATATTTCATTTTCGGGGAATCCCTAATTGGTGTTCTCGGGTGGTATTTCCATTGATATTTTATAAAATATTATTCCGACAATTTTATTGTATTCTTTATCATATGAAACTACAATTTCTGGTTTCTGGAATATCAATAAATGCTATATATTTCATTTCCGGGGTAACCCTATCTGATATTCTAGGAACAAATATATATATATTTTTTCATTGTTTTTCTTTATTAAATGCGTAACTGAATTTTTGACGATTTCATATGTGTATTTTCTGTATGAGTTTATAAGGAAAGAAAGTGTGTGTATTAAATCTTGTCGCCCAAACGTACATTTGAGCCAAATCACATAACTCATTGTATTATCAAAATCAATACCACGAACATATTAATTGAATAAATATTACAGTGGCATGTTAACAGTAGAACATTCTTATAGTTGAATTAACCGCTCGCATCCATTTGAAATCCCAAATCTTAAATAAAAAAAGGACATAGAAATTCACATACGAGTCAGCTGCAACGCAGGAATCTGAGTCTCACGTCACAAAATTAAGCATAAATTACGTAATATCTCATTCTTGTCAAAAATAGACTTACACCACTTTCAAAATAAACGATCCATATATGAATGTTAGGTGAGACCGAATACTTGAGAGAAACGCGCGGTGTCCTTCTAGTGGTGAGGACAGAAGGTGCCACCACATGTTTTATAACGTTTGGAAGATAAAACGTACACTAGAACCTCAGTTATCCGAACAGGTTGGGGTACAAGACAGTTCCGATGCCTGAAAAGTTCATATAATCAAGGTTCCTGGTGTACCCTCTTTTATGATCCTCAATTAGGATTGGAGTCGCTCGTACCTGAGAAGGAACCAAGCCTCAAGTCAGCTACGAGTTCGTATACCCGAGGCTGAACGTGACTTGGTTCGTAAAAGCGAGGTGCGAACAACCGAGGTTCTACTGTACTTTCATTTAAATCTTCATTCTTTATATTTATGTGAATCGATAAAAATATGAGTTTGGATAAACATCTGCAGTGTATTGATGATTTAATTTGGGGTCACTGTATAAACTTTGTTTATGAGATATTTTAAAGTTAGGTTGTAAAAACTCCAATTCGACGCACTAGGTTCTTTTAGCTTGCATCTTCTACAGTACATTACGTCTTCGTAAACGTGGACTTATATTTTGTTCTCTTATAGTGAATAACGTCGTTAAATGAAAATTAACATAAATGTTGATCGAGAACGAAAATTCATCGTTTGTAGAATAATACTTGTCAATTTTCAAGGTGCTGCTTCTGGAATCCTCTAGATTTGAGATTAGGTATTTGAGATTAGAACTAAATTCGAGATTAGAATTGTTAAAAGATTAGGATTTAGTGGTTAACAATATAAATAAATTTCAAGCGTCTTTTAAATCTGAGATTAGTAATTTGAGATTAGAACTAGATTAAAGATTAGAATTCTTGAAAGATTAGATTTACTAGATTAGATAAGAATTGTTCTTACAATAATAATATTCTTCTTCCTAAATTATATTATTAATCACTTAAATATAATTTTTTTGTAACTCTAATCTCTAACATACTTTTAATCTCAATTATAAGAATAATATTCTTTGGAGAGGGAACAATACTTTTGTCTTAAATGAAAATTGAACTCTATGCATTAATGTATTTTTCTTAGATGAATTAAATCATTCTTCAATCGTGCTCAAATTTATTTGAGCATTGTCGAGGATTTGCCCACGCTTCGTAGAAAAGTAAACGGTATACAATAAGCATGACAAACGAACGGATTATAAATTGGTAATCGCCTGGGCTGCACGTAGGAGTTTTAATTCCTAATTTAGTTCCGTGCTCTGAATATGGCATTCATTAGAGCCGTTATAACGACTGACCGACCTAATGAACGATGCAGGAAACCGAGCAGAATGCCAGTGATTAGAACCGCCAGGGGATCTGGGTACGCGCATTATGAATACATTAAAGCTCGAAACCCCGCGGAGAAGTTTTACCCGATTAATCAAACAATTCTGCGAAATAATATCGAGAACATTAACCGGCTTGGTCACAGTTGCGATATGTAGTTCAAAGCGAAGAACTGAATGCACTGCCTTTACTTAACTGGTAAATAGGAATGGTTTCGTCGACACTTGTAATCAACAGTGGATAGTATTCATCTTATCTTAATATTTTGGATGAAAAGAATTTTTCCAAATATCATCTAATGAAATTAGGAACATGTTCACGCCTGGTATTTTGTGATGTTTGCAATCTAGTTAATTTAACAGTAAACTTACCAAACTCGTCAGTTTGGTCCATGCAGTTCAAACTTTTTCTTAAAATCATTGAATTGTTAACTATGATTTTACTCCAGTTTTTGAGAACATTTATTGTAATAGGGGACCAATTTTATTAATAAATTATTTTGTTCCACCTCCCTCTAGTTACAAAGATACAGTTGTATGTATAAGTGTCCATTAAACTCGACAGTTGTAACCTTAATAGATAACGATCTATATCATTAATAACATTACTATCTACTGTGTTGATTGATATCCACTATTACATCCACAGCTTATTATAGGATATTTTGAGAAGAAGACTCTATTAATTTCTTTGCCGTCAAGGTCATCCCAAGGTCATAGTATACAGGTCATTGAATTTATCTTGACACGGACTATAATTCTGTTAAATCAAAAATGCAAAATGCCATTATAAAAAATGAAGGTGACCATGACAATACTAAAAAAAAGATCTTTTTGTTGCCCTTTTTATTACAATGTATAGCCATTCGAAAACTGATCGACATTTGTTTAAAATATTTTTGTCAGATTATCGCAAGTACTTGAAAAATCGTGAAAAGAACTTGGAAAATCGTAAATATGTGATTGTTTCTACTATATAACTTCAGCTGTACAATTTCTACTTCTATAGACAATTTCAATATCAACTTTTCTACTACTTTCAGCTCAGGTCAAATAACATGGAGGGATTCCATACAAAAGCAGCAATCTTCCAGATCCTGTAGGAGAGGTCGTTAGGAACATCAATCTCCATAAAGATTTTTTTTTATATATGCTCCCATGGGGTCGATAAACTAAATCATCCAATTGATAGGATTTCCAAAGCCTAGAATTTTTCGCAAACTCATGGGTGACATTGTTTTAGAAAGATTTAAATCTAAAACACCAATCTTCCACACAAATTTCCCCAAAGAAATCTCTTCATTCACATCGTCGAGAAATTTCAACAGCTCAAACGATATAACGGATTCTCCCAAAGCATAGAATTTTCCTTCAACGAAACGCCATCGTTTCGTCAGGAACCCCGGAAGGTCAAATGACCGAAGGGATTTCTAAACCCTTCGAGGTCCCCAGTTTCGTGACCCTCTCGAAGAAGTAAAAAAAAAAGAAGAGAAGGGAAGAAATTAACTGGGCGAGTGGTGAGTGCGTCGTTGGCGCGCGTTGGCACCGGAAGCTCGAGCCTCGAAAGAATAGCGAAAGCTATGAGAACATCGGAGCTGGATAGTCCATTAAGTGCTCCACCCGTGGCGAGCTGACTCGACTACTCGCCTCTCTATCCGGGCAAGGTAATTTTGTATTCTCCCCTTGGCCTCGTAGAGGCGCGGGCGGTTCTTCCGCGATGTGACTTCACCTGTTGGTTGTACGGTGTTCGTTTCGCCGTTCCAACACGGTCTGTGCAATATTGATCGCCGTCCCACACGACACGCCAAGTTCCTGGCCGTCCTGTAACACCTTTGGTCGCGTATAACGTGACCTGACCGTAGAATCCTGATCGTGATCGCTCGAATTCATCCTTGGATTACCAACGGGCATCTGGACGGACGACGCCTACGATCGGGCGTTCGTTTATCTCCGCCATGGAGTTTTCTGGCCGGTTGCTCGTTTCGACGGACGCAATTTCGTTTCCCTACGACGCGACGCCAACGCCGACGGTGAAAGGCAGATCAGATAGAATAAGGCATTTCCCACTGAACACCATTCTCGTTTTTGTGTGAATGAAATCATTTAGTACGGGTTGTCGCGCGCTTTGCTTGGAAACCATCTTTGAATTTGGGGTGCATTTCTTTTTGTGAGAAGTTGGGTTCAGGTAGGGTTTGGTTCATGAATGAAAAATAGTGTGTCTTGTAAACAGGGATTTTATATTTATAAGCTTGCTAAATTAGTCTCGAATGATTTTAAGAGGAGATATAGGTTTAGCACTACGTTTTTTTTTGGAGATTTGCATGAATTTTTCTAGCTGGAAAGGAATGTATGTAATTTAATGAATTTTTGAGAACATTTTATACATATATTCAAGTAAACATTGTAATTTTTTGGAAATATTTCCCCGGAAAATATAGAAGAATATATATAGAAAATATAGAAAATATATATAGAAGAAAGACATGTCTTTAAAGTAAATTTAAATCCCTATTGATTTCAGATAAAAATTGTGGCCTCCATAATGTACGCAAAACAGCTCCGTTTGATGGTGACTTCCGATGGGTGGCAGCTGATATCTTCCATGTTTTCCGAAGAAATACTCCCCCAAAAATTACAATGTTTACTTGAATATATGTATAAAATGTACTCAAAGTTTCATGAAATTATGTACATTTCTTTCATACTAAAAAAAATTCATACAGATCACTAAAAAAACGTAGTCCCAAACCTATTTCCACCCTTAATAATGAGAATTTGATAATATACTGCACAACAAAATTATTCTTCAAAATTTTGACATTTTACAAGCGTGCATGTTTTAGTTTCATTATATGACCCCGTTGCTAGTCACTTCCAAAGTATTTTGTGACCCCAAATATTATTTGACTTATGTCAGAGTGCATAAATGTAAAAGGCATTTAATATCGTGTATTACCACTTTGGCATCTGATAACCTCTTCCAAACGTTCTTGCATGTTCCTAATTTGACACACAGATTACATAATCAGTCTTTTGTAGAGCGAAATGATGCTTAAAGTCCGACCAGCAACTTCCTTGCATACGCATCCGGTAATACTAATATGCTGGCGGTAAAATCGTACGAATAACTTAAAAATGACATAACTCGTTCATACAGAAATCGTGCAGACTTCTTTTTTTTCCAAATGGCTTGATAAACTGTGCACTTTGCGATGGTTTGTGTACCATTTCCGAATAAAAATTAGTGCGATCCAGATAATGCGTAAAATAATCAAATTTTTAAAGAAAAAATGACTTGGTAGTTATCAAAACATTGAGATGAGCCATCGATTCGCATTCATGTGGCATTAATTTTTTCTTAAAGTAGAGATATTAACCTACAAAATGAAGAAAAATTCTTTCGATACAATGAAAATTAACGGAGTTATACGCATTTGACAAATCTCAAAATTTTGATGAATAATTTTGTTGCGCAGTATACATAGTTCGCTTATGAATAGACTGCGGATGTTTGTGCATTTATGGCAAGTCGAAATATATGTGAATGCTAAAACATATAAAATATTAGGAATAAAATACATATTATACTCTTTAGAAAGGAAGACATAGTATTCATTCATTTTCAACTCATCTGTATCCGTAAAAATATGAATTTCTCAACCCTCATTTAATCCACATAGACATCCTCAGTTTACTTCTAAAGTGTTACATTATTTTATTAAACGTTAAGTAAGAATATATAATGATTTTTGGTACAAAGAAAGAACAGTATATATACAGGGTGTCCCAAAAGTCGGGGAGGAGCCGGAAATGGGGGGTAGCTGAGACGATTCTGAACAACAATTTCCTTTGCAAAAATGTCGGATGGGGCTTCGTTAAGGAGATATTAAGCGAAAACCCCGACCAATCAAAGCGCGCGAAGACCGTTCGAGCGGACGCGGTAGCGAAGGCTACGTGCTAGGCGGCAGCGTCAATGTCTTTCGATGCACGTCGAGTCACTTGTTCGCGTACAAGCGCGGCCGTCATCGCGTAGCCTTCGCTACCGCGTCCGCTCGAACGGTCTACGCGCGCTTTGATTGGTCGGGGTTTTCGCTTAATATCTCCTTAACGAAGCCCCATCCGACATTTTTGCAAAGGAAATTGTTGTTCAGAATCGTCTCAGCTACCCCCCCATTTCCGGCTCCTCCCCGACTTTTGGGACACCCTGTATATATTGTATATTGCGTGAAACACGTGTATATTCGCCGAAAGCTAGGCCGTGACTGGTTTTGTAATAGGCGTAGCTATTCTCGTTTATTGGCGCACCACCGCCGCGCAATTTAAACGTAATAAATGTAACAAAAGTATGTATTAATCCGCTAAAGGACATTATTGAATCCGAAGAATAAAAAATTCATGCAAATTATGATGTTTCGTATGCGTTTTCTTTTTTACCTATTCGCTTGGCTTAGGAAATGTTCTGATTTACCCTTCGAAGGGAATATCTGAGCCCGATAATGCAGTGAGACCTAAGTGTTTTCTTTCTCTCTCTTTTTTTTCTATCGTTCTCTTTCTAAGTTTTAGAACCTTCAAGAGTATTCTAGAAGGTTCCATCTTTACCCTTGCACCACTATTTTCGGTCCGATCTTTGACTATAAAAGCGCGTCCAAATCGAAGCGAGCATTTATTCCGTCTAGAGAACGTCTTGTTGTCAGATCGGACTTAGGTTTAGAAGGTTCTTTGTACCATATATGTATGTAGAAGAAACGTTACGCGTTATATCTATTAAGCATATTTTATATACGTTCTCGGAAAGTTTCCGCAGATCTTAGTGCGTTAAAAACAAATCAAAATTAGTTAATTCTTTACTCTAGTGTTTTAAATAGTAATATACAGGGTGGTCCACGCAATTGTTTCAAGTCATAACTCCGTTATTATTGCGTTTACAAAAAGATGCCAAAGGAGAAAGATAAATGGTTCGAAGAGTATTACATCTGTAGGCCTTTAAATTTTTTTTAGATGCAGCAGTGTATGTACAATTAACAATTGCATCATTTCTTTAAATAGAAATGAATATTTTTTTTACACAGATCGATTCTTCTGTTCATTTTACGTAAAAAATGATTAGAGTACCATGGCAAAAAAAATGATTAGATCTCGAGATATTTTCAAAAAATATCTTTATTGAAGAAGATGCTCTAACGCTTCATGACTAGTAAGGTAAACACGCTTGTAAAGGTAAACACCCTTTCGACATTATTATCATAACAGAAACTGATTTGTACGAGTAAGCATTTCATCATTCAGTAGCAATTCACGTATCGTAACTCGAGTACGAAAACTAAGAATTTGAAAAAGTGTAACTGTATTTCACTAAATACAAGAAAATGTATTTTACTATCAGTGAGAAACAAGATATGTACGACACTTTTGTGTTGTGTGATGCAGATAATTTAAACGCAGTTATACAAACAATAAAAGAACGTTATCAGAGATGTTTAGAATGTAATGGAGAAGCGTTGGAGCATCTTCTTCAGTGAAGACATTTTTTAAATATATCTCGAGAACTAATAATTTGTTTGCCATGGTATCCTAATCATTTTTTACATAGAATGAACAGAAGAATCGATCTGTGTAAAACAAATATGCATTTCTATTTAAAGAAATGATGCAATTGCACATGATGTTAATTGCACATGTATTGTTGCATCTAAAAAAAATTTTAATTTTTACTATTTGCATTTTTTCGTAAATGCAATAATAACGGAGTTATGACTTGAAACAATTTCGTGGACTGCCCTGTATAATTTTCATGTTTTGCCCTTTGACTGTCCACCCAATATTCGTTTGTATTCTTTTCCGTACACTACACTCACACATCCCCAGTTATTATGTATTCTGTAATAATAGAATATATTTATACCTGTACATTTTAAAAGCATTCATACCTCATTACTTATTTCCTTTTTCTCACAAGAGTACTAACAATGGGTATCAGTTTAAGCAACGAATCCACCATCGATGTACTTTAGCCGCTTAAGATACGTCACAATATAATTGTTAAGCATGGTCTGATATTAACAAATCCTGGTGACAATCTGCTTGAAAGAGAGCAGGGTCGTTCACCATTTCAAACCTCCTGGTGACTACCTGCTTGAAAGAGAGCAGGGTCGTTCATAATTAAACTACAGAAAAGAATATCTGACTCGCAAAATACCAAACTCGATACCAAAACTCGAAATCTTCGGCCACACGCATGCGTTGCTGCCGAACGCCCGGCTCATAACAAAGACATCGTGAATTATAATGATGAAGTAATTCTATGTCCTGATATGTAACCCAATTTTCAGATAATTACATTTACCTTTACAAATAAAATTGTGATCATGAAGCGAAACGTTGAAATTTATGCATCCCAGAGCGTAAGTAATTATTTCTGGGTGAGAGCGCAATATCGAGTTATGGAAAGTTAACGTCACTTGTCAAATTAAACTTTTTCACATGATCGATTCGTATCAATAACGCGTACCACTTTAATTAATATGAAACGCGACTCGGTTGCACTCGAAAAGCGTCATCTGAATTTTTATTCACTAACGAATTATATAGTTACCTATTTTTCATAACGGATTTTCCAAAGAATTGTTTGAGTATTTTGTTTTTAAATAATAAATTACACTTGTTGGTGTTGTCATGAAATTACATTATCGTTCGTATCTAATTGTAAACCTGTACATTTTTATATGAAATAAGAAACTTTGATATATTTCATACAATTTCTATTTGATTGAAAAACATCGAGAAGCGTCCTCTGAATTTTTATTCATTAATGAATGATACAGTTACCTATTGTTCACAAAGAATTTTCCACGAGAGGCTTCAGACCATTGTTTTGTGATAATAAAATATCCCTGCTAGCGTCATACAGGACACTCGAACCACGTCACGTTTAATTGTTATCCATTATATTTTTATATACAATAAAAAACACTAACATATTCCATATCATTCATGTTCTTTTAAAAAGCAGGTCCAGAAGCTCTTTCTGGAAAACCCCTTATTTTTTCCATTAAGGTACCTTTCAATCCAGCACGAAAACTTTATTTTCACGATTGGGGTATGTCGATAAAATATTGCAAATAGTGGAAAGCGTAACTCGAAGACTGAGTTTTGATTTGTTAGCGAATGATGCATAGCGTGTAGGGCAGTCGAACATGTCGACCGATTGATCGATGATTGGACGATGTATAGGACTTGCACAACTTCATTAGTGGAAATGCAGGTGTTCCCCGATATGCTCTCGGAAACGACGAGTACCATTACAAATCACACGTATCAGGGAGCATTCAAAGTGCCATGACTTAATTAACACTGCTGCAGATATGATCGTCCTTCATTTGGCCTGGTTCTGATAGACGTACCTAACCCGAAATTAATATTTACAGTCTCGCGAGTGACACTTCGAATTGCGTCCACACATTGGAAACGTAAACGATTATGATATAACTAAATTGTAATTCAGATTAAAAGTAGTCGAAGAAATATAAATTAGAGTTAGTAGTTACTGATTGTAAATATCTCTTTTTAAACAAAATTGTAGAAATGTTTGACGTTAAGGAACTAGGACAGGATGGAACAGGTCTTCATTAGTACCACTGCACATATTAAAATTGTATACTTATTTGATCTGTTACTCTGATTATAAAACTAGGAATTGAAAATAGCAGAAGATTCATTATTAATAAAATTAGTATTACATCAAGGGCGTAAAAAGGGTATTTCTAATTAAACATTTATTAAGAATGGTTCAGAAAGACTTACCTTGTTCCCTGCGAGAATCGGTCTTTCCGGCAACAGGCTTCCCTAAAATCAATATTTATTGTGTTATTATTATAAATGAATCACATTAGCAACAACAATATTAACATTAAATAGTATATTGACTTGCAGTCAAACTGTTACATTCCAACTTATAAAATGTTTAAATGAATTATTTATATGTTTTATATACTATTTCCCTGGTGTTTTTTTATTTATAATGCCAAATATATATAGGTATATGGTAAGTCTTTATATTTTATTTTCGCCATATATGACAAATCACCCATAAAATAACATATGTTACTCTGAGAAAGACAACTCGAAGTCGAAAACATTCAAAATAAAGTGTTTTCTAAAAGGTTTCCTAAAAATTCTGTTTTTTGATACCACAAAATACAGTACAGTCGTGGTGAACACTTAACACTTTATTTACTAGTCTATTTAGAGAGAGTTTATAACTTCGAAAAGGATTTTCTATATTAGTATAGGGTAACATTAGATTCCACATATTGTATATTTAGTATAACAAAAGATTTATTAAAGTAAAGTTTCCCTTGAATTGAGTATTCTAAATAGGCAACCAACAACAGAGTTAATTAATTCCTATAATTAGATCCTGGAATTAACCATTTGAGTCCCAGGGGATATTGAAAAAATACTGTCGAAGAATCCCAAACAGCGCAACCGCGCTTTCTCTAAATGAGTACTGGGTTTTCTCGACATAAAATCTCAACAACGCGATCACGCTGCTTGGGAATCAAACGGTTAAAAATCCTATAAATAGGTTGCCAGTACATAAAATGTTAAACGTCATCTTCCAATGTTTTATTAAAAAAACAAAATTATAAAACCCCTTTTGGAAAATCCTTTACATTCTTCATTTTTCGGAACTAGTTCAGTTTTAGTTTTCCATGAATGATTAACTTTTCCTTTAATATTACTTTCTTACACTCAACGCTCCGCGTGTACCATTTTGTCGAACAGACTCCATTCGCGATTACTTTCCTTTGTGTTTTCCCTTCGCAGTCAGAGTTTAATTGAAAATCGCAAATAATATGCTTCCAAGCGATTTTCCGTTGATGCAAAAACGTCGTTCGAATACACGTTTGGCGGTTAGAGGGTCTTAGTACCGGAACACTAAATTTCCTGTGTTGCACGGCGACTGCGTTTTACAATAATTATGTATACAGATACCTACGGGCGCCGTGCAGATGTATAAAATGCAGGCTCTCAGGTAAGTTACGAGGGAATGCGATACGGCATAAATGTTGGCGGGATTTATATGAGTCATTACCTCGCCTAATTCATTCAGCGATGCACATTTTCCATGGGAGAGCGAGCTACCCACTCGAGGAAGAAAACGAATGCTTCAGGTATTGTTTGATACAACGTCTAAGCTTGCTTATTTTAATTCAAAACAGACATAAAACTGTGATAGTGATGAAAAGTTTACTGTACTCATCGCGCGTTCTGCACAATGGTAATAGTCCGAGAGCCTGCGACATAAAATTTCGGCCAATTTCATTACAAATATCCTTTTGCTATTTGACTGTTTTCTACTAAAGAATAAAAGTAATCCAAGGCTGGCAGCGCACAAACGGTGCATCGCTCCGCTAGAAAGTCGGAAACATGTAAGAAATAACAGTACCTTTGACTGAAATCATTATTACTGAAATTTGTATAATGTATTGTTGACATACCAAATTGCATAAAAAAGTTGGTCTGGCAGATTGTAAGCGGTGCTAAATGGGTCTGGCAGTCGGAAAACCTTGTCGGAAAAACGAAGTAGTTTGACTGAAATCATTATTTCTGAAACTTTTTGTATAAACAATATGTAATACATAGGGTTAAATAAAATTGATCTGGCAAACTTTGAGTGGTGATAAATCGGCCTGGCAGCCGTTTAAAAGAGCGAACGCGTTATATTAGAGACGCCGTGTACTTAAAAAAAGTAGTAGTAGTTTTTTATACAAAAAGTTTCAGAAATAATGATTTCAGTCAAACTAGTTCGTCTTTCCGACAAGGTTTGCCGACTGCCAGACCTATTTAGCACCGCTTGCAATCTGCCAGACCAACTTTTTTATTCAATTTGGTATGTCAACAATACACACTAAGAATTTCAGTAGTAATGATTTTGGCCAAAAATCAAATTATTATAAAACGCCATAGTGAAGCGTTACACCACTGAATCCATGCCAGATCAAGCATTTCTGAACTAGGGAGACATACCATCTTCGGAAAACAGTATAATTCTGTGTGACATTTCTGTCGCGGGCTCTCGGACTATAAGAGGCTTTCGTTGCTTCCTGTTCGAGCTTGGAATAATTACAACACGGTTACTTTCGCAATTTAAGGCTATTCTAGTCATTTTTGGAAAGTTGATTGTGCTGTATTGTTATATAGCTTGATGTTATTAGAATTTCATTTTAGAAATTTTGTTATTAGTTTTTGTTAAGAGTACCAACGTTGCAATCCACGGTTGGTATAACTGCAACCTTTTCATATATCTTAAGTTGGCAAGCTTGTAAGTGCACTTGTCCTTACTTATCGTGTCTATAACAATAAAGCTATGTTATCGTAGTATTTAAATGCAATCTGGTGTTTAGATTAAAATGATCCCTCACAATCCTAACAGTTTTATGTTTACATAGTATTTTCATATTATTATTCGCAAAATACACCGACAAAGTTACATTGTTTTATTTTGGATCACCTTTTATACTTTGGGTACGAGGTATTTTAGGGTTAGTTTGTAAAAAAACCGATTCGCTGAACCTCGTTTTCCTACGTTGCTTGCTCTACAATATCTTATGTCTTCGTAAACTTAGACTTGTATTTTGTTTCCTTACATTGGACAAAGTCATTGAAGGAAAAATAAAATGAATGCTTGATGCTTGTCGAAGCGGAAAACTTAATTTTCAAGAAGTTGTTTCAAACGTTCTTTTAATTTGAGATTAATCAGTTGAAATTAGAATTAGATTAAAAGTTGCAATTAAACCGGAGATTAAAATTGTTAAAGAATTAGGATTTAGTGGTTAGTAATATAATTAAATTTCAAAAGTTTTCTACATTTGAGATTAGGCATTTTAGATTAGAACTAGGTTAAAGATTAGAATTAGAAAAAGATTAGATTTATTGATTGGAAATATAATCTAATTTAAGTACCCTTTAAATTTGAAATTAGGCATTCGTAATTAGACATTTAAATTAGAATTAGAAAAAAGTAAGTCTTAGTAGTAACAATATAATTGAATTTCATTACAGGTTAATAGTATCTATAATTCCAAGAGGAGAATATTACTCTTATAACATTTTCTTATTTATATTATTCGTATAATATTAATAAGAAGACGTTTCTCAAGGTAAACTAAATTATTTTATAACAAGATTTGAACGGTGCAAGCGTAACGTTATCCGTGTTGGAAGCGTTTCTAGTTTCCATTGCGTTCGTAATTCGATATCGTAGCAGAAAATTCCTAACAGTCGTTCGCCTAATCTGCTCGGGTATAGGAAACATGAAAAAGCGCGATCAATTGCGTGCTATCAAAAGCGGGGATGGATTTCGTGGTTGAAATGGTTTCACCATTAACAAGCCAGGTTCGCATACGAGCAACGAGCTTCGTGAAATATCGTTGCGAGGCTTAACCTCGTTTACCATCCACGTGATAAACGCAAACATTTATGAGCTCCACTACCCTAAAAATGGTACGATGCTTCGAAGATAAAATGCACTATCGTAACGCGTCCCTCTCAGCGTTTTGTCACCGTAAACCAACGGGTTAAAAAAAAAGTTTTATCCATCCATCACCGTAGAAAATATTAGCCTTTGAAAATTTCATTAACAAATCAATGTTGTTCTTGCGGTTCTACATGTCGTAATACGTTTTATTTTGTTTGTTTCACTAATTTTGTTTCATAATCGATATTTTGTTTTGAACTCTTAATTGAGACTGCTTACTAGAATCGTCGTTAATTATAATTTTATTATAGGATTTTATTCAAGCTAATATTTTCAAAAATATCCCCAATAATCTTTGAAAATTTCATTAATAAATCAAAATTACCTCTGTGGTTTTACATAATACGTCTTGTTGTGTTAGTTTCGTTAATTTTGTTTCATAAATGATATTTTCTTTTTGAACTTCTAGTTGAGGCTTCTTAACTGAAAATCTTCATCAATTATAATATAAGTAATATAATTAATAAACTGTGGATATATATTGTAAATGTATAAATATCCGCAGTTAGAATAAACCATTTAATCTTATAATTGAATTTTGTCCATCCTAATATTGTAACTTCTACTTAATTGCAATTGCATTAGATAAATTGTTACGGAACAGAGTAAAATAAAGTTTCTGTACTGTTATCTTGTTTTTCGACTTCGAAACGAAGAGGAAGAAAAACACTGACGCTTAATGGGTTTGCGTTTAGCAGCAGCTCGAAGGAAACTTTATAGCCCTTTCTTGCCTCTATCGCGCCATCTGGAATAAATGAAATTCTGCAAGTTCATTTTCGTGGATACGGTTACGGTTCTATATCTCATGGGTATCAACTCGTTTCTTTGTTCGAGACCATTGCCACTGTAAGCTACCCCGACATTTGTCGGTGTATATCGCGTCGTTACCGTTGTCATTTTGACCTTTTGTTTGGACTATGTATTGTGCAACGAGGTCTACAGGGCTAAAGAGGCTCAAACCGTGAAACAATTTGATCTATACTTTATCCTACTTCAGCCTTAAATTTTGTTGCTCTTGTTGTTCGCGAGCTTTTAGTTATTTAGTGTTGAAGGAACGAAATTAAATTTAGAAATTATAATACACACATTAAGTGGCCAAAATCAATTACAATAAAATGCAATTTACATTGCAACAGTATTATAACAGTATTATTTAATGTATTATATTATATTGTAATTAATTTTGCACACTTAACGCGTGTATTATAATTTCTAAACAAAATTCTATTTCTTAAACACCAAATAATATAATATCATATGTTTTAATAATATTATATTATTACAATTAATAATTACAATATAATATATATCTAAATAATATTGAATAATAAAATGTAGAATGCCTGTAGCAACCAACAAGGTGGATCGTGTGTTAGAAAAATATTGTGTGTCTTTTTCAAAATACAATAAGTATACAAAAATACATATATATGTATATTATCAGAACAAAGTCTGTAGACCATGTAAAAGGAAAGAGATCTGTAATGATATAACGGTGTGATTTTTGCATCGATATTTCGAGTCTGTCATTTATTTCAAATTATTGAGTGTTCGATGTTACTTTAAAATCGAATGTTGGAGGAAATTCTATATCATTGTAATACACGAGTAAACATGTATGTACAATCGTCTCTTCTGACTGAAACTGTATGCGACAGATGCTGTCAGTCCATTTTTCGTCCACGTGTATAATACGCGCGAGCTATATCGAGTTTCGTTGCATTGGAATTCGAGTTTTGAGTACAATTCTAATCCTTTGTACAGCGGAGTTGCAATTCAGACGCGCAATTTTTTCGCTATGTGGCTCTCTCTTTTAACGTAACACGAAGGTGATCGAGTGAAAAGAATTTTCTCCAATCGTATTTGGACAACGGTTGATTAAGAAATTGCTGGAGGATCGCGGATCTAACACTTTGGGGCACATTCTGCCCGCAATCGGTTTAATTCCATAAAAACTATTATGGCGCGCTCTGCTTGCCATAAAGTTTAGGAGAATTGTGTGGACAAGACATTCAACATCGAGATATATACATACATATATACGAATAAGGACAATCACGAATTATAACGACTACGGCTACGTTTTACGGTTCACGATATTGTCTTACAGTATTATCTTGTGTGTTCTCGGTCTCAATTTTGTATATAGTACATATACAGGGTGATTCACCTAAGGCCAGCCACCTGAATTACTTGGCTGCTATTAGTGATAGGAAAAAATGAATCAGACCAAAATTATTTGGTATCGAGGGGCTGATCATCCGATGTTACTAGTTCTTTGTTAGGTGGAGGCGCGAAGGAAATACGAAGGTCACCTGTTTGTTTAAATGGAATAGTATTTTTTGACTCATATTCTGATATAGTATTTCAAGACAAAAACAATGACCTATTGGGAAGGTCATTTGTGGCCTTAAGTTGAGTCATTTATGATGGAAAATAATTTACTTTGAGGAAATGGTCGAACACTTCCTTGCTGTCTCTGGTTGTTGATATTACTTCATATAAAGATATTTTAACGGAAATTTTGCCACACCTGCTGGAAGATATTCCGCTTCACATACTGCAAACTATGTGGTTCCAATTCCTCAAGTGATATTCGGAGATCGTTGAATTGATCGTGCAGGAAGTCATAAGTGGCCCGCACGTTCTCCAGATTTAACACTTTTGGACTTCTGTTTGTGGGGAATATTAAAGGAGCAAGTGTATAATGAAAAACCAACAACCAAGGAAGATATGAAAGAACATATAAGAAGAGCTTGTGCTGCGATAAACCCAACTGATATTCAACATGCCGTAGTATCTGTCAAACAACGCTTCAGAGTATGTATCAATGTTCAAGGTCACCATTTTGAACACTTAAATTCGTCTTGTAGTACTGTTAGATAAATAAATCAACAGTGCTTGACCATTTCCTCAAAGTTAAGGGTACGCCAAACTTAGACCGTGATGGACAATACTTTCCATGTTTCTTACTGTTCGGGCTTGCCGGTCCGAGCGTAGACCCTTGCTATCGGTTTCAACAGGCAGAGTCAAAAACCACAACAATAGAACCGCTTTTATGACTTGTCATTCAAAACGAGACTTTCCCGCTGAAAATCAATAAATTTCGAAACGTTCTATCATGAAAACTAATAAAAATCGGATAAATACAATAAACGTCTTGAAAAGCATTATCGCATGATCCCCCCAAAGATATATAGTTCCATTTAAAAAATGAAATTTACCATCGTATCTTTTAAATTAATAATCTAAAAAAATTTCGTTTATGCCACATTATAGAGCCCATTGTATCCTGCAATTTACACTTAAACAATTTTTTCTTATCATCAATAGTTATTGAAATATGTGTTTCTCACACTTTAGCGTGAGACATTTAGATATTTTCGCTAAGGATAAAATTCTTTCAAATCATCCCCCGAATCACCCCTTTCAAAGACTTCCAACATTTTTGGGATACTCCGTATAGATACAGTTTCAGCCGATTTTAACATCTTGATAACTTCGCTATTGTAGCATGTAGCAAAAACTGTTTTATGAGAAACTTAAATGATATCGAATGGGGCATATTCTGGCGTTATTAGTTTCTCTATAGGTGAACGCGTCAAGGATATATGAAGCTCACCTTTATTTTTTTAAATAAAATGGGGTACTTTTTTGTGCATGAAGCAATGCAACCAGACATTCTTCATAAAAAAAGTACTGAGCTACGTATGACGAAAAGCTAATCGTTTAGGAGATATTTTAATTGACATAATTCTAAAGTTCGTAATTATGACCTTCAAATGATCTTGAACTCGAAAATTTTGTAAAACATAATTTTAATAAAAAATTATTTCTTACAAAATAAATTAGGTTCCATCAGATGTTCGAACTGCGATACATTTTCTACGATACAGAGTTTTCGTTCGTTTTAGAAGAATCACTTCTCAGAAAATCATCTGGAGGTCAATATATTATATACATGTTTGAATTTGTATTTTTATCAGCTACAATACTATAATAATGAAAACCTGACCCTAAAACAATTTTATTATTTCCCCCATAGGTATTTCTGGTACATATATTATTATCCAAACACAATTACAGTATATCTAAAGTTGTGTTACTATTTATGTAAGATAAATTTAATTTTCTATTGTATACATTTTATTTCATTCTTTGAACAAGAAATTATTTCCTGTTTATTCAAACGTTGATACAATTATTTATGCTCACTTTACCGAGCTATAATGTTCATTCATATTCTGTCACTGGTAGCAATTATATTTTCCATCTTTAATATGTAAACAATTATTGGCAATCGTGTATCGTATCGCCAAACATCTCAAAAATTGTAAATTTAAAACAAAACGTAGTCAATGATCGGATTGTGTCGTTCGAGTTATCGTTGCCTTCGAGACCTGTTGTTGTCGACGCATAATTGCTGGAAAACACGTGTGACACGCGCTGAAACAAATCTCAGCTGCGAGTCTCCCCCACGGGGCGAGTTTGTGCGATGCAATGAAAATTAAAGTGACGCGTTGATTAAACTACGGCTGATCGAAACGATGAAATTTCGATTACGGAAAATAGTTAAAAACAAGTCGGTCGCAACGTAATCAAAGGCCAGATAACGGCCATTCCCGATTTTCCAACGACGCCAATGTATTTTACACTAAAAACAATGAAACCCATTTCTTGGTGTGAATATATATATGTATTTTATTCATGTGTTTATATGCCTGAGTATGGAAGTGTGTGTGAATCTTTACGCGCCTTTTTCTTATAATATGTACTCTTTTGTCTTCGTCAGTCTGTATCGTCCCGTCGTATTCGTGGAGAACGTTCTGTTCGAAATAAAGATATACGTATATTAAAACCATAACACGGTGGATATGGAAATTAAATGTTTTTTTATTCTTTGTACATACAGCATCCATATATTATTTAAAATTAATTATATACATATATTTCTTATTTTTAATGGAATATTTAAATAATTAGATTAATCTTTGTACTATTATTATGAAAGGAACAAAAATATGTTCAACAATATATGTACAATGCGATATTACTATAAGATTAATTATTAGACTGCGAATACATGCTAAACATAACCATAAAGTATGTGCATTTATGCAAAATGATGCAACACTATTATTATAATAATTTTAAAATATATTCAACATACGTTATGTACATTTTATGTACGATTTTTACGTATTATTGTACGTTATAAACGCATAAAATCTATAATCTACTATTTATTTTTATTAGTTCACTCTTGCATTAATCTTATCTTATTATCATAATATTTCTACGTACGAAAAATTAGGGCAAACTATAATTTTAATTAATAATTGCAAGACCTGCGATGCTTCAAAATGAAAAGTAATCATTTATGATACCCTCTAGCACGAAGTTTGTTAAACCCTTTTTCGATATTCTTGTGCCGTGTCTTTTCAATGATAAGAGTCATTCTTCTAAAAATCCTGCACAAAAAAATGTTGAATTTAGGAGCAGAGAGATGAGCAACTTCACATCTTCAATCTCTAATACGCTTTTCATATTTACATATACTTTAACCCTGCGAACCTGTCCTTGATCACCACCATACACTACCATATATGTATACTGATAATGATCAAGAAAATTGCACCTAAATAAACCCCCGATAAAATTCCAATTCGAGAGTTTCGAATTACCGCAGAAGTTCACGTGTGCAAGAAGAATTTTCTCCTAGAGTTAATAAACCTCATTTCGTATGACATATTTTCCTTGCAAAATAACTAGCACCAGAAACTCTATCAGAGACAAGAATCAAATCAACGCATTCCTCCGATAGAATCGCGAAATACCGGTCTATTTTCACTGTGAGTTTCGAAATTACACTGCTAAAGTGGTCAAACGCCAGTCAGTGGTTAAAGGCCCCGTTCTGTCGTCGCTCGAACACGAAAGAGCAATTACTTAATTCCTTTCGAATCGAGGTCGCCGACGTAATTAGCGTCGCGAGCCCTGCTATTTACCCCCGAGATAAAATGGAGGACTTATTAGCCACACAACTGCAAAAATGGGAAATCGCGGCTGACCGTCAAAATGGCTGTCGGCTATTGACCCTCGTTGTTCTCTGTGGCGTCAGTAAGAAGTGAGCGTTCGGGTTCATGATAGGATCGAGTCCACGTTTGACAACGTGGACGCGGCTTTGAAACACCAGTCTTCCCGGAATATTCGCAAATGCTTTGAGGCCACTCGATGCCAGACACTGGCCAGCGCGTCCAGCGCTGGTAACGATCCTCTCGCCCTTATCTAGTCGCCCTTGAATGGAGTGGGTCTGCATGAGAAACGTTACTGTAGAACGGTGTACCACATCGACGCTTTGTAATCATACGGATGGCGGATTCAACGTTTGAATATGTTGCCTTTTTAAGTGCTCGTTGAAAAGCCTTTTTGTATGTTCCGTCGGTTGTGAATTCTCTTGAATTGTAAGTTGATGGTAGTTGAATTAGATTCAAGTAGAGGAGTAAATCATTATTCTGTTTCGTATATTTGTGATTAAATTGCGAATGTTTATGCAAATTCATATTTCATATGTATACATATATGTAATATATGTACATTATGTTTACTCTTGTGTTTATATTTTTGTGTTTCCATATACAGGGTGGTCCACGCAATTGTTTCAAGTCATAACTCCGTTATTATTGCGTTTACAAAAAGATGCCAAAGGAGAAAGATAAATGGTTCGAAGAGTATTACATCTGTAGGCCTTTAAATTTTTTTTAGTTGCAGCAGTGCATGTGCAATTAACAATTGCATTATTTCTTTAAATAGAAATGAATATTTATTTTACACAGATCGATTCTTCTGTTCATTCTACGTAAAAAATGATTAGATCTCGAGATATTTTCAAAAAATATCTTTATTGAAGAAGATGCTCTAACGCTTCATGACTAGTAAGGTAAACACGCTTGTAAAGGTAAACACCCTTTCGACATTATTATCATAACAGAAACTGATTTGTACGAGTAAGCATTTCATCATTCAGTAGCAATTCACGTATCGTAACTCGAGTACGAAAACTAAGAATTTGAAAAAGTGTAACTGTATTTCACTAAATACAAGAAAATGTATTTTACTATCAGTGAGAAACAAGATATGTACGACACTTTTGTGTTGTGTGATGCAGATAATTTAAACACAGTTATACAAACAATAAAAGAACGTTATCAGAGATGTGTAGAATGTAATGGAGAAGCGTTGGAGCATCTTCTTCAGTGAATATATCTCGAGAACTAATAATTTTTTTGCCATGGTACCTATTAGGTTATGTTACTAATTAAACTGTACACTAAATATTAATAAAAGAAATATTATTTATTTGATACACAAGAATGACTTCTCTTTATTACATTAATACAACACGTCTGTCAAGGAGCAGCAAATCAAAGATATGGAAAAAACAAATTAACAACGTTTTTATAAACAAACTGAAATATAAAATTATCAAATCGATCATTTCAAATCGATCACTAATCATTTTTTACGTAGAATGAACAGAAGACTCGATCTGTGTAAAAAGAATATGCATTTCTATTTAAAGAAATGATGCAATTGCACATGAAAAAAATGTAAAGGCCTACAGATGTAATACTCTTCGAAACATTTATCTTTCTCGTTTGGCATTTTTTCGTAAATGCAATAATAAGGGAGTTATGACTTGAAACAATTGTGTGGCCCACCCTGTATACTCATATATCTTTCTACGTTTTCATTTGCCTATAATGTAGGTTATGAATTCTCTTCAATTGCAAATAAATGACAATGAAGTAAATCCAGATAGAATAATACATTGCTATTCAATTTCTAATATTTCTAATAACAATTAGACTGGGAAATTTGCTCATACGGACTTCATAAATTATTGTAGTAAATTTAATATCTTATCTTTTATATATGCACATTTATTTCCAAATCCATAACATAATCTATATACGCGAAAACTCAAAACTCAATAGTCTCTTTCTATTTTAAATAACAGAAAGCAATTAAAATTATAACTAATTCTAAATAATAATGGCTGCACCGATTATCTTCGTTTCCTTATTTGGTTTTTAAATTCGCAAGCACTTATTGAATTTTTCATTTCTATTTGAATTTTTAAAATGAACACTTTGCTCGACCCAATTTGATAAGCTCCCATATTTATTTGCTCCGTGGAGTAGGAGTTCTTTAGCACATATAAGAAGGATCTGCGAAACGTCCAAAGCCGATTTCCTCCGAGCCTCGTGTACTTATCGATAGAGTAAACAAAATTCAGGCACCCAGATTTTGTTTAAACCGTGGACTCCCGAGTTTCAGAGGTGAAATTACCCTTCAAGATTTCAACACCTAGTCGGTGTCTTAGGAATTACTGGCAATAAAAAAAGTCTTATCAGGGAAACTTTTATTCGAAGTACCCTGATATTTAAAATGGAGTGACCTTTTACTTTATTTCTTTTGTATTACGCAAATATCGACGATTTTTAAAATAGAAGTTGCGAAAGTTATTCTTTCACTTCTATATTTTTTTTACTGAATTTAAAATTCAGTTATACTGTGCCTAAATTTAAGCTTCAGGAAATGTTTGTCTACACAATTCTTTTCGTATCGTCAATAGTTACTAAGGTAGCGTAACAAAGGTGAAACTTGGGAGGGCTATTTCAACTTCTAAGCGCGAACTATAGTCGTTGAACAAAGTACTCTATTATTCGATAAACGCAAGAAGTTCCATCCAAATCGACGTTGGAGACTCCGGAGATGTTTTGCGAAAATTCGTGTACTATGTTCTCTGTATAATATACATGGTGTTGCCTGTATCGCAAACATCTTGAATATCTTTCTGTCGAAAGCAAAAAGAACAATCAAAAGAGAAGATTGAAGAAGGTAAATATTATTATTACGAGCAAACAGTTTTACTCAAGATCATATTTTTTGTTATTTAAAAGGCACTGACATTTTTTTGGAATTAAATGATGTTTTCATTAAGGCAGTGGTCTGGTTCGCACAAAAATCAATTTATACAGGGTGTCCCAAAAGTCGGGGAGGAGCCGGAAATGGGGGGTAGCTGAGACGATTCTGAACAACAATTTCCTTTACAAAAATGTCGGATGGGGCTTCGTTAAGGAGATATTAAGCGAAAACCCCGACCAATCAGAGCGCGCGTAGACCGTTTGAGCGGCCGCGGTAGCGAAGGCTATGCGCTGGCGGCCACGCTTGTACGCGAAGTGACTCGACGTGCATCGAAAGACATTGACGCTGCCGCCTAGAGCGTAGCCTTCGCTACCGCGGCCGCTCGAACGGTCTACGCACGCTCTGATTGGTCGGGGTTTTCTCTTAATATCTTTTTAACGAAGCCCCATCCGACATTTTTGCAAAGGATATTGTTGTTCAGAATCGTCTCAGCTACCCCCCCATTTCCGGCTCCTCCCCGACTTTTGGGACACCCTGTATACGTAGATATTAATGTAAATATTGAGGATAAAATTTAAAAACAAATGTAGTCTTGTAAGAGTATGAAGGTCTTTTTGCGCAACAATATGTATGCCATCTTGAAAGTTAAACCAGTGCTACTACGTAAAAATAGATTATTGGAACATGGAAAAGTACTGGGGAAAAAAATATTAACAATCTCATGCAATAATATTACTAAACTATATAATAAACTTTTTATATGCTAGTGGAAGAATAATATTTCTTTGTTAGGATGGAAGTTTACATGTTTGCCTAAAAGGAAAATTTTACTGTTCTTCAAAACGAAATCGTGGTATCTTTATTTGTTTTTAATAATGTACCTAACACATTGATCTCTTCAAGTAATGCAGTGAATAATACCAAAAGAAGAAAGTTAGCATTAATGCATGAATAGGTACGTTACAGTTTCTCCTATTACACAACTTGCTGCATAGTTTACCTGATAACAACTGAGAGCAAATCCAGAAACAATTAGTTCTGTTGTTGACATCGTGGCTCTCTCACGTGACACAAACAACATATAAGTTTATAAGGCACGGTTTCACAAGATTTTAGGACCATAGACTGAAATTGCAATAATAATAAAACCCGAAACAAATGAAAGCAGATTTATGGCACGGTTGGGTAAAATTCATATGTACCGGTCGAGTGGCAAGCCGCGCCTTGCCATCTTTTTTTAATACGAATTCACGGTTACGCTGGAGGCGATGGCGACGCCAGGAAGATCAAAGTTTCAATATTTAATATTTTCATTCCAGTCGACCTTTTTAAACTCTTGCCTTATAATATCGAGTCGAACTATTGGTTCGCGTTACGTGCCAAATGTGGTATACACAAGTTGCATCGCTATGCCAATAATACTCTCTCATATAAATCGGTTTTATCGTCACAGTTATTAATTACAAATCAAGAGTACGTGAATTCATTCCGATGAGGATGTCGATTTCAGGAGGACAGGTTTATGTAAATGTTTCTAAATATTGTTCATATCCAATCATGAAGTTCATATTGATCCAAAAAACATACGAGGAATGTATAACATTTAAAGTAGAGATCCCTACTTCACGTGTATCGAAATAGCCGGCTACACGGGTAATTAATGGATCCGTGTTTTAATCTGTGTATTTTTAATACACGGGTACCCGGGTATCGAAATACGACACCCGGATATCTAAATACACGGATATCCAGGTACGTATACGTGCATTGAAATACACGGGTACAATATCCAATTATTTTTATATACAAACTTTTACATAAAGATGCTATTATTCTAAAATAATGATCCTTATTAATTTAGAAAAATTTGATATGCAGTAAAATAAATAAATAAATAAAATATAAACATAAGAAGAATAAATATAATAGAATACATATTTTATTATAGTATAATTTGTAAAACTTTATTTACTAGTTAAAATAAATATTCAAGTCACGGGTAACAATAGATAATTCGATGTATGCGTACGCGTGTATTTCGATGCACGTGTACGTACCTGGATATTCGTGTATTTCGATACCCGGGTACCCGTGTATTTAGTTATCCGTGCGTCAGCGTATCTCGATACCCGGATACCAGTACACGTGTTCCGTGTACCCGTGTATTTTAATACCCATTGAAAACCCTGATCTCTAATTTAAATGAATATTCTTTGAAGGAATCAAATTTTGCATAGCTCTGGAAGCATTCAATTGTTAAGAATATGCGGTTGGTGAGAAAAGCTCGTGTTTCGAGGAGAAATAAAAATGTAATTTCTAGAGAGGGCAACTGTATTCGTTTTCATAGAGTTTATTTAGGAAACAAAATTTTATTTGCAGATCACAGGATACTTATTTCAACAATAGTGATTGGAAATCAAACTTGCAGATAGAAAGAGTTCATTAGTCTGAAGTCTCATGTTTTAAATTGATTAAAGAAATTGTATTGAAGAAATTCGTTTAAATCAAGTTATAAATTTGATGTTGTTTATGCGTAAACCTTCGCAATGTAAACGGAATCGACACATAGGATATTGTACAAAATGGACACAAGATTTATTTTGAACTGGTACAAGTGATACACGTAAAAGTCGACACGTGTTCCAAAAGCAGAGTTCACCAACATTTGTACGGTACAAAAGATCTTGCTCGGCTGTTGATCCAACCCAGCAGCCCAGCAATGTGTTGCCGATGGAAGCTCTCATGCCATTGGTCGATAGACATCGCATGATTGATTACGGCCAATGGCACGAGAACACGAAATTCGAAAGAATGTGCGTTTTTGTCAATCTGCCGATGTGGTCCTGAAACCTTCTAGAAGACTTTAATGACGGAACACGTATTTATATGCGTCAACAGATGTTCACAAACAAATTTTTTATAATAAATACTCACGCTTAGGCAGCGCCGAACTGTAGCCGACCTCATGCTAGTTTTTAAAATTGTCAATAGGAAAATTGAATGTCCTATGATAATGGAACTATTAAAATTTAATATTCCAAGTAGGCAACTTCGAAGCAGCGACATTTTTTACACTGATCCATATTGTGCCTCAATTGCGAAACAAAATTGTGTTACAAGAATATGTGCGATGGCTAACAGCTTTAATATGTCTGTTGATCTTTTTCATGACTCACCTTTGGCATTTAAAAGATCAGTCGTTGCAATTTTGCAGATGCGCTATCTAGTTTGAACATGTTACATTATAAGATACTGTGATCATCTCCATTTTTGTTTTGTTTTTCTTGTTGTCATTCTTATTACATTGTACTTGATAGCAAGGGCAGATTGCCCGTAAATAAAGTATTATTATTATTATAAATATACACGTGTGTAAAATGTATTCCTGTACATTTTTATGGTGAACATTTACTTGGAAACATCAAACCTTTTATTTAATTTAAACTTTCTTCACTAGACAGAAGGTACGAATAACTTCTGGGACTGACTATATACTGACTAGTAACTTTAATATACGGACACTATAAGATTTTTACTTTGTTACATCATAACTTCGTTTCTAATAAAACAAATAAAAAACATAATGAAGCACTATATTAATGTATATCTGTAGTAAACAATAGTATAAGTTTTACTTACATAACTTACAATAGTTGTTAAATAATACGATTTAAACAAAACATTGTTTGATTTTCGCGTTACTTTAATATTCGGACACTTGGTAGCGCGGCACCTTTTCTGAGTGTTTACGCAGAGTTACTTTGAATTATCTAGAAGGAGCGTTTGTTTACAAATACAGTCGACTGTTCGGATGATACTAACAAGCTTTATTTCATCAGTTATTCTTCGATAACCGTCACGTGCACGTGTATAATGTTCCACGCAAAAGCAATACCACATATATGTGACATGAGTTTGACCAGGCCCCGTAGAGCCGGCTACATTGGAGTCTTCCCCAAGAAAGAGTGGGGCGCGTGCTGGCCATTTTAAGGGCGCAAAATGCCACGCCACGGGCAGAACGAAAAAGGCGACAGAAGAAGAGACCGCGGGTAAACGTCGCGTGATTGGAAAAAACGTACAATTAATAAAAAACTATTCAACAGCATTTATGTGTCTTACATATAATATATGACAACTTGTGATTTTTCACAATGCAAAGGGGAAATCATGTAGACAAATTGCTGCCATACTCAACATGAGTAAGAGTACAGTGGCAAATATCATCAAACGGTTCAAATACGAGGATCGTATAGATTCTATACCCCAAAAGGGCCAATCGAAGAAGTTGGATGCACGTGATAAGAGAAAACTAATAAGAAAAATAAAAAAGGATCCTTCACTCAGTGCACCAAAGTTAGCAACAGAGCTCTTAAACGAGACTGGGAAGAAGGTACATCCCCAAACAATCCGCAGAGCCTCAAAAGATAGTGATTACAATGGAAGAATAGCTAGGAAGAAACCGTATGTGAATGAACAGAATCGAAAGAAGAGATTAAATTTTGCTAAAGAATTTGTTTTCAAGAAAGAAACATGGTGGAACGATGTCATTTTTACCGACGAAAGTAAATTTAACATTTCTGGATCAGATGGACGAAGGATGGTGTGGCGTAAGAAAAATGAAGAATTTAAATTTAAAAATCTAAGGCCGACTGTAAAGCATGGAGGAGGCAGTGTGCTTATCTGGGGCTGTATATCCACATTTGGGCTGGGCGAATTACTTTTTATTGACGATATTATGGACAAAAGTGTGTATTTGAACATATTAAAAAATAATTTACACAACAGTGCTACACAAATGGGAATTTTAAACACATTTAAGTTTTACCAGGACAATGACTCGAAACATAAGGCACGCACCGTGCAAGAATATTTACTGTATAATTGTCCAACAGTTTAACAACCACCACCTCAATCACCTGACCTCAATTCTATCGAAAGTGTGTGGAATGGACTAGAGCGACGTATCAGGACAACAACAAAATCTTAAAAAGAAATGTTGAAACATTGGTTAAAAGAAGAATTGGACAAAATAACTATTGAATATTTAAAAAAAATCATTAGCAATATGCCACAACGTTTAAAAGAAGTGATACAACAGAATGGCTACCCAAGAAGATATTAAAACACATATTATTATAAAAATTAACCTCAAAATAAATAGTTTTTAAAAATGTCCGAATATTGAAGTAACGTGGAAATCAGACAATGTGTTGTTTAAATCGTGTTATTTAACAACTACAGTAAGTTATGTAAAGAAAACTTATACTATTGTTTACTAAACATATACGTTAATATAATACTTGATTATATTTTTTGCTTGTTTTGTTAGAAACGAAGTTATGATGTGATAACGTAAAAATTTCATTGTGTCCGAATATTAAAGTTAGTCACTGTATGTCAAATTCGACTATTCAAGAAGAAGCAGTGTGGCAATTTTCATTACTTAGAGAAACCAATTCTCGAGAAAGACCAGGTGAAAAATTCGCGGTCCCGTTTCCAGGACACTCCTCGAAATGCTTCCTAATGGGGTGGGTATGTGTAACGCCACATACGATATATTTGTGGTCGGGAAAGTTTTCGGACGGCGAAAGTTTATCCAGGCAATCCAAGTGACAGATATTATCCATGTGGGCGAAGGAGGATTGAAATTGGTGGGACGACGGCCTAGAGAACCTATAAAATTTCTCTTACTCAGCCGCAGCAGGGGAATTTTCGCGTAATTTTCCGCGGCTAATGGGAAAATTACTCGACCGGGGTAACTCGATGAATTCAGAATACCTTTCGACGTGACGTTATGATGTTCGCGGTTATATTCCGCAGCTCGTCGAACATTAGCATCGTATCGCACGGGAAATCGAACTTTCGATAACCGATAAGCCGTCGTTCCGCATCACAAAGGTTTACGGATTTTCGATATCGAACCGTTGCCGTTGCATCGAATCCTGTAACGATTGATTCAAACGGGTATAAGCGTGGAACATCGATTACACAAAAGGATCAGAATAAAATTTCACGCGGATCCAGTTAGATACGAACATTATCTCTTGTCGAGAGCTTTGGGAACGCTTGTGAATTTCTCTGTGAATTATGTTCCTACACTCGCCATAAAAAAAATAGGGTCTTCCATATAATTAAAACGTCATAACTATGGGAGTTTTCAACTGATTTTCGTGAAACTTCGTCAGGAGTAGTTTTGAAGTGTTCCCTGGGTGTGTGCAAAGTTGCATTGGCGAGGGTTGATGAGAAGGGGTTAATTCTCCCCTTAAAGGGGGACGCGTCGAAACACGCCACTTCTGAAGGTGCCAGGAGTAATGGAAAAGGTTAAAGAAATTTAAAAAACCTTTAGGGCGACTCTCTTTGATGCCCTCTACAAAATGCACCTCTTGAAATCCCTCTCGGACAAACCCACCCCCTACAAACCCCCACCCCCTCTAAAATCCACAATTTTCGGAGGACGGACTCGATTTTAGACTCAAAGCATTCTCTGCACTCCCCTGATCCAGAAAATGCTATCACTCATACCGTGCACCCCATAGGCACCCTTTGAGGAGGTGGAACAGCTCGGAAATTTGCAATACCCCCTTCGTAAGGGAGCACTTCCACACATCGGAGGACGATGAAATTCACCATGTTTGTTTTCGATACGTTAAGGATGAATGCCGAAAAGGTCCCGTTTCGAAAACTGCCCCCGAACTGAAGGGAGGGGGGGGGGGCAGAGGTAGGGGTGGTCCACTCCCACGTTAAATTGGAGTCTGGTCTCGGTTGACCACGTACCGGTGCAGGTCCTCGCTCCACTTCTGAACGCCGGCTCCGTACGGCCCACTTATTACTCTTTCAAATCTGCTCCGATTTAACAACGAAAGCGTGATTAAAAAAATCTGATTTTTTGGGGATCAGTTAATAAAGCATTCGCGCGTCCAAATCCATGAACGGCGTTGACATGGAGTTACTCGTTCACCCTGCAGATGAGCCTGAATTTGGAAGCGAGTTTTCAAAAAAATCGACATTTTCGTATTTTATTGTCATTCACGCGGGAAAAAGACATCAAAACTGTGTCAGCCCGATGTCCTGGACTGTAGGACATGTAATCCACGCAACGTGACAACGTTCCAACCCTTACACTTGGGGGTGGACCACCCCTACCTCTGCCCCCCCCCCCCTTCAGTTCGGGGGCAGTTTTCGAAACGGGACCTTTTCGGCATTCATCCTTAACGTATCGAAAACAAACATGGTGAATTTCATCGTCCTCCGATGTGTGGAAGTGCTCCCTTACGAAGGGGGTATTGCAAATTTCCGAGCTGTTCCACCTCCTCAAAGGGTGCCTATGGGGTGCACGGTATGAGTGATAGCATTTTCTGGATCAGGGGAGTGCAGAGAATGCTTTGAGTCTAAAATCGAGTCCGTCCTCCGAAAATTGTGGATTTTAGAGGGGGTGGGGGTTTGTAGGGGGTGGGTTTGTCCGAGAGGGATTTCAAGAGGTGCATTTTGTAGAGGGCATCAAAGAGAGTCGCCCTAAAGGTTTTTTAAATTTCTTTAACCTTTTCCATTACTCCTGGCACCTTCAGAAGTGGCGTGTTTCGACGCGTCCCCCTTTAAGGGGAGAATTAACCCCTTCTCATCAACCCTCGCCAATGCAACTTTGCACACACCCAGGGAACACTTCAAAACTACTCCTGACGAAGTTTCACGAAAATCAGTTGAAAACTCCCATAGTTATGACGTTTTAATTATATGGAAGACCCTATTTTTTTATGGCGAGTGTATTAGGTTGTTGCATATGAAATGTAAATTAATTGTAAATTAACTTTGATTTTCCGTGTTTTCGATAATATCTTTGAAATCATAATTATTCGATTTCGGTAAGTTATCTTTATTTTGCTATATCATGTAGCAGATATGACTTCTGATACATCAATTTGAAAAGTGAAATTTGTTACTTTCAAAACGCTATTCGTTTGTTTATAAAACAATGTTCGTATAGCATATTCAAACGACGAATTCCAGTAGTTACATGACGTTCATATCTCTTCTACGCATCCACCGATAAAAAGTTATTGGTACCACGTTACGTGTCCCTCGAAATTAAATAACTCTTGTCGAACATTTTTTTTTCTATCACTAAAAGTAAGCGGTAATTATTCAGATGGGCTGTTTTAAATGACTAACTGTATGTTCCACTAGGGTCGAGAGTTAATTAATAATTATTTTTCTATTTGAATGTACACAGTGTCCTGCAAAATATCGTTCTATCTGTCAAGGTATTCTGTATAAATGTACATAGATCAAGAGTGCAAAATGAAATTTATTCCTACGAGGTTCTATTTTCGAGAATACTGTTTTTTTTTTTAAATTATTATGTGAATTTGCTTACAGAGAAAAGAGAGGCCATATTACCATATTATTTTTGCTTGTGTCAACATTTTTGGTCGACTATGTTCGTCAGAATCATATGGATGGTAGTACGGGATCATAAGGATGGGAATAAATTGTTGAATTGTTCTTTATTCCAGTCCGTCGGTGCTATTATATTCCTTTTACTAGTAAAATGTGTTCAACAATTTCAAAAATATCCTTATAAAATAAAGAAACAAATAAACAACTTCAAAAGTTCAAATCAAATATTTTAACCGCAATAAGATCTTGAAAATTGCCTCAATACTGGTAAATAGGAAAACTACCCCTTCAATTTTATATTCTGTATTTACCAAGCGCCTAATGTTTCACGAATGCGCGCATGCATGTGAGTGAATCGCTTTCGAAACAGTTTCGAGCGAGCGAATGGGGCGTTATATTAAAGCTCTCCCGTTTCCGTGACGTTCAGTTCCTTCAGCTCTCTTTACGAGCATCCGTTGCTTCAATCCCTTCGTCCTCGACTTGGTGACGAGGCTGTGTCGGATGGTTTAACAACGTCAAATTACAGAGACGTCGAAGGCCCCGTTCGACCGACAATTACAGGCATTCGTCGCCCTGGCGAGAGCGCGACGATAATTTCTAGCTCCTCCGACGCGAGTATAAAACTCGACGAACTGCGCGAAATTACAAACGTGCCGCACTCGACGAACGTCGCTCGAAGTTTGCTGTGTGTTTGTTTTGTCACTCGTGTATTTTCGGGGCTTTTGTTTACACGCCATGTTAAATCCCTTTACGATAAACTGCAGAACAAATACCAACGACCGGGAGGTGCAAGCGAAATAAAGGTCCGAGGAACGGTGATTCCTGGCGAAGGAGACGCCGTGAACTGAAACTCTGCCAGGTAGTTACTCTCTCTTAAGGTATTTCGACGAAAATCCCACCAGACATTGATGTTCATTTAAACGGAACGTAATACGAGCGAGTCTGCAACAGATACAGTTCGCAGTCGACTCCTTTCGGAACATTCCAGCTTTACTGTTCTGTTTTTGAGCGTGATTGTTTTCGAGCAGCTCCAGAATATTTATGTCTTATATCTGTTTCGTTGTTGGTATGGGTTTTAGTTTGGTTTGATGAAAAATCGAGTTTTCATTTAGTTATTACTAAACGTGCGGAAGTTTATGCTTTTTTGGCAAATGAAAATATGGGGAAACTATGAACATGTGCATGAATGTAAAAATATATAAAATATTATTAACAATATACGTATTATATGAGTTTTAATTCTTTTTTGTATTTATAGAAATATATATTTTCATAAATATCCTCAGTTTAGTTATTACGTTTTCTGAAAACTGGTGCTCTGTACATTTTTTTTATTACACTTGGTATTACGGATATTGCAATGTTAATTTTTCTTTTTTCCTGAAACAATGAATACTAATCCTTGTGTTGAAATAAATTAAGAGACGAAAGAAATGTTACAGAAAAATTGAGTTTCCTTTTAGTAATTATACAAGTATATTCTGCAAGTTGGGGTTATGTACATTTTATTACAATAGGTACTAGAGATTAATTACTGTTTTTTCACAAATAATGAAGGCTGATTCTTATATTGAAATAATTTAAAATGTTTGTAGTCAACTTAAAAACAAGTACATATTATCCATAAATTTTTGATCCAGAAAATCACTTTCAAAATCTAGACAGATTTCCTTAAATTATATTCTCGAAAACAAAGGTTCTCATAGAAAAATGTATTCTCCACTTTCGAGTAATTTGTTAGAAGTCACTCTTTGGTGGATTCGACCATTTTGTTCGCAGGCTTTGAATGACGTTCAAGATAATTTTGGAAAACGTGCTTCTTGCACGCTCTCAGCATAATATTTCTTTCTTCCATTGTTTGCCTTCTTTATACTCTTCCAATTATTTGTCGCACAGAGGCATTCAAAGGCAGTCACTGAAAGGAGCTTTCTTCAGTTATTCAGAAATTGTGTTCCCTCGTACTCTTTAGCGAACATCGCTCCGTTGAGTTTTTACGGACTTCCGGATCCAGTTTGCATATTTAAGATAAACATCTAGAATTTCTTGGGACCTGCAGCCTTTGTCTTGTAGCGTCAGATTCGTACAGGGTGTTTCGACAGAAAAGAGACATATATTTACTCCCTTTAGCGACGACGATATGGAAAAAAGTTCTCCACATAATTGAAATGATTTTAGGAAGTATCGTAACTACAAACAATTTTCTTCCAGAACTTTCACGTTTACCAATATCTTTACATGATACCAGATGTATATTTTTGTGTATTTTGTGAATGTACATAATTGTTATTTACTAAGAAACGACATTTCTGCCATCAGGCAGCATAGTCATTTTTTCTGAGGAAAAAACTTTAGATGTATATATAAAAATAGAATATATTTAAGTATATCCAAATATTAGTAAGTAACTATTAATATTTGACGTTTGTAATAATCAATCAAGCTACTTACGGAGTATTTATTATGTTTAAAAGATTAGTGAGTAGATAAATAATTCACTAGTTAATTATAACAATAGATATATATGATTCTGTATATATTTTTTTCTCTCTTTTAATTTCATACATTTTCTCTTTCCTTGATCAATTTATGTATTTTCTTACCATCTTAGAGTGTCATATATCATATTTTCCCTTTTTAATTGTAGATATTTTCGTGTATGACCTTTGTTGAATTATAAACATATAATTTGACTTCAACAAAAATGAATCTAGCGTTGAGAGACACTGCCCTTTTCTCTGTAAGTTAGAGTATTGGACTGGTACCATCAGGTCTGAAGACCCTTGACTGTTTGTCATTGAAGGCCAGGGTAATAAACAAAGCGCAGGCAGAATTTTCTTTCTTTGAGTGGACGCTAGATTTCTCTTTCTCGTAGGCCTGATTTTGTTTTAGTTCTCGTCCGTTCCTTGAACAGTAAACGTGTCCTTCCGAGCCGTTTGAATAAACGTAGAATCAAACTTATTAAAAAGACTCATTTATTAAACCCATATTCCCATAACCTTTGACAAAATTATCTTCGTTAGGGATGAATTATTTGGAACGAATTAAAATTCCAATTAACCTTAATATAACTGACACGTCTTCCATTTTCATTAAAGTGCATAATAAACACGATAGTTATTTTTGGAATCTCTATCGCAAATATATAAAAGATAAATTCGAACCTCGCCATGCTTGCATATATGAAAGAAAATGAGAGAAAATGAAGGGAAATAAAAGAAAATGGAGCACAATGAAACGAAATAAAAACGAAGTATCCCGTTCTGAATGGAATACACTGTATAAACAGGATCTCTAGCTGGTAAAAGAAAGGTAGCTCGCAAACAACGCCAAGATCCGCTTGAATTATATTAAGGCTTTCAACGTTTAATTGAAAATTCACGAGTTCCGCTCTCTGACATCAAGTCCCAGGACGAACGAGATTAGTTTTAATAGCTTGTAATTAAGAATAGTTTTCCGCTATTTCTCCCGACATATTTGTTCGATGGCGAGGAGATTCATTGTTTCACATTCCGGGGCTCTATATTACGATAGTAATCGCGTCGAAACCGGAAGCTGGGAGCTGCAACAGCTACAGCTGCATGTAATGTTTCGTTAAGCGGCTGTGTGAGCTTGCCGAGGTATCTCGCATACCTAATGCGGAATTCCTGGAACTCTAGAGACCGCGGATTATCGATGAAACGTGCGATTTAACCATCGGTTTACAAGCGCATGATACTGTAAAACAATTGTTTCGCGAGGTCTTTCAACAATTTTTTGTAATGATGGAAATTGAACAAAAATGTTTTGTAGTTTGTTAGGTAGAATGGCAGTTATTATTAACGAAACTAGTAGACATTGAAGGCTTTTCCAAAAAGGGATTGAGGATTTAAGTTTTCAATAAAATATAAATTGTATAAAGTATATCTGATTTTTAAAATTTAAATAAAGAGACATGGTTATAATTAAATAAAAAAAATTATTAACAAATGTAGTAGAAAGTAAAAGGTTTTTCTAAAAGGACTTAAGGATTTTGGTTTTTGATCAAATATACAGTGTGAGGCATTTAAAACAAGGCACCTGAGTAATTCGTTTACACGGCTTCGACACGTAACGTGGTACCAATAACTTTGTTATCGGTGGATGTATAGTGAAGATATGAAGGTCGACTCTGTTTTTTCAAATAAAATGATATAGTTTCTTATACATAAACTACTGGACTAAATCAGCGGCATACTTTTTTAAATGCTCATAATTATGAGAGTTTTCAACCGATTTCGGTAAGACTTCGTGAGGAGTATTTTTCAAGTGTCTTTTGGGTGTGTGGAAAGTTGCATTGGCGAGGGTTGATGTGAAGGGGTTAATTCACCCCCCCCTTAAAGGGGAGGGTGTAGAAAAACGCCTCTTTGGAAAAGTCCAGGGGTGACGGGAGGTGTTGAAAAAATTCAAAAAAAACTTCGTGGCGACTGTCCTTGATGCCCCCTACAAAATGCACCCCTTGAAATCCCTCTCGGGCAAATCCACTACCCCCACAACCCCCACCCCCCTAAAATCAACAATTTTTGGACGACGGTCTCGTTTTGGCTCAATACATTCTCTGGACTCCCCTGACCCAGAAAATGCCATCACCCATACCGTACACTCCATAGGCACCCTTTGGGGAGGGGTGAGACAGCTCGCAAATTTTCAGCCCCCTTCGTAACGGAGCACTTCCACACATCGGAGGGCGATGAAATTCACCATTTTTGTTCTCGATACGTTAAGGATGAATGATAAAAGGTCTCGATTCGAAAACTGTCTCCGGAGCTGAAGGGCGGGAGGCAGAGGTAGGGGTGGTCCACCCCCACGTGTAAGGGTTGGAACGTTATCACATTGCGTGGATTACATGTCCAACAGTCCAGGGCATCAGGGCGACACAGTTTTGATGTCTTTTTTCCGCATGAATAGCATTGAAATACGAAAATGTCGTTTTTTTGGAAAACCCACCTCCCGTCTTGAGACCCGTTCTGTGGGGTGAACGACAACTTCAACGCCGTTCGTGGATTCGGACACGCGAATGTTTAGTCACAGGTATCGAAAAAATCAGATTTTTTGAATCACGCTTTTGTTGTCAAATCGGAGCAGATTTGTAAAGCGTCCCACAGACTGCTCTGGCGAGGCGTGGGCCCACGTCATAAGACGCGTGGTATGAAATTCTAACATAGGGTTTTGCGTGCCGACGTTCACATTACGCTGACGTGACGTGGGAAGACGTGGGCTAGCGCCGTCTAACGGTACACGCTGTAGTTAAAATTCTAACATAGGGTTTCCGTGACGACGTTCACATTACCCTGACGTGACGTGGGCTGATGCTATCTGAAGAAATATGCGTTCTGACGCGTCAGGAGCATATCAAACCTACTAGAATTTCCGTGAGCGTTGGAAGGCGTCAGGAAACCGGGTGCTTTCTAGAATTCTGTTTTCCATTTTTAAGAAACTAATTTCAAAAACATTAAAACTGCACTAAAGAGTATTAAAAGAATTTCTAGTTACTTTATATGAGTTTATATGACCATTAATTTATATGAGCAGCTGTAAATATAATTGCTTAAAAGTACGAAAAATGCAGTGAAAGGTATGAAATAATTTATATTTAACTGCATTATTTCCAGATCTTGTAAAATTATTGAATAAGGAATTTTTTTATTGAAAAAATTAATTTATATAATTATTTACTTATTTATACCAATATTTATTTTAATTTTAACGAAATTGATTTGATTAGTTATTCTTCTTTCTGTAAATTTATATACATTACAATTATTCATATCGATAATTATATGTTTAGGAGCTAACCCTTTTTATACAAAGTGGTTGAGCTTCTAATTCAAATTATTCTTTATTATGATCAAAGCATCTTATTGCTCAATCAGTTTCCTATGAGGTAAGATTATGTTTTATGTTATTGTCCGTTTGACAAAAAAAGGTGTTAGCGATTTGATGAGTGATGTTTGCAGTACAGGCTGACGTATTCGCTGCTTCTTCAGGTAAAAAATATCCGAATTATGTGATGTTTGATATCATTTTTATCGGAAAAACATAAGGAATCTATTGATATTATTTTCCCGACAATCTGATGAAAAATATAAACATTTTATGTACAGCAGTTCATAATTTTACGATGATCTGCCCGTCTTTTGTTCTCGGCCGAGCGCCTACCTACGGTCACTCAAGGGTCTGGGGTCGCTCAAGGGTCTAGGATCGAACGGGCCATCGACTTTTCATAAAATCAATTTTTCATAAAATCGAATTCTTTATTCTTTATCGAATCCACGTGAACGTGATGGCATTGGATTCTTGGTGTTCTCCCGATTAAAATGATATCTCACATCGCGTAAATAAAACTATTTTTAACGAAATAACTTTTCAATTATGCAATCAGATTTTTCATATAATTTCGTTAATTATTGTCCAAATTATGTCATGTGTGGTATCATTTTCATCCCAAAAACATCAGGAATCGTTTGATGTTATTTCCGTAAAGTTCTGATAAAAATTGCGGAGGTTAGTATTTTCATTTTTTAATGGCGTCAATCTGACTCCGCGTCATGTCTTACGTGGACCCACGGAGCCTGATGTGACGTTGGCCCACGTCACGTCAGAGCAGTCTGTGGGACGCGTAAGAGTAGTAAGTGGGCCGGACGGAAACGGCATTCAAAAGTGGTGCGAGACCCTGCGCCCGTACGTGGTCAGACCAGACCGGACTCCAATTGAACGTGGGCTGACCACGTTCGGGCGCAGGGTCTCGCATCACTTTTCGATGTCGTTTTTGTCCGGCCCACTTACTACTCTTTCAAATCTACTTTGAGCCGTTACGTCGTTTACGCCGATTACGTCGTCCAAAAATTGTTGATTTTAGGGGGGGGGTGGGGGTTGGGGGGGGGGGGGATTTGCCCGAGAGGGATTTCGAGGGGTGCATTTTGTAGGGAGCATCAAGGACAGTCGCCCCGAAGGTTTTTTTGAATTTTTTCAACACCTCCCGTCACCCCTGGCCTTTTCCAAAGAGGCGTTTTTCTACACCCTCCCCTTTAAGGGGGGTGAATTAACCCCTTCACATCAACCCTCGCCAATGCAACTTTGGACACACCCAAAAGACACTTGAAGAATACTCCTCACGAAGTTTTACCGAAATCGGTTGAAAACACTCATAATTATGAGCATTTAAAAAAGTGTGCCGCTAATTTAGTCTAGTAGTTTATTCTGTATAGAGCGTTTCAAGACAAACACAGTGACCTATAATGGCCTGTTTTAAATGGCTCACCCTGTATATAGTATGGAGTATACCCGATTTTTTTTATTTTTAATAAATGGACATGATTGTAATAAAATATAGACGATGTCATCTTAGCGTTTACTATAAATAAATATAACTAAAATAATTAATTAAATAAACAAATGAAACTATAATAACGAAGTAAAATAAAAACAATGAGACTGCTTGTTCAAGACCTAACTTTATTGTTATAATTGTCAAATACACTTGTAATCTGTTAGAAAAACAACAATAAGCAAAATTTCTTGACTACCCAACTTCGTAACATTGTAATAACTAGACTGAGGATGTTTATGCATTTCTAACAATTGAAAATGTTAGAAAATGTTTAGAAATACTGTGTAGAAAACAAAATATACTTTCTTTTGAATCTCAATTCTTTATCTGAACCTATAAAAATAAGAATTTGTGTAAACATCTGCAATCTAGTAATGGCCATCAGGTTGAGGTTTGGATTATGTCTCGAAACTTTCTTTCGTTTTATTAATAAATAAGTAGTTTATACACTACTACAAATTCTATTACTTGACCTTTTGATTCACCTTAACCGTCCATTGGAGGAATTTCAGATCGAAGTAAATGAAAATTCATTTAAAATGATAATAATGTAATATATAAAATATATGTTGTGGATACAATTGAGATACTTTTACAAACAATTGAGGGAGATATCTCATGATGAAAATATTGGGAACAAAGTACTCTTATAATCTCGTCTTTTGGTACAATTACCACGTTTTTCGTGTGAAATATTTGAATGCTATTTTACAAGACTTTTTTATAATCTAAGAAATTAATGGACGATACTAAAACAAAAATAAAATATACGCAAGTCAATTTTATTAGATTGAAGCTTGGTTGCAAATCGGTCTTTAGATGAAGAAGCGCCGCTCAATCGATTGACTTATCTACTTGTATGTCAGCCATAGACTCTCGGACCTTTTTTGGCACGTGACTACGCCACGCGCTCGACAGACATTCTGGTTTTAGCAAGTCAACGTAATAAACGTTTCAGAATGTTTCGATAAGTTCTCTTAAATTCCTACCACTGTCAGCTCATCTAGATTTAACGCCTAGTTACAGTGAGTGTAGAAAGTATTCATACACCGACCAATTTCCGAAAAAAAACTGTGTAAAATTGTAATTTATTAACTTATTTTTTATAAACAATGACATTCTACATATTCTCGGAAATCTCTAGAATAGATAGAGTACAAAAAAATAGCTATTTATGTAAGTTGCGAAATTAACAAGAAAAAAACAATTAATCGATAAAAATGTTAAAGCAATAAGTATTCGCACAATTGTTTAGAAGTACTTTACTGGAAATTTGATGTTTTTTAATTCGTACGGAGCAATAAATTAATGTGTTTCCGTTACAAACCCTACTGTAAATGGTTCGTCATAAGAATCGTACAAATACTTATTTCTTCTATACTTTCACCTACTTTTCGCATTTGTTTGTTAATTTCACAAATTATATTAACTAGAAAATGTTGTTTGGACTGTATCTATCTTAGAGACTTCCGAGAATATGTAAAATATCATTGATTATAAAAAAAGAAGTTAAGGAACTACAATTTCACACAAAAGTTTTTTCGGAAATTGATCGGTGTACGATACCGAAATTAGAGTGCATAAGTGATTGTAGTTTGCTCAACTTTCATCCGTTCAGGAAACACGACAGCTCAACGGACTTTTCCGTGCGAACGACTCAACAGGCGGGTCTTTATACAATTAACTGCGTCAGAAAAACTCAATCCTTTAAGATTTGTAACCGACCACGAACTTAACTTTCTTTTAACAAACAGACGAAAATAAATAAGCTATAGTTCAGTAAAACATTCCACCGTTTGACATTTATTTCTTACGCAGTCCACGAACATTCCACCCGTTCGCGAACAAAGCTTCTACATATTTATCCACAATAAGATAGCATTTGTTTAGACCGCTGTAAGAGAATAAATTTTATGTAAATCTCTAAGAAACACATGCACGAATTTAGAAGACTTTTGTTATTTTTTCAAATTAATTTTTCGTCTGGAAGTTTCAAATACTTTAAATGAAAGAGTGGAGGAATTCTCTTCCAATTTTCCCAAATGCTCTAGATCTTCTTACGCGAGAACTGATCTTATTGACCATCTCTCGTACGAGCTGCCCATGTGGAAACTGAAATTGAGGATAGATGCAGGATCGTAAATGATTTAACCGACCATTAAAATTACTCTGCGAAGTGGAATCGAATTTCCATCGATTGTGGATTTACTCTGCGCTTTAGGAGGGGCCATGCACGGAAGGAATGGCGCGCTCTGTCTGATATCTTCTTTCGGTCCAATTTTATTCCCGACACTTTGATGGCTACCAAGGCATGGTAGTAATAAAGTGGATAATAACTGGCAATTGATGGACTGTTAAAATAGCGAACTGATACTTTCTCGCGTAATGATTAAATGGTTATCGTCTCGATTCATCGGGAGCGAGATAAGAGTAGCTCCGTCGAAAACGATTTAGGCGAATCGATGGGAGTGACTCAACGATAAATTTTTCTTGAAGAAAATCTCAATTTTTGAACATTAAAAGTGTCCTTTTCCTTACAAAGAATTTGAGATTTTTTAGAGAGCATTGAATATTAAACTTTCTTGCTACGTGTCTGATAATTACTCGATACTTCTACTTGTATCGTTCGTAAACGTTAACGATGGTAGGTATTGTCTGCTTTAAGCAATCAAGAGTAATTAAAATTAGGGAAAAATACGGAATATTACACTGGGAACAACATATATTATATACAAACGTGATCACAAGTAGAAAAAGTAAGTAATGGTCAGACATGTGGAGTAAATTAAAATCGATTTTCTCAAAAAGAAAGCCCTGTTTGAAAAAAATTTGTATTCTATACTTTCAATGTACATTTAATATATTTGTACATACAATGTACATTCACAAGTAATTACTCTTTAATCTTTACAATTCAAATAAAAAAATTACCTAAATTCAAGTTTTAAAAATCAAAAGTGTCCTCTTTCTTACAAAATTAAATGCACAAGTATTTACAATTAAAATTCTATCGATCCACTCCATTGGGTTAATTTGTGTCATCATGAATGAACCTGATATTAATATCAGACCAATGTTTCAAGACTACAAATCAAATAAGCTACAGTAGAGTGAAGTAGCGAACTGGAAAACTCGGTTTAATCGAAACCTCATTTGGAATAGCTTGATTGAACTCGACTAATGCGTTTATTTGGTCGGTATACCGCTCGGTGTTATTAGCTCTAATTTCCATTGAAATATCGAGCACCAACATGGAAGTCGCGAGTCATATCCTTGAGCTGCTCGGTGCAGCTTTGATCTGCAATCTTGAGATGTGTTGAGCTCGCCTGAAATCTCTGTAATTAATTATAACCGGCAAGGGACCAAGTTCCAACGCAACGGATTTCCTATCTGGCATAGTACGAACTTAGTTTCGATTAGATCAGAAATTCCGGGCTGGTCCCGTTCATGAGCCTCGTCAACATACATGAATATGAAACACGTCGACAGGTCAGGATTTTTATCGGTACACTACTTATTCTGATTGCCAGATTGCAATTCTAACGGGACAAAGCAATCACATTTTTTGTGACACGCCTCTTCTTGAATATTCATCCTCTAAAACCGACACACGTTTGGAGAATTTCATTTCAGCGTTCCACCGATAACGATCTTAGAATATTAAACGCAGTTTCGTAATTATAAGCTTTTCTCCATTGTGAAAATGGAACGGTACTTTGCGGGACACCTGTTAGAACTTCTGTAACAGCAAGTGTTTTCCCAAACATGATTCCTGCTTTTCGAGAGACATATATTTGGTGTGGGAATTAATTCTGTGCCTTTACGTTCAATCATGTATAACTGTAGTTTAGGTAAATATGTTTAGCCTTCGTTATACAGGGTGTCTCATTATAATTTTTCCATGCGATTATCTCGCAAAATATTCATCATTCGAAAAAAATGTTTAAATGAAACATGCTCTATCTGAAGGGGGACATTCAATGGTGTACACTGTTTTTTTTTCTAGGTGGAGGCGCCTCCGATATTTGAAGGTCACCTTTGTTTTTTTAAATGGAAACGTAGTTTTTTTCAAACTATACACATAGCTTATCTCAAGACGAATTCATTGACCTATATTATGTTGACCTTGAAATGTCATTCAAGGTCATTTCCATGGCTTAAAGTTTTCTTCTTCACTGCACGTCCAGGGTATCACGATCTACGGTGTCAAGAATCCTTCGACGACATCATTTTCATCCGTATCACATTTCTTTACATCAAGCATTACGTGATGCCGGTTATGATGCCAGATTGAGATTTTGTCAATGGTCTCAGCGTAGGATAATGCGTGATCCTTTATTTTTCTCCTTTGTGCTATTTTCGAATGAAGCAACTTTCAAAAACACGGGAGAAATGAATCGTCACAATTTCCACTACTGGTGTGATGAAAACCCTCACTAGCATCGAACAATTGAACATCAGCGTCAATGGTCTCTAAATGTTTGGTGTGGCATTATTGGTGACTATTTAGTGGATCCATATTTTTTTAATGGTACACTAACTGGAGAACAATACAATAATTTTCTTCGTAATGAGTTGCAAATCCTTTTAGAAGACATTCCACTGGTAACCAGAAGAAGAAAACTTTAAGCCATGGAAATGACATTGAATGGCATTTCAAAGTCAACATAATATAGGTCAATGAATTCGTCTTGAGATAAGCTATGTGTCTAGCGTGAAAAAAAACTACGTTTTTATTTAAAAAAACAAAGGTGACCTTCAAATCTCGGAGACGCCTCCACCTAGAAAAGAACAGTGTACACCATTGAATGTCTCCCTTCAGGTAGAGCATGTTTCGTTTAAACATTTTTTTCGAATGATGAATATTTTGCGAGATAATCGCGTGGAAAGATTCTAATGAGACACCCTGTATTACATACGTTAAATTATCAACTTCCCACGTCCTCGATATAAGCTTCATTACAATGAATTTATATGCATACATTTTTGTGAGTCTCGTATGTGGCCAACAAATGGCCATCAATACTGACGTATCTGATGTCCCAGGCGCACATCTATAGACAGAATTCAATGTGTAGTATCTCAAGTTTTTTGCGAATATCTTCAAAATTTGTAATTTCCGCCAAAAACGAAAATGATATTCGTATCCAGCACGCCAAAACGAGTAAAATGACGTATGACAGGTTCCAAAAGCTTGGGGGAGGTTAAACTGCAGTTCATCCAACGGCTCCCCTAAATATACAAAGACCCGTTGAAATTTTGAGTTAATTGATCGTCTAGTTTATGAGATATATGATTAATCAAAATACGAAAATATGTAAAATTCTACGAAAATGGCAAATTTTTATTAATCATACCTCGTAAACTATAGATGATCAATTAACTCAAGATTCCATAGGACTACTTCTTGCCAATGTAATGGCTTGGCTTCGTAATTTTTACGAATGAAATATCTTTATTTCGTAAATTTTTAACCTATTCACATATAAAATTCGTTTATTTTGTCTGTATCAGAACTCCAACTGACTAAGAAACAGTGTTGATTCGTTGAGATTCCAGAGATTCCTGCTTCTGTTATTTTCAATTAAATTTTAAATAAAATATCTTTACTTGTGAGAAACTGTAATAAATAAATAAATAAAATATTTCAGGGGGTTTTAAATAAAAATTAGGGTTTTTTTTTAACTTGCGTCAGGGAAAATCGTTCTGTACTGCTGATCGGTAACACTGCGTGTCACGTGTTCTATCAGTGCGATTGCTGCGCTGTGACTATTTACGAGCGAACTCTACAAGAACATAAAATAAAACAAACCCAATAAGGAAATATGAATACACAAATCACGTAAACAAGCAAGATACACATGCAAAAATGTACAGATCGTAAAAATGGAGAATTAAGAGTTAAAGTCGCGTATACGATTATGCATTCTGATAAACTAAACAACTAAGTTACTAACTGCGTTGAATACACTTATGGATACTAATACTACTTTTCTGACGTGAAACATGAGGACTCGGCCGCGACTTTGTTCGTAGAGATAACTGGCGCCGGTGAAAAAAAAATTAATGCGATCATTTCTATTCATGCTTTTCGTACGTGTCTGTCGTCCGGGTGTTGCATTTAATAAGAATGCAAATGTACCTAAGATAATACTAGGCAAACGTCGTTTTTGTTTGCACGTGACAAGTCTATCGCGTGAGTGTCTTTCTCCGATTCAATTTGACAATGATTTTTACTATCATGCTTCCAGAAACAGTGAAATTATGTTAAATCAACGTTAACTTGTCCTTCTAACAATTTATTCACGATGTTTTGAAATATCTCTCATGGCTAGACTACAGGTGTTAATGCAAATTCATATTTTTATATATTCTAATATAACATGTCTTTTATTTTGTAATTTTATATATTTGTGCATTTGTACAAATTTTTGAATATTTTTTTATATTTACACTTGTTGTAAATACATATATGTATAATCGCAGTGTACTCATGATCAATATTTTAATAATTCAGTCAGCATGATTAAAATAATGGTAATTTATAGAATCGTCAGAGATATGTTATACGCCTATTTATTCATTGAAAAAGATTCTCAAAGAAAGTATTTATAAATAGATTGTTTGGAGAATTCTTTTTAAAGAATAAATAGACAAGTCTCAATTAAAGGCATATCATACTAAAGGAAATTTAGAAAATCAGAGATTTTAATTGACAAATTATGTGAAAGCCTGCGAAAGAGAAAGTATGGGTTTTGATGATCTGAGAATGCCTTGCTTGACCACACCAAACATTTGACTTCCAGACCGCGGACATCAAGGCAAATGTATGAATAGTCTCAGTTTGAGGCTGATACGCTATTTAGCTTCTTCATTTCACCGCTAAAGTGCGGAGCAGTCACTTTTACATGAGTTGTCATTAGGGTCTGAACGTCCGCACTGTTGAACACAGCATTTTAGCTGCGCATAGTTGGAAACCACCGAATTTTACAGTGTGTTACACAGTGCTCTCTTTGCACTTCGCTGAAAAGTACCTTTATGTACTGGCAACTCATTTTGATTTACCATCTTTTTCTACTTTCTTGTAGTTTTTTATGGGGATCTTCTATTTTTCTATCATTACTCTTTATATCTACCATTTTTTCATGTACTTAGCGTAATTTTTTTACTGTTTTGAAGTTTTTTTAGGGGGTAACTATATTAACCAACGGAAATAAAGTACGCGGTGTAGCTGTCTCGTAAATATTTTATGCTCTCGCGAATTATGTAGAAATGGTTCAAAACGAAATGTTTTTGCTACATTTACTCTCCAACGGGAAATCCAATTTTGTGCTTAACTTCTAGCGATCCATTCTTACCTCCACAATGGAATTATTATTTTTCTCTGAACGACCAAACTTGGTCTGACGTAACTCAAAACTCGATTTAGAGCTGTCTTGCTTCTCGAGATAATGTCTGAATTGGAGTTTCATTGTATTATCTCGTTTTATCGGACGTAACTAGCAGTATCCTCCTACAATATTACATTCAAGGAGTGTTCTTTTATCATCGTACGTATGTTTTCTCGCGTAACAGCGGTTCAAGAAGATAAGCTGCGTTTAAATTACCAGCAGCATCGCGAGTGCAATTGTTTCCAACGTTCCAGGAACGAAAATAAATTAAGCGGCAGTATCGTACAAGATAAATTCGTTTGGAAATTTGTAGGTTAGTTATATCGAACGAAATTGTGGAATTCATTTAATTCTTTATTAGATAAATGTGTAGCTATGTTAATTCTTTATTTATAAAATTTGCATCATGATATAATACTATTATTTTCAGATATAGTATGTCAGTGAAGTGAATTGTTCGCATATAAATAGTTGCAGCGCAGCGATCGACTAATACAATGCGAGACACGTCGCATCATGCCTATGTAAAAACAAAGGCGCATCGGCATCTTCGATCGATCGCCAAAATATCCGACAGCGCGCCGGGTATGATTTTCTAACATGAATCAACAATTAGTCATGTTTCAACTAAGATATTACCGCTTTTTAACCGACTTCAAAAAGGAGGAGGTTACTCAATTCGACATGTATTTTTTTTTTTTTTTTTAAGATATGTTCGCCGATTACGCCGAGATGGCTTGACCAATCGGAATGAATCCTATTGCATCTGGTAGAGCATGTTCTCCCGGTGGCCCTGCTATCAAGACTTTTTGCGATTTGTCATTTTTTACCCGTTTTTTTTTACCAAAAAACCGTGATTTCTAAGTATGCTTGCTGATTACATCGAGATGGCTCGATGAATCGGAGTGAAACTACTTGCATCTTGTCGAATATTTCTTCCAGTTGGTCGCGTAAAAGAAACATTTTATGATTTGTCATTTTTTACCCGTTTTTTTTTAAAAAACAGAAAAATTTTGTCTTTCTTCTTACTCCGAGACGGATGGACCAATCAGATTGATACTTCTTGCATCTGGAAGAGCATTTGCCATTTGGTCCCATAACAAAACATTTGTACTTGTCTTATTTTTCACCACTTTATATCATTTTTTATCGCAAAAAGCGTACTGTTTCATGTATGTTTGGCCTGAAATCGATGAAATCGATGAAACCCCTTACATTTTGCAGCCGGAGAGATTTTTGCAATGATCACAGATGCAAAAATTTATGAATTTCTGTATTGTTTATAACTATTGTTATCGCAAAATTCCTATTATATGATGTAACTCGGTGAGGAAATTACCGAGCGCGATGGAACCTTCCGCATTTCATGATACATGAATTCGTGATGTTCCCATTTGCAAAAATTTATGGACACTTTCATTGTTTAAAATCATTGTTGGTGCAAAATTGCTATGCTCTGGTGTAGCTCGACAAGGAATTTACCAAACGCAATCAATCCTTTCACATGTAGTTGCACATGTATTCCTGATAATCCCATTTGCAATTATACAGGGTGTCCAAAAAATGTTGGATGTCCTTGAATGGGGTGTTTCGGGGGTGTGATTTAAAACAATTTTTTCTTAACGAAAATGTTGTTCGAGGCTTCGTTAAGGAGATATTCCAGAAACAGAAACCCCCGACCAATCAGAACGCGCGTATGCCGGTGGAGCGCCAGCGGTAGCATATTTCCGCAGGCGCTCCTCCGCCATACTCGCGCTCTGATTGGTCGGGAGTTTCTGTTTCTGGAATATCTTCTTAACGAAACCTCGAGCAACATTTTCGCTAAGGAAAAATTGTTTCACCCCCCCCCCCCCCCCCCCGCGGAACAACCCTTTTCAAGGACCTCCAACGTTTTTGGGTCATCCTGTATATTGCTCATAACTATTGTTATTGCATGAAACCTATTGGTTATAGATTGCCACTAAAAAGAGTGAAATAAAATAATTTTTTGGAAAACAAATTTAACCGACTTCAAAGAAGGTACAGTGAAAAGTATGAAATAATTTCTAGTTAATTTATATGAATACGCACTAGCTCCAAATATAATTGCTTAAAAGTATGAGAAAATGCAGTGAAAAGTGTGAAATAATTTCTATTTAAACTGCATTGTTATTCACCATCGTTTGATGAATTTGTTCAAATTATTAAATACATCATATTAAATGCAATGGACCTTTTTCGGAAGCGGCGCACATTTAAAATTAAGTATATTCAAAATTGCCAAACTTGGTTTAACTTTCCGTCGGAGAAACAAAAAATATGGTCTTTAATTATTGTTATCATTACATCCACTTTAGACATCATATTCATTAACACTATGCAATATCGCCGCTTCCACCACATACTATCCCAAACTTATTCATGCAGTATTTCCATGGGGAGAGTTTATACATTAGCAGTAATCAATATTGCCGCCCCTCCCCTCCAAAAAAGCCCTAAATCTACTCAAACCATATTTCCGTGTACATACTATATACATTAACTATTAATTCCACATAGACAATAAACATGTATACATTGACAGCATTCAATATTGCCGCCTCTACCAAAAGCTAGCCCAAACCGGAATTAAAAATTTTGTACATCTGCGCCGCTTCCGAAAAAGGTCCATTGCATTTAATATGATGTATTTAATAATTTAACCAAATTCATCAAACGATGGTGAATAACAATGCAGTTTAAATAGAAATTATTTCACACTTTTCACTGCATTTCCCCATACTTTTAGGCAATTATATCTAGAGCTAGTGCGTATTCATATAAATTAACTAGAAATTATTTCATACGTTTCACTGTACCTTTTTTGAAGTCGGTTAAATTTTTTTTCCAAAAAATTATTTTATATTCATCTTCGTAGTAAATCTACAAATATGAAAATTCAAATTTAAATATAAAGGTGAGTAATACTTTGCAAACAAAGAACTATATGGGGATTTAGACAGTTCTAAATAAATCATGGATTAACGATTTCAGTGATCTTCGGAATAAATCTACAATTAAAGAAATTACAATTAAAAATATAAAGGCGTAATTTTCAAATAGGAAACCATACAAGAATTTTAATATTTATATTGGAAATAATTACATACTTCTATATTTAGGTTTTACTTCAAAAACCACATGAGGAGTGGTTTTGAAAACGTCTCCTTCTCCGAGAGTTTTCCTTGTGCCTCGATTTGTATTTCACTGGAGTTACAAGAGACCATAAATCAAATAAGTCGGGCGTTCAATTATTGGCTTTTCTCGGCGGTCGTTTCATGGCTATCGAATGTTTTCTTAGGAAGGAAGCATGTCCTCCCAACAGGTTAGAAATTGATTCCCCGTACTGCGCGATCAACGGTCTGCTACTTTCTTCGATTGCTCACCTTAAGGCGACAACACGGTCAATCCAGAGATTCTAGCTTGGATAGAATAACGAGTGATTTTTGTATTCTAGAAACTAGTGCACGTCGACTGGTCTCATATTTACAGAATTTCGCAAACACATTAAAAGGAAAACAATTCTAACACTTTTTAAAGGTTCAGTTAACACATTCGTGACCAGCACATATTTTACATTTCTAATATCGAATACTGACGAAAATACTACAAATAATACAATTCTGAAGCTGGACATCGCAAATTTGTATCGTTAGGACGAAGTTAAAAATTACAAAATTGTTAGAAAATTATAATCGCCGCGCGATAGATCGAAGATCCCGATACGCCTTTGTTTTTACGTCGACACAATGCGATAGCTGCGCTGTGACTATTCAAGTGCGAATAAAAGTATGTTTTGAAATATTAACGTTGTAAATATGTAGTGCATAAAATAAAAAGATTTTCATAATTTTTTCATAACCAATGATAGAATTTGAAGTGACGTGAATTTACGTCAGTGGTCGCAAATGTGTTAATAGAGATTTAATTATTAGAGAAATAATAATTTTATTTCTAGTGCGAAGAATTTGCTAAAAGTTTCATTTAGGAAGTTCATGGGGGAGCGAAGTTTCAGAAACATCTCTTTAGATGTTTCGTATTCGAGAAACTTGTCTCTCAAGTCATATCAGTCATCATTAGACGCGAGTGAATGCATAGTGTTATTCCAACACTGGGAAATGAAGAAGTTATTCCATTGTTTAGTCTTGGCGTTTAGATATATGAGAAACTTGTTGTGTTCCATTTTATGCATCGATTCGTAAAATTGCCTCAAATAAATCTCTTGCTGGTATGAAAATTTTGATGTGTCAGGAATAATTAATTATTAAAAAAGTAGTGGAAAGACATCATTCTACAAACACAGGCACACAAACATATACATGTACAAAATATACCTATATAGTAACGTGTTCATTATGAATATTGATAGGTTTTGAGGGATAGGAAATAAATTTCACGCTGATTCTAACTATTACGAGATATTTTATTCTCGACATTAACCGGTAATTGTCTTCTTCAAACATCGACACCGACAACCAAAAATCGGTGACGCGTGCGCATTCACATTGTGCCGAATCTCTCTTTTTCAAATATAATATAAAGTAATATTATACATATACGTTAAAATCGATATACATAATAATATTATATTCATTCATAGGATACATTCTACACATAATCATATATAATTTTCTTCTCAATCTCCATATTAGTGTACATCACAAGTGCATAAAATCCACAGTCTAATTATAACAGAGCCATAGATAGACACAAATATAGAGTGACTCGAAAAAAACAAACAAACAATTAGTATCACGTTTAATTAACGCTTCTGTTGGAGCTCTCAACACGTGGTCGGCATGTCACCCAGAAATGGTTGACCTAAATTTGAATCTGTGAATTTGGAGAGGTTAAAATATTCAATACTACGATAGACGTGAAATTATCGAATTTTCAGCAGTCTCGAGACAAAATTTTAACATCATAGAAATCTTCATGAATTTTAGTCTGGCAATCAACATGTTAAAGCTTATGTCCTTCCTTGAGGAGGTCTCTGGGCTCCTTAAAGCCTGTGTCTTCACTCGGACATTGTCCTACTCGTGGAACGCCACGCGTGGACGATGGGAAGGGCGCAGTTGGGAATGAAACGTGAGGAAACTTCGTAGTGGAACAAAAAGTACGAGAGAAAAACAGAGGGGAAAGAAAATATAGATATTTCGAGGCAGAGATGATGTTACACATGCGTGAACGGACATTAGGAAAGGGAGGGACGAGGTAGAATGAGGCAGTAATTGGAAAAACAAAGAGGAAGAAAAAACAGGTGGCAATGAAATTGGAGGAAAGGTGAACAGGGGCGAGGAGAAGTTGGGACATTGTTAATTTCATACAGTAGCTGTTTTTGTTAAGTTTTCGACTATGTGGGTGAATTAGATATGTGTACCTGGCACTCGACTTTTAAAAAAGTAAGTTTTTTACGGAAAATGATAGTATTTCGTTTGTATTTGATTGTACCAACAATAGTTTCGTTTGTACCTTCATCAATTAATAAATTAAAGAAATTTTTAAAATGACCAGCTCCCTACATTGAGATTTTTAAAATCTGTTTTTTCCATGTGATTCAGAATCGTTTGTACCCGTTTGTACCGCTCTTCGTTTCGTTTGTACTTCAATAGTTGGGCGTATGAACAATTACTTATAAATTTTAAACTATTGATGTACAAACGAAAGTATTGTTGGTACAACCAAGTACAAACGAAATATTATCATTTTTCGTAAAAGAAATTAATTTTTTAAAAGTCGGGTGCCAAGTTTACATAGCCGCGTGAATTAATTCTGAAGGTTTTTGGAGAATATGTGTACGCTAGCTATAAAAAATATTAGACATATGTATTATATACATATATTACAGTAATACTAGAATTATGTATATATGTAATTTCAATTTTAATTATAAAATATATATATGTATACATAATATTTTACAATATATACATAATATACATAACATATACAATAATATAAATATTTCATTTTGTATATATGTAGGATATATTTGCCATATTATCTGGTATCAAAAATGCATAAAATCCACAGTTTAATTACATTAATATTTCTTTTCTACTTCATAATTAGGTATCACAATTAAAAATATACCAGTAAAGGTTAAAATGACACGAAGTAACGTTACGTGAAACAGTCCTTGAGTAGACGAGAACGTTTCAAGTTATTCTTGCTTTACATACGTTTGCTCTGTTTTCAAGTATAGGAAGAAGATCAAAGATAGAGGCAGAGTGACAAAGGGAATACAGGGGATAGAGATGCCAGTAACCATGTTGAACCGGGGCTGGGTGAACCCTGAATCATATCATGCTCGAAACTAACCAGAAATCGATAACTGTTCGGTCTTACGTTTTTCTTTTAGTACGTATTTTATGGGGCCGCGCTGAGTCAGGGATAAAAAGAACACGTAATCGCGAAGGTTCTAAAATGTGAGCTATAACTTCTCGAACGTCTTTCTGACAACGGTGCAAACAATTAGTATCGTCGTTTTAACGACCTTCAATTTTGAGATAAATGGTTCTTGATGTCAACGACTTTAAGCGTAATAGCTATTGTAATGGAGTTATAAAATGTAACAATGTTACATATTTAATTAACGCTTGTTTTTCTCGCGATTAATCGAGCACGGCTACTATTGATTTTCGTTATCGGTAGTGACTTTTTATAATTATCTAGAATAAACAATGTGCGTCACGTGTAATAGTACGCGCAGGAAATACAATGTTCTTAGAGACTTTCTAGACGGTCGCTGATATCAGTGTTTAAATTCTAGGACGTAATATTATTTTTATTATCTGGCGAATGTATAAATATGTACAATTTGCACTTCATTATTTTGCTGTCGGGTTAATGAACGTGTTTTTTGCATGTTGTTTTATGTAATATTTTGTTATATAAATATAACGAAAATAATGTGGTATAGAGATATTCATGAAAAGAAACAAGAATTTGAAATTGCAATAGAGCACCAAATTGAAGAATGTGTTGCTAATGTATATTGGTATCATTACTATTCATAGTATATTAATGTAGTTATTTATGTATAGCATTGTATTGTTGCGAGCACCCTATAGATGGACTCCAAAGCCTACTGGTGTTCGCGACTAGAACAAGAGGACAGCGAAAAGAACGCGATCGAATCGATCGCCTATCAAGCTGTCAGTCCGATAGCCAGACGCCATTGCGTGCAGACGTATCGTGACATTATTTTCGTGTATTACAGATTATATTCAGTTACCTTTGTTCAGTTATATTTTGTTATGTCCTCAGACGGTTTTTAAAGGATTTTGGGATATCGTGGGTTTCGGAGCGTTTAAAGAATCAGAATTCACCGGTGTTCGATGATGAGTCGAAGGATCGTAATTCCAGCGATGTACTGTCAATAATGACTTTATTCAAAATGTTTTCCGTTTCCCCTTTTTACAAAGTGTTATCGTTTTTATAGCCCTCGTTGGCAATCGGGCATGACCATATACAGTGGGTATAGAAAGTATTCGTACACCGATCAATTTCTAAAAAAACTGTGTAAAATTGTAATTTATTAACTTATTTTTTACAGACAATGACATTCATATTCTCGGAAATCTCTAGATTAGATAGATTACAAAAAAAATAGCTATTTATTTAAGTTGCAAAATTAACAAGAAAAAAACAATTAATCGATAGAAATATTGAAGCAATAAGTATTCGCACAACTGTTTAATTTTTAAAACTTTATTAAGAAAAAAAGAATTTACATTAATTTACAAATATATAATACTTCTTTCGTGGGATTACCTTTTGATTTTATAATTATTGCAACTCTTCTAAGCATTAAATTAACTAAATTATTAGTTATTCGAAGTGGGTTCTTCTTCCATTCCTCTATTAGAGCCATTTTTAAAAGTACTTTACTAGAAATTTGATGTTTTCTAATTCGTACGGAACAATAAACTAATGTGTTAACGTTACAAACTCTACTGTAAATGGTTCGTCATAAGAATCATACAAATACTTATTGCTTCTATACGGTTACCCACTTTCCGCATTTTTTTGTTAATTTCACAAATTATATTAATTAGTAAATGTTGTTTGGACTATATCTACCTTAGAGACTTCCGAGAATATGTAAAATATCATTGATTATAAAACGAGAAGTTAAGAAACTACAATTTCACACAAAAGTTTTTTAGGAATTGATCGGTGTACGAATACATTCTACACCCATTGTATGGTCATGCTACTAGGCGCGAGTGCTGCTAACTTGCAGTCCTCGCGTCAAAGTACGTCGCTGAATGTATGTCGCTGTATATCGCTGAATTCGGACATTCTGAACCGGACATAGGCGGGTCGTTACCCGATTCCAATATTCGTGTGTCAGGGCACAACAATTTGTTGTATAATTAAGTGTTGTGATGGTGAATCCGAAACGTAACAGTGTATTAATAATATCATTACTATTTATACGCAGAGTTATCCATAAAGAAGGCAAGAATTAGAGACTCCAATAAAATATCAATTGAAAATAATGTACTTAATGTACATCAATATCGGTAATATTTCTATAATAATTATATGTATAAGCGCGAATATATTTCTTATTATATTTTCTTGTCAAAAAAAGTACAAGTAATATTGCACAATGACACGACACGTCGAATATGCAAATGGATGTAGACAGAAAATACATTACAAAAACAAATCAGAATATTAACACTCACCTGATCAACCTTGCTTTAACCTATCGAATTTTGACTAATGCTGCACTTAATTGGATTTTCGAATTATCGCACGTGGAATTGGAATTCTGTCAGTCGACACATCATTGTACGACCGCAACCCACGGTCTAATCTATCCCTCTGTTGCACGCATTTTAATTTATGCTTGGAAAAAGAAATTATCCATTAATTATTAATATCTCCATGAATTAATTAATATTTGAATGACAAGTTCAATTAGTTCTCTGTTTAATTATAAAAAGTTCTTTTAAAAATGTTCGATTGGAGTGCACAGTTTAAAAATTAACCATGTAAAATCATGGTTTATATGTTTGGTCACGTGGTTTCACAAGGTGTTTCTTAGCCGCTCTTAGCCACTCTTAGCCACTCTTTTAATTTCTTTTAATTGTTATCTCCCTTAATAGCAACTTTGCAATTTATTTCATCAATCTTGGTAGAAAGTCTGACATTATGCCATGGACAAATTATTATTGCGATTGTTCAAGTTTTCCAAGAATTGTAAAAACATTTACAACCACTGTTTCACTTTTCGTGTGTAGAAAAAAATTCGTGAACCTCTTAATATAACGTTTCAAATACACTTGCCCGAAAAATTATACGTCATTCAGAACGTTGTAAATATGGGAGTTTCCAACCGATTTTCGTGAAATTTCTTCAGGTGTACTTTTGAAGTGTTCTCTGGGTATGTGCAAAGTTGCATTGACGAGGGTTGATGAGAAGGATTTAATTCACTCCGTAAACTGCAGAAAAACGGCATTTCTGAAGGGGCGAGGGATAATGAAAGGTGTTGAAAAAATAAAAGAAACCTTTGGGGCGGCTCTTCTCCTTAATGCCCTCTACAAAATACACCCCCTGGGAACCCTCCTGAAGTTTAATAAGAAATTACAAAAATTAAAGTTTTTGTCGCTTATATTTACAAAATGTCTTTTTTATTGAATATTCAATTTGTCTGTTTCTTCTTTAAAGTTTAATAAGAAATTCCAAAAATGGAGTATTCAATAAAAAAGAGACAATTTGCAAAAACAAATGACAGAAACTTTAATTTTTGTAATTTCTTAGTAAACTTTAAAGGAGAAACAAAGGATAATTCCGTAAACTTTGAAATCAAAACAATTAATACTCGTTCAACACGTGTTCTATTGGATTCAGGTCTGGACTGACCACATACGACTGTAGAACCTTCGTAACGTATCGCATCGCTCCAGAATGCCAGCTTGCTCTTCCGGCCCACTTACTGCTCTTTTAAATCTGCCCCGATTTAACAACGAAAGCGTGATTCAAAAAATCTGATTTTTTGGGGACCTGGTAATGAAGCACTTGCACGTCCGAATTCGGGAACGACGTTAATGTAGGGTTACTCGTTCATCCTGCAGACGGGCCTAAACTTGGGGGTGGGTTTTCCAAAAAACAACGTTTTCGTTTGTTAATACTGTCCACGCGAAAAAAAACACTAAAACAGTGTTTGGCCTGATGCCCCGGACCGTGGGACATGCGTGGCACGCGACGCGGCGACGCTTTAACCCCTACGCCTGGGGGTGGGCAAGTCCTAACTTTGGGCCACAGGGTGGGCACTTTTGAAACGGTGTCTTTTTGGCATTAATCCTCAACGTATCGAGAACAAACCTGGTGAATATCATCACCCTACGAGGTGTGAAAGTGCACTTTCACTTTTCGTAAAAATAATCGAGTTTCGTCAAAAAGTACGTAAAATCTCGTCCATCGCGTAGTCTTGCACAAAGAAAACATTTTGATATGTAATGATACTTAAAACGTATGTAAATGAAATGATCACCCTTCTTAGGCGACGCAGTATAAAAACAAGAGATTCAGTTTCCCCAGATGTCTAAACAATCCAGTTTCACGACACAGAAGGGAGTTCTCTCGGTAGCTTATTTTCAATTCCTCTCGATACTATGTTCAGCGACGTTCTCTCTATATTTGTACTTCCCCGCACGGATTGTGACTTTAGAATTCAGCGAAGGAGCGGTTCCCATACACGCGCGTTTTCGAGCTTAATCGAGTATGTGGAAAGGTATAACACGACAACTAGCGCCATGTTAAGTGAGGTTATGCCACTTTTTGGTTACTATTCTATGCATTTTAAAAAGATTTCAATGTTCGTATTGTAAACTATAGTCATATTATACAGGGTGGTCCACGCAACGTGTGCACCTTTATAACTTCCAAAATATTCGTTGCACGAAAAAAAGTTATGTACAAAAGTTACATAGTTTAAAAGGGTACACTATGTGGTGCACTAATTTTTTTTATAGGTGGAGGCGTTTCTAAAATTTGAAGGACAACTCTGTTTTTTTTAAATAGAATACTATACTTTTTATACAAAAATATGGTAGGATATCGAACTCTGAATAAAAAAGTATTGACCTTTATTAGCCCTTTACGTAATAGGTAACGAGTAATTTCACCTTATTACTTGAAAATTTTCTTCGCGTAATATCAAATTGCAAATTCAACCTTGTCACAGATTTCCGCAGGACAGCGATGTGTACAGGCATGGAGCTTCTGATGAAGTGCTAGGTGATAGAGATGATGTTTTTCTTTATAAAGAATTCGTACTATACTTGTTTCGCCAATTCCAGATTGTCATGAAATCTATGTAAAGGGTTAATATTAAACCTATTATGGTTTCATTTAAACCTATTTTTATCGTAATCGAACAAATGATTAGTCGTAAATACATTTTTTTCAGTTGAATGCAAAAATATTTCACGTGATACTAAATTGAATAACCCATGTAAAAATTGTATATAATTTATATATTGTACATGAGAATTATATATAAAAGTTTGAAAACGATCGTTTGTCCAGTCATGGTACGTTTAGTGTTAAAATATTAAATTTTAAAGCCGCTTTAAGAACGACCTTCTATTTTTATCATGGCAATTTTTCATTTACTTATAGTGAATGAATCATAAATATTGAATATTCGACTTCAATAAATAATTTAGCTTCTTCTCGATGCTGGTGTGTTTTTAAAACTGTCTTGCGCCAAAAATATTCGAAGTATTAACAGGCAGCGCGGGTCAGGCTAAATTGGAAGTAGAAACGGGCACGCGTGGCCGGACGTCCACATCGATTTCTCGTTGAATTCTCATCGCGAGTCGACGAGAGTGGCTTACGTTATTCGCAGCTGAAGCAAATGGGGATTTTATCTTCTTATAACTGACACCGGTAATTTTTTCTTCTTAGCAGGGAATAACCGAGTCATTTATGCGGGAAAAAAGAAAGAAGCGTTCCAAGTTTGTAAAGAAAAATTCACGAACCGCTCAGTATTCCGGAACGGGAACCAACACCTTCCACTTGTTTTAAAATATGCAATGGCACTATTTCCAACTCTCCTGCGGGTGTGGCGAAACGGTTTGCGCAAAAGTAAATTGTATATTCCAATTAATAAATTCGTTTCGCTAAAGCGTGGCCAAAATACTAACCGCGGAATACTTAAATAGCGCGAAACGGACAAGTGGCAAATTGGAATTTAAAATAAAGTTTCGAGCGAGAGGAATTACACACTGTGTAGACACGCAAAAATTGAAAGGAGTTGTGAAAAATACATAGGTCCACGAGGAAAGTAGGAAAGCACAGAGTTGCTCAATTCTCTTTTTCAAAGGGTCAATTGACGATAGCACAGATTAAACTGGACAGGGTGTTTCATTTAAGGTGGAATGGTTCAATATTTATAATAAATATATAAAAATATACTGAAAAGAATTATTGTATTTTGTTCAAAATTATTAACTCTGGATGAAGTTACAGGTATTTTCTTGAATTTTGGACATTTTCAGTCGCAAACAAATGATAGGGTGCTGAAGACATTTATAGAACAATATCAAGAATTATTTCGTACAAGGGGAAAATTTATATGGAGAAAATATTAGTTTGTCTGGAAAGTCTGTGCCGATTTTTGGTAGGTGGTACACGTCTGTTTATATTGGAATGGTTGAAAACAATTAACATGGGTGCATTCCTTAAAAGGTGAGAAGGTCGTGGAACAAAATGGTATTTATATAAATCAACAAATATATATCAAAATTCAAATGTGCCTTTGAATTTTTCTTAAAGATTGGCATGAACTTTCTGGACAACCTAATAATTTTGTTGTAAATGAAGTGGTAGGGGAGATTCTACAAACAAAATAATTTTTTAAATCGAACCATATATATTTTGATCCATAATGAAATAGAATTTGTTTAAACAAATTCATGGTAATTTATTACAATGTAAAGAACGAAAAATATAAATATAAATAAATATGTACATAAAACTAAATATACATAAATACACATAAATAAGTAACAAGTATCTCAATACTCGTAAGATATCAAACCATTTCGCTAATTCATAAACAGGAAAAATTATTTTCTTCGTGCACCAGTATAATATTTCTGAATTGATGAAATTGCCAACTTGATGGATCAAGGGTCGAGATTGTCCAATCGTGGTACGTGGGTACAGCTGAGGGTCACCCTTGTCGAATACAAACGGGGACATAGTTACACTATCCTCGTATTTATGCTCAGTTCCGTTGACTTATGGCGGTCACGTAGTTAAGCCATCCCGTACGAATGGAATTAACTGGCCGATTATATTCTCCGAGATAATTAATCCACTTATATCTTCCATACGTGACTGAAGCGCAAAACGTTGCCTGCTTCGAGGTGAATAAACGGGAGAAGTGTTTCCGTCGGATTACCGGATGTCGAGGGGAAATATACGGACGCAACATTTCCTGCGAAATTCGCTGGCTATTCCCATTGAATTAGTAACGATCGCAAACAAAGAACAATTTATAATATAATTAATTAAAACAATTTATTTTAATTGCAATGTAACCAGGTACATAGATCTTTGGTATGTGTACTATTTTCTGAGAAATGAAAGTGACCTTCAGTTTTCTAAATGGAATGGTATATTTTGTTTTCAAATATATGGTAGAGTATCGAATTCTAAATAAAAAAGTATTAACCTTTATTAGCCCTATACCTAATAGGTAACGAGTAATTTCACTTTATTACTTGAAAGTTTTCTTAACGTAGTATCAAGATGGAGATTCAATCTTATCACAGATTTCAGCAAGACAGCGATGTTTAGAGCCATGGCGCTCCTGATGATTTGCTAGGTGATAGGGACGATGTATTTCTTTATGAAGAATTCGTAGTACACTTGTTTGAATCTCCACCTTGATATTACGTTAAGAAAATTTTCAAGCAATACAATACAATTACTCGTTACCTATTAGGGTTAGGGCTAATAAACGTCAATACTTTTTTATTTAGAATTCGATACTCTACCATATTTTTGTGTAAAAAATATACTATTCCATTTAAAAAACTAAAGACCACCTTTATTTCTCAGAAAGTAGGGCAAATATGAAAGATCTGTATACCTGGTTACATTGCACATAAAAAACAGTATAAATTTGTTCTCTTTCATTTCTTTTGTCATATGTACCGTTTACGAGAAAAACGCTGATTAGTAATAGCCTGAACACCCTGTATATGTACGTGTGTTACATCTCAACCAGAATAATTCCAATCCAAAATTGCTCCTCATTATATAGTAAATACAGATAAGGTGCGCTTTAGCGCTTAAATCGAAGATAAGTCCCAGGTGAGCTTGGGACGTAACAAGGAATACTTTGGACCGTTCTCGCCGGACGAATATTCCCCTGGTTCCGTCGCGTGGACTTTATCACCGTTTCTACAAACGTTCTTGATTAATTTCTATTTACCTTTCCAAGCCGGCGCGTCGTCTGCCCGTCCCGACGAATTTCAAGCTTTTTCCCGAAAATAATTTACCGTACGAAGCAAAATCCAATTATCCGGCAAGTAACAGAATGAAATCACAAGGTTATTGCCGGCGCCGCCCGTGGGACTTCCTATCCGAAATTCGTTATCAATTACTACGACTCAGCTACAACATAATTTCACGGTAACGAGAGCGCACGTGACGCGACTTCATCCTCTGACAAACCGCGTTTTTCCCCGTTCTCTTCAATCCAGCAACCCTGAATCTGACGGTTTACATTACGTGGATCAAATACCAACACGCGGCAGTTCTTCCGGTTAATGGAAACTCCTCCTTGGTTCCCGACCGCTTAAAGGATTCGTTAATGGCTCGCGGTAACCAACCACGTTCTCTCGGCTCACATTCATCGAGTCGTTAACCGGCACCTAAATCGGGACTGGTCTCTATTCGTTTCCATCGTTGGGATTTCTCCTGCTATTCGACCGAATTATTTGGAATCGATGGGGAAACAGTTGACGTCACTCGCAATTAAAATAGCGGGCTTAATTGCTGGTCGAAAGTTCATATTATGAAGCTTCTTAGAAAGAGCTCATTATAGTCTTGACTAGGGAAGCTTTTTGGAGAAGATTTATCATAGACTTGATTGTCGAATCTCTTTGGGGAACGTTTCATAATGTCTTCGTTGTTTAAGTTTGTTAGGGAAGGTTTATTATTTTATATTATTGTATGTTAAAAGATAACATTTCTTCTACGACATTCCTCTTTCAAAATCATTGAAATCATGCCAAAAACCATTTTCACATTATAAAAACATGAGATATTTAGGTGCCTTCCTTCAACTGGGGCACCCAGTAAATCCTACATTGTAGTCAAATTGTTAAGGGGTAAAACCACTCTAGGATTTTCAAAAAATCGATTTTTTTTTGCTTAAACGTTACTTTAAGGTCATCAAAATGATACGTCATTTGAGTTATAGTGAAAAACAAATGTGAAAAAGTTCAATTATCGATTTTGCCACAGCGCCTCAGAGCGCGATTAAGGTGTTTATAAAACTTTAAACGCGTTTTTCTCGAAACCACTTTTTCACACTCTCAAAATAAATTGTCGAATTTAGGTCTTTTTTTCTGCCTCTAAAGTGGTTTTACTCCTTAATTACATTTTCACATCTTAATTCGCGTGTAACTTCATTTTAACTGTTATAGATTGGTTAAACATTTGCAAGATCTTCTGAAATATCTAATTTGTAATCTCTTCAAGCGCGAAGGGGTTAGATTCTATAAGTGCCAATTACTTATGATAAAAAAAATAAAATACATGAAATCAATCTTATACAGTTTAGATTAGATTTCCTTTTCAAAGTCAAAACATAACCAAGTGATCTCATCACAAGCTCTTCCTTCAAAAGTATCTTTTCAATGCGAAATTCAATAAACAAAACATTTCTTAAAATTTGTAATTAATAAAATGAAATACTACACAAATCAAGATTTCCTTTGAACTGGTTAAACTAAAAACGGTTTCGAAAATTAAAATAAGCTCAAAACAAGCTTTTCCTCCAAAAAGAAATTCTTTCAAAATGTATCATAAATCCACTTATATGTACATTCTGGAATATCCATATGCCAGAGAAACAGAATAAAATAACATATCTTCATTTCGCGTTAGCTGTTTCAAAGTTGGTCAAACATTCGTCAGTATCTTGTGAAGTATTAAGTTTGCAATGTCATCAAGCGCGAAGGGATTAATTCGTGTCGCTTTCTTGAACACCGGTATCCCGTATCCGTGTAATTTCGTAGCGAATCCTTCTCGCGGTATAAACCGTGGTACGAGCTACCTAATGAAACCACTAATTGCCTCGCGCACGGCTGCCGTTTTCGTCTTAAGATAATAATAAGCCCGAGAAAATTATAGTTGACTTCGCTAAACGCACCTAGCCAGGACGAAGACCAATCTTCGCGGTGCTCTCCAATTTTGCGTCTTAACGATACCCTTGGGGCTCAATTTGCGTTGCCAGGGAGAGCCTCCTCGATCCTTGGTACGTGTTATGACGGTCGTCGTGTAACGTCTACTAAAATATTCAACAGGACGAACGCGGAAAGCGAACACGCTCCATGCGTGAACCTGTGTCCCCGCAGACGTTGCTAGAGACATTCTCCGTAGGCTGGTTTACACTGAACGTTTGATATACACCAAGCGAGGCCTGGATTCGTGTCAAACGCTGCATTAGAAATAGTAAAAGCTTGCCAAACCTAAGTGGCTAGGAGTTGAACTTGGTAGCATTTGTAGAAGTTAAAATGTTGAACTTGAAGTTATTTATTAAAACAGGAACGGTGAAGTTGAGGTAATATGTGGAGAGGGAATGTTAAACTTGAAGATATTGTTGCGACGGTATGAAGATACCGCGCAATATTCCGAAGTTGCATCGTCGCGACAGTGTGCAGATGTTGGGACGATGTGAAGATGCTCCTACGAACGAGCGGAAACAAGTTTCCGCTCTTTCGGTTGCCAAGAGCCAGGAGATATTTAAAATGAGAATTTGGTGTCAGACTTGCTATCGAACGGAAGTCTTTACTATATCTCAAAGTTTATAAAGTTATCGTTGTAAATAAAGGCTGCACTTTACTTTGGCGAACCTAAAATTTTTATGTTTCTTTTACATAATCCTGTAGATTTTGTCGAGAAAAATCCGGAAATGCTAGTTTTAAGGCGAGGAATCCACTAGTTCAGAAGTTATGAGCAATTAAAATGGCATTTTACCGTATTTGACTGCCACTTTCGACGCCATATTGTCTTGTAACCATACCCTGTTGGTAAAACAGATTTTCGGTGCTGGTGGACTACATTATGTACTACTTTTATATTGTTATGCCTATTTTTGACAACTGCCATATTTCGAATTAACAGAGTTGGTTTGGCCCTATTTTCTCGGGGAGGGGGTGCAGTCCCGCCCTAGAGTACGAATTCAACTTTTGAATTGCCTGACAAATATGGTAAAAAGGTTCACCTTTAACTCCTCATAACTTTTGAACCAGTGGATTCCTCGCCTGAAAACTAGCATTTTTGGATTCTACTCGCCGAAATCTACAGGTTTATGTAAAAAAAAACTTAAAAATTTTAGGTCCGCCAAAGTAAAGTTTAACCTAAATAAATATTCAAAGTTATTGTTCGTTTATAAATAGTGTTGTTATAATGGTTTCTCCTCGCTGTAGGTCCCTCGTAAATAGATATTTATAGAAGTTGAAGTGTCCAAATTCAAAATATTTGTGGAAGTTGAAATGTTGAACTTGAAGTTATTTATTAAAACAGGAACGGTGCAGTTGAGGTGATAGTTGGAGGATAGATGTTAAATTTGAAGGTTTTTATGGATGTTGAAATGTTGAAGTTCAAGATATTTATGGAAGTTAAAATATTGAAGTTCAAGATATTTGTCGAAGTTAAAATGTTAAAGATCAAGATAGTTATGGAAGTTGACTTGTTGAAGTTCAAGATATTCATGAAAGTTGAAATGTTAAAGTTGAAGTTCAAAATATTCATGAAAGGTGAAATATTAAAGTTGAAGTTATATTTATTTATTAAAGTGTGGACGTTGCACTTGAGGTGATCTGTGTAGACAGGATGTTAAACCTGAAGATATCATTAAGGTTGAATTTAAAATCGTTTATAAAAGCGAAAACGTTATGTTTGAATTTATCTATTAGAAATGAAATGTTGAAGTTGAAGTTATAGTTATTTACGTATGAAGTGACGTTGAACTTGAAGTTTTATGTTGAAGTAGAAATTTCAAGTTCAAGATATTTATGAAATTGCACGTATTAAGTTAAATATTTGTAGAGATATTTGTGAAAATAGAAAAGAAAAGGTTGAATTTGATTGAGGAAGCAGAAATATTAAAGATCAAGTTACATGTGAAGACAGGATCTTTAAGGCTGATGTCATTTATATAATATTGAATGCTAAAATTTAATTTATCTATGAAAGTAGAAAGGTTAAAATTGAAGTTCATGTATACATTATTAGAAATCGAGAGATTTTTCTGAAGGTGCGGAAGAATTTACGCATAAAAGTGTGAATGTAAAACCTGACTGTGGCCTTTTCATGACCTTTGTAGGTAGATACTTTTAGCTTTAATTATATTCATTCCATTTACTTCACTTTCACATTATTTTCCTTTCATGTTACCTGCCCTTCATTTTTCCTTTTTAATTCTGCCACTTTCCTTTAAATTCTCTTCTCATTATCCTTTAATTTTTCTTAATTTATTTGATTAAACATCATTCTTACTTCCATATACGAACCACCTCAGCTTTAACATTCCTGCTTTCATAAATAACTTCAGCTTTAACATTGCAACTCCAATAAATACCGCCAAGTTAACCTCTTGGATTCTCGCGTCCAGCAATTCTCTAATTCAAGGTCCTGCTTTGATGCAATAATTGATCTTACAACATTGTTGAGAAGTTGTTGTAAGAAACTTTGTTCGGAATGCCTGACAAAGTCTTGTTCTCCTCGAGCGACATGTTTAGAAGATTATCGAAGTGAACAGCCACTAGTCTCCTGACGACGCTCTCGAAGTTCGCGATGAAATCGATACGAAGTCTTCGAATGTTGAAGGGCAAGCGATAAATGACACCTGGTGAGAGTCTTCCGTGCCCGAGGAGTCACGTGAATAAGAGAGCTTATTTTTCCTTGCGCCAAATCCGAAGAGAGTCATGCCGTCAAGAGCTTATCTTTCCTACCAGCAAATCGGAAGAGAGTCACGTAGTCGAGAGTTTATCCTCGTGAAAGAAACCGTAGAGTGATGGCTACATGTCGACAAATCACTGTCTGATACACTTTCATCTAATGATATTTTAAAAGCTAAAATTGTGAAATTTTATTAATGGAATTACTAATTCGTTTTTCACAAAAATGACTCCAGATTCTAAATTGGTTGTCGATAGCATATTCAAACGATTCGTTTGTAGATTTTGTGGTATATTCGCTCCACAACAAAAATATGTGCCAATCGATACTGTTTATTCAAAATTGGAACATAAATGCTAACAAAATTGGAATTTATCTGAAAAAGGTCTCTATGGTTGTTATCAGATAAATGTTTGCGGAATGAAAGATCTCAGTAAACATATGAATATACAGTAAATATCAGGTATAATCGTTACACTGTAGATGTTTATAAATATACGCAAATTCATATTTTTCTGGATATAAATAAAAAAAAATGAAATTTAAATGAAAGAATATCCTATTTTTAACAGACTTCGAAAAGGAGAAGGTTACTCAATTCGACATGTATATTTTTTTTTCTAATTAATATAACATATGTATGTTAGTTAAAACTTTATATTTGTTTTCTCATATTTTTAGTTGCCACAAATGCATAATCCTCCACAATCTAATAATCTTAGTGCTTTCATAATATAGTACTTGTTAGCAAAAAATATGGGAAAAAAGCTGGAATACCTATGTCACGAGAGTTCAACCCAAAGAACCTGAGGTCAAGGGTTGAGTAAGGGTCGAGGAACGTTTCTTCAGAAGATTTTTCGACCAGTAATTCACCTCGATGGGGAGCGATTCCTTTTCCTGGTTGGAAGTGAATCCAAGACAAATGTCGATACTCGACCCCGAAAGCGTTAAAATTAGTGTTTTATGTGCAGCATCCGACGTGTGCAGGTTTAATTGACGATATCTAACGATATCGCCTCTTTATCGACATAGACGACGCTAAAGATTAAAGTTTCACATACCAGGATTATGTAAATATTTGATCAGACTTCGTCATAAATAACGGAAAAATACTCACCCAGATACAAAATTGATTTTATCTTTTTTCGTTGCCTCCGTTCAGTGACAGAAAAATATATTTTAAGATAAAATTTCAAATTGGTTGATTTTTTCGAGATTGTAATTATTATAAATTGTTATCATTATTATTCCACAGAAATTATAAATATAGAAATTAATACTGGAATTATCAGGCAAGTCAATTCCACCCAGGTACGTCGAAATTCTTTTTAATATTACTCAATTATTAACAATGCAGAATTTTCAATGTAAAGTTTTTAGTAACGATTATTAAAATTGTACTGAGGTTGATTATATCGATAAATTGATTCGCCCCTACTTTCTTTAATTTCGAAGATACATGTCAGTTCAATTATATCTATTTAGTACAGGTATATTTTGATAATTTTAGTGTTAATAATTGTCAAGAAATTGTTCCTTAACATTCGCTACTCCTTAAATAAAAACTAGAATTTTCATCATCCAATGGAGTTTAGGATTCACAAAAGTAGTCTCAAATTATCATAATTTGTCTACATATTTATTTTGTAATACTGCTTTCGCCACGTTTTGGAATGAATATTCAAGAGACCAACTATACAGGAGTTCGAGTATAATTTTTATTTCGAATAACACCTGCACAAGGGACACTCAAATAATATGTCAGAATAATATTTTTACATTATTCATCACAATGTACTCCAAACTTTTGAGTAGCAGTGCTCGTACCGTTCTCGACGAAGCTTTTTTCCCTTGTAATTCGGAGCATGAATTTTCCATATAGTTGTTGAAAGGACGTTTCAACCAGAGTTTCCAGGATTTTTTTATCGATTTAGTCGAATCATGTGTGGGTGGGTCATGTTTAACGAGGAGCAATGAAATGTAGTGCAAATAGAAAACATTGCAGATGTTTTATTTGCGTTCGTTCTATGAAGAATTGATTATCCAGCCTTTGGAGCCTAGCTAGTTTGAAGGTAAAGCAAACAAGAATTTTATTATTGAATTATTTCTTCATTTTTCTGGGTTCAAAGAAAAGGTAAATTTAAAAACTGGTGTTAGAATTGTAGAAACACTCTAAGTCCTTAACTTAATTTCCATTAGGGTGAATGTATATATGTGTATAATATTGTGCTATGGAACAAGTGTTAATTTCTATGTTCATAAGTTCTATAGAATGATAATGAAATCAATTTATAATGATCACAGTTTCGAAAATGAATCAACCAACTCATTTGAAATTTTATCTTAGATTATATTTCTAACCGACTTCGAAAAGGAGGAGGTTACTCAATTCGACATGTATTTTTTTTTATATTTTTTTTGTTTATGTATCTTACTCGATTACGCCTACACGACTTGGCTAATCGGGATGAAACCTCTTGCATTTTGTAGAGCATGTCTCGAGGGTGGTCCCATTGTCAAAAAATTTTGAAATTTCTCACTTTTTACCCGTTTTTTTTTTTGCAAAAAACTGAAAACTTTTGTATTGCTTCTTATTCCGAAACGAATTGACCAATCGGATTGAATCTTCTTGCATCTGATAGGGCTTCGTTGCCTCTTAAAAGCTTAAAAAGACATTTGACCTACTTCCCTTTTTTTACCATTTTATTACACTTTTTATCGAAAATTGTACTATTTCACGTATGTTCGGCCTGAATTTGATGAAATCAATGAAACCCTTTACATTTTGCTGCCGGACAAGTTTTCGAGTTGATCACTTTGCAAAAATGATTTTTCTTTTTGTTTATAACTATTGTTATTGCAAAATTGCTATTTTTTTCATATTGTTTATAACTATTGTTATTTTTCTGCTACTGAACAAGGGAAACGTACAAAGAGAAAATTCATTCTTTTATTTACTATTATATTTTATTTTCGCTGTAGGAAATATGAAATAAAACGGGCATTGCAAATGAAGCGATGAAATTTTCATTATACGAAAATTTTATACATTCGAATTCACGACTGTACAAATGTGAACAATCACATGGAAATTATTTTCATTAAGTTTTATTTGTGCAATCGTTTTTATAACTTCATATGCACTAACCTAATAAATCTCATGAGATATACAATTTTGTAAAAATATTAAGAGGAATTACCGTTTATTTTTTGCAACTAACTTCAATTTTATATGCACCAATCTAATAATTTTCATGAGATATAAGATGTTTCAAAAATCTTAAGTGCGATTGAAGTGTAATTTATTGCCCGTGGGAGGATTCGCCCCCACAAAAGGTCGCACGTCAGAATACTGTCACGTCTCCGTAGCTGGTGCAAAATTAATATCGTAATTAAGGTTCCACGGTGACACGAGGGGAATATGTGGAGTTGCGCCCGGCGTGGAATTCCACGGGATCGAATACTCATTTCGCCTGGCGCAACTATGCACAAATTTGATTGAAACGTACGTATCCAGCTAGCTCTTCGAACCCGATGAATATTCAACGACCCCGACAGGATCTTTAAAACGTGTTCCTAATATTCCCTGCGACTTGACGCTGCGACGGTAATCCAAATGTGAACAAAAAAAAATAAGATAAAAATAGAAGAGGCAACAATGGCAGGGAAAACGAAACAAGAGATTCAATTAAAATTCGGAGGAACATGCAGTTGGCCCTTGGTCGTGTTAGGAGCGAACACTGCGTTGAGATTCGGGTACGGATTGTTTAATTAAAAGTTTAAAAATGAGATTCGAGTTGAAGCGTATTTGGGTAATAAAAATATTCATGATGACGAGATGTGGTCGATCTCGAAGCGATACTTGCTACTATACAAATGTGAACAATCACATGGAAATTATTTTCAGAGTTTTATTTGTGGAATCGTTTCTTCGAGCAAAGCAAGCTGGTATGGTAGGCGACACATTTTTAGATACTTATTTAGTATTATTTACTGAATGTTTTCATTCTGTAATTTTTCAAGGATATGTGTGAGATGAATAATTTAAAAAATTGTGCAAAGCAAGATACTAGAAAGTAGACTTGATCATAAGTATAAATTATTGGAGAATAGGGAATATAAAATAAAATTAGAAGAATACAAACCCTTAGTAAATATAAAATATCTGAAGATGAAGAAACTAAGGAGTTTTTAATAAAAAAAAAACTACTATGTTTTTATTCAAAACTCCTCAGCATTCAAATATAATAAATGAGTGTAATAAATATAATACACTTCTCAAAATTATTCAAAATATCAATTATTTCTGATAAAAAAATAAAATACAGAATCAAAATCAATCTTATACATTTTAGAGTAGATTTTCTTTTAATAATCAATACGCGATCAAGTGATCACAAAACAAGTTTTTGTTTTAAAAGTACATTTTCAATGCAAAATTCAATAAATAAAACATTTCTTAGCAATAAATAAAAATAAAGTACTGCACAAATCACAACTTCCTTTGGACAGTTTTTTAGAATGGACGACATCTGTTGTTTGGTGGGTCACTAGGATTGCCCCCACCTAACACCGTTCCGATGCGTCACCGTTTGATTCGCTTTTTTTTTATAGTATTAACCCTTTGCATTCCAGGACTTTTTTTCTGGTATCTACCAGAACTCGAGATGTTTCTTAGCTTTCCATTGCCATGAATTCTAAGCTATCTAGATTTGAGAATAAGGTCACCTTTACCTCGCCGACAATCATTTTATTGACACTTCGAGCTCCAAAGAAATTAATCCTAAGGAAACATTAGGTATTGTAGATTTGCTGCGTGAAACCTAATGGTCTCGAGTGCAAAGGGTTAAACACGCGTAGCTTATAAAACGGTTATAATCGCTATTCTCGATTTGCGTATGTATTATTATTTTCGTCGTTTTTACAATAAAATTTATTATTGTAACCCGTTATATTCGCTGCCCCTGCTTATATCTAACACAGTTTAAACTAGATCCGTTGTTGATAATTAAAATAAGCTCTAAACAAGCTTTCCCTCTAAAAAGAATGTCTTTCAAAATGTGTCATAGAGCCACTTATACTTCCCCACCATATTCGTATAACAAAAAACAGAAAAACTGATGGAGAAAATTGCGAAAAGTGGTTCAATCGAAACTCACAGGAACATCCACTTGGTCTTTCGTTTCGTCGTCGAGATGTCGTACGGTTTGTTTAATTAAAAGTTTAAGAATGGGACTCGAGTCGTATAAACGCGCAACGGTAAGTTTCGATATCGGTGCTCCTGGAAGTTTCTAACAGCAAAAGGTATCCTCGAGCATGGCAGCCGGGGATATAGTCTGTTGTAAAATAAATAATCGCGACGTGAAAGTTCGCCCCCGTACGTAGACCACGGAAGTAGGCATAATTGCGTACGCAAACCGCCGTGGAACGAACTTTTTCATTAGTGTTGCGTTCGCCAGCCTAGGTTATTTATTGCCGACAGGCCAGTAGCGTCCTGGTCGGTTTTATCGCGTTGCATCCAGTCGACTGAATTAATATCGCGCTCGCGTGGGATGAAAATTCACTTCCAACCGGTACGCACCGAACGTCGTAACCTGGGGCTCGTAAAAACGCTAACTCGATCACTCTTTGATGTTTGGAAAACTCTCCGTGAGATACCGATGGGAGTGAAGCACGAAATAGCTGGGTCGAGGTCTCAGTTTGAGAAAATTTTCTGTACAAACAAGATGAAATTGTTGGAAGCTTTTATCGATGTATGAATACCGTGGATATTCCTATATTTAATTCCATCATTTCTGTATATATATTGTTGAAAATACATATATTAGCATTCTATAATGCGAAAATAAATATAAGACAAAGTGATCACCTCGAAAACGAGTCCGGCAGCAAAATGTAAAGGGTTTCATCGATTTCATCGAATTCAGGCCGAACATACGTGAAATAGTACAATTTTGCGATAAAAAGTGCAATAAAGTGGTAAAAAATGGAAGTAGGTCAAATGTCTTTTTAAGCTTTTAAGAGGTAACGAAGCCTTACCAGATGCAATAAGATTCAATCCGATTGGTCAATTCGTTTCGGAATAAGAAGCAATACAAAATTTTTCAGTTTTTTGTAAAAAAAAAAACGGGTAAATAAAAATGTGTATGTGTGTTATTCGTATGAATATGTAAACAGTAAAGGAACAGATCGCCGGCGCTGTACGAAAACATTAAAGGTGACGGACTTTCAACGGTAACGAGGAAGACGTTATATAATTTGACTAGTTGGTCGACGATATATGGTCTGTGCAAATATCCGTGAATAGAGAGCGCTCAGTTAATTTTTATTTCGCCAGTTTTTTCTTTCATTTTTTGTATTCAACTTCACACAATATATATAATGATTGTTCCTTATTTAAGTTTATTATTTATTGTACATTTTTAATCTTTGAATACAAAGATTTTTCAACAATTTCAAATATATATATATATCCATATATAATATTCAATCAATGTATATACATTTCATATCCATTTATATTATATATTATGCAGGGTGTCCTATGCAACTGGAACAGGCTGTACCTTCTAAACGATTGGGAGTAGAAAAAATTTTATAAGTGAAAGTTAAATGGTTTCGGATGGTGCATAACATACAACTAATTTTATGCACTTTTGTACATCAGTGCATCAGAAACATGCAACTGCACTTTTTTTTTTTAAATAGAAACCTATACTTTTTGACGACAAGATTAGTAAAGGGGTGCGAATACACTCTATCGTTTACAAATCCCACCGCGATCACCGGATCTCACCCTTTGACTTCTTTTTATGAATCTTGAGGAGCTCCAACAACACATTCAGCAAGAAATATGCAAAATTACGGAAAGGGACATAAATAATGTATTGCGAAACGTCAAGAAGAGGATGGAAATCTGCTTGGACAGTAGTGAAAAATCGTTCGAACACTTGTTGAACAGAAATAGTTCGGATACTTCTACCATCAATAACTTCGTAACGAACAAGTTTAGGACATAAGTATGTTAGTACTTTTTTGTAGAGCATAAGAAACTGCATCGATCTATGTCATCAAAAATATAAATTTTTATTTAAAAAAAAAAGTGTAGTTGCATTTTTCTGATGCACCGATACACAAAAGTGTATAAAATTAGTTGCATTTTATGCACTATCTGAAACCATGTAACTTTCACTTTTAATATTTTTTTTTATTCCCAACCGTTTAGGAAGTACAGCCTGTTCCAATTGCATGAGATACCTTGTATATTATTATATTATATTATACTCCTTCATTCTTTATATATAAATGAAGTGTATATTGCATATAATATAAATGAATATTTTGTAAATAATATTATATACAGGCTCTCCTAGAACTGCTGTAAGAACCAAAAATAGAGAGTAGCTAACACAATTCTGAACAACAATTTCCTTTGCAAAAATGTCGGTGGGGGTTTAATTTTTGAAGTATTAACGAAAAACATCGACCAATCACAGCGCCCGATTAGCGCGCGTTTAGCCGCGAGAGCATAAGCTCGAGCCAGGACTGGCTGGTTACGCTAGGTCGCGGCGTAATAACAGACGAACCATTGCATCTAGTACCGCTTTTCCACTCTCGAGCGCTGCGACCAAGATAGGTTTAGTTTAATTTAATCACCACTTTCTCGAAATGGAGCACCTAGGAGCACCCAAGTTTTTCTGAAGCTGACAGAGGAAGGTTCACTCTTTTCTGCAGTAGTAATCAAACCTTGGGCAATTTGCAGCATTTTTTTAAAACCTTGCACAAAGTTAAGATTGTAGTTAAATGTACTTCTTTCCAATCAAATTCTATTATTTAAAAAGTTTTTACTTACTTTATGCATCGAATACTATCCATACTAATCTAGTAAACTCTATGATTCATTTGAATTTCGTCTTTCCGAGTAAAGTTTTTTAGAATCATACGTTGAAGTTAGGAGTAATATCATACGCGTTTTGCTTGGACAAAAACTGAATTTGAATGCGCACCACAGCAAAATGGAAGCAAATATAGTAAAACGGATTGCACTGCGTTGGACAGCAATTTGTTCTCTATCCATAGACATAAACAGTTTTTCCATTTTTCGAATTCATGAAAATCTGTTCTTGATCGCCGAAAGCCGTTTTGTCCCACTGTGCGCCGGTATGATTTGGAGTTCGGTCGGAAACGGCTTATACAGGGTATGCCAATTTTGTCCGTTTGAGCATCTTCTTTAATAAAAAGATTTTTTGAAAATATATCGAGAACTAATAATTTTGTTGCCATGGTACCCTAATCATTTTTTACGTAGAACGAACGGAAGAATCGATCTATGTAAAAAAATATGCAGTTCTATTTTAAAAAATGATGCAGTTGTTAATTGCATATGCACTGCTGCATCTAAACAAAATTTAAAGTCCTATAGCTGTAGTGCTCTTCGAACCATTTATCTTTCTCTTTGGCATCTTTTCGTAAATGCAATAATAACGGAGTTATGACTTGAAACAATTGCGTGGACCACCCTGTATAAATTACATACAAACAGATACAAATGTAATTGTTCAACGTGATGAATATCGTTTCAAAAACCTATCTAATCGTTTCGTGACAAATCTGATATTAAAATAATACCCCCTTCGTACTATAAATGAAAGTACGAAACGAAATCTAGTCAGATTAAAATATCAGTCGGAATCACGTACATGCAAATCAACCTCATCTGCACCCGTATCAGATTAAAAAAAAAAGGCAAACGAACTTATGGTTTGCAATACATTATGAAAATCTTGCTAGAGAAGCATCCTTGGAATACTGCATACTGAAAGCGTAATGTAGTCATGTGTGACGGTCCAGCCAATTTGTCTGTTTTGAAGTTTCACAGAGGTTCGCTGGATTTGAAACATTTATAAGCACACTCCTCGTCGTACGTGCACGACGCGTACACGCGAGCTTGTCGTATACGAGCTTACTACTTCCTGGTGTGTTCCACGACGTTAGAGGCATTATGCTCCATCCGCTGAGAATCTTTTATGACGGTCGTAACGCGACCGACAATGGTGGCAGTAAAACGGATACGCGTGTCTGATACGCTCCATCAGTCCGCACCTTTGCAGCGGAATTGAGTTGTAAAGTGGTTAAAGACCAGCCACGGAACACCCTAAATATTGCCAGCCGACAAGATGCTCGCGGCAGCTACCGCTTGTCATCGCACAACAGGTCGTTCCGTGTCGTAATTTTCCTTTCCCTTGGCTTATTTGGTTTTTGCGAAATATATTCATTCTGTAATTTAAATTCGAATTTTTGTTTCACGAGTGATGAGTAAACACAGTTCATCTTTTATTCGTTACTCGATAGTTTGGTCTAGAGAATTCTTCAAGGAGAGTCATACTCGCTACGTTCATTCCACAGAACAGTTACATTTTTATGACTGGAAAACATATTCCTTCTATATTTGAAAGTCGAATTACTATTAAACATAATTGATAGACAGCAGATTCTTTTGTATTTACAAGAAATATGAATGTGCAGCGAAGAACAAAATGCATACAATATGCAAGAATATAAAAAAACATTGAAAGTAAAGTTCGTATTGTAATATTTGCAGAGCAAAATAAATTCTTATTTAGGTGCAGGTTTTGTAGGTAAGTTTGCAAACCTTTTATTTTGCATAAAGATCCGCAGTCTAATAATAATTAATAATAATTAATAACACATGTTAGGCCCTTTACCTGTAGCAGCAATAAAGACCCAAGGAATCGGTACGTACCGTCGAATCATTTCGTTTATTACTATTCACATCTGGTCGCCAGAACCTTTAGCCTTAGCAGTAGAGTCTTTGTTGTGCATTTCTCACGTCGAGATATTGCTTGGCTTTATTACTTGCTACGGTCAACTTGGAAAACCCAGACCTTCTGTCCACGTCATTGTAATTTGACATTTCCACCCGAATTTTAGCCAACCAATAGACCAATCAGAAACTGTTTTCCCTCACCCTTAACACACAAAAATTGTACGCCTACTTCGACTGTAGGCAGAAGCGCATTCATTCCGTCTCTAACCAGTCTTCACACCACAACGTCCGAATAAAGTCTGTTAGTTAAAACACGCATCCAAAAATCTCGCATCCAACATTTTTCTCTAAGTTACAGTCCACTTATATCCATTTATTCAGGAATCCTAATAGATTCCACGCGTCGTTTAATCGTCGCTAAAAACTGTCGACGCTGCGACGCACATACAACACAAATTATACGGCGCGTTTTCGGCGATCTTGGCGATAGATCGAAGATGCCGATACGCCTTTGTTTTTACGCCGACACGATGCAACGTGTCACGCGTTCTATGATTTTATCAGTTCGATCGCTGCGCTAGGCATAAAACTTCAAAAGCGTAAAACTACCTTAATAAGGGATTAATTCCGTTTACGCTATCGAAGTAATCAGAAGCGCAAATATGTGTTGGGTAGTAAGTTTGGCAACGCTGCATCTCTCAACGCAACACAGTCAGTTGAAGAACGATTAATTTTGATCATGCACGATCTTTATTTGTACAGTAAAAAAATGGGGGTTCGGGGACTTGCCTCCGATCAGCGGTTTTGGGTCAAAGCCACCAACTATGCGTACTGTAGCGCACCTCGTAGATGTGTAAATGGTTACTCTGAGGGATGTATATTGCTTTCAGCTGGGCGCAGCCTCCCAGCATGCGTATAGTTTTGAGACGTAAGTATGCTTTGTTACGTACGGAGACTTCACTCCGTTTCGTCATTTCTATCAAAACTTTCCTCCGTGATATTTGCCCTTTTGAGCGGATGTAGCCGCGGCCCTTCGATAAAGTTTTTACTAAGAAACTGGGGCACATCATGGTACTGATTTCCATGGAAAAATAGGAAGCACGTGCCTCTACGCATCTCCGCATAGAATTCATAGAAACGACTCCCACCACCATTTTAGCTGAATTTAGGGTATATAAACCTATGCGTTTTCCATCTCTCGGGTCTCATTTTCTTGAGGACACGTGCAAAGTAACGTCGTGGTATACTTTAATCCGCGTAGCAAGATCAGGTAGAATCCCTATCGAGCAAACTAAAGTAAAGTTCGGGACCTATTATTTGAGAAAGTATTAGACGCAGACTTCGTGTTACCTCAGTGTAAGATCGGGTAGAATTTCCAGACGAGCAGAAAGTCTTGAAAAGGTTTTGGTAAATACCTTTTTGTATTTTAAACGTGAACCCCGCATTCAACCTCGGTGCGAAACTTAGAGAGGTGGAACTAGTTTTCCGCGATATGCACAAGATCGCTTATATAGTCCATTAACCTAAACATTTAATATATACAGGGTGTCCCAGCCTAAGTGATACAGAGCTCTAACTCCAAAACTATCGGCCAAATGCAAAATTTCAAATATGGAAATTGCATGGTAAAATAGGGCTCATGTTTCAGCGAGAAGGAATTTTTGTTAACTTTGTTATTTAACGAGATATGATGGTCACGTTTCGTTTTTCAAATAGAACTATATATTTTTTTTATACCATGCGATAACACTTTTCAAGACGAATTCATTAAACTTTAATGTATTTACCCGATTTTTATTAGTTTTCAAACTATAGCGCTTCAAAGTTTGCTAATTTTCAAGGAAAAAACTCGGTTCGACTCCGAGCGGTCCCATTGATGCAGTAAGCACCATGCGGTTCTTGAAATCGATACGGAGGATCTCGCTTGGGATTCTAGGCCCAGAATATTGGGATTCTTCGCATTTTCCTCCGTATCGATTTCAAGAACCGCAAGGTGCTTACTGCATCAATGGGACCGCTCAGAGTCGAGCCGAGTTTTTTCCTTGAAAATTAGCAAACTTTGAAGCGCTATAGTTTGAAAACTAATAAAAATCGGGTAAATACATTAAAGCTTAATGAATTCGTCTTGAAAAGTGTTATCGCATGGTATAAAAAAAATATATAGTTCCATTTGAAAAACGAAACGTCACCATCATATCTCGTTAAATAACAAAGTTAACAAAAATTCCTTCTCGCTGAAACATGAGCCCTGTTTTACCATGCAATTTCCATATTTGAAATTTTGCATTCGGCCGATAGTTTTGGAGTTAGAGCTCTGTATCACTTAGGCTGGGACACCCTGTACATACATAGTTTAGTAGATTAAATCTAATTATTTTCTGAATACCTATCCCTTGAATTATTTATTTAAGGAGACTCACAGCAATACATCTTTACCGATCTAGGTGTATTGGATAATAAAAGTTACGAGGCCAACTAACAATCCCAGTGGCAACCCTACGTTAGCCATACGTCGGTCTATCCACGACATCCACCCTCCTAGTGACAACCCTACATTAGCCATGCGTAGGTACGTCCACCAACGCACATCCCCATTAACAAAAATTGTCCAAAACAACAACTATCCTCGGCTTCGCAGGCGAAACAAGCCTCTCAGCCCTCGGCTCGTAACAGCTTTTTAAATTTTGTGAAAGATTTTTCGGCTGAAAGCATACGCCTCGAAACTATACGTATGCTGGGGGCTGCGCCCTCCAGACCCTCTGCTGAGCTGGGCCTGCTGCCCCTCAATCCTCCTCAAGACAATATACATCCCTCATACCATGTAATTTTGTACACACCTGCGAGGTGCGCTGCAGTACGCATAAGTGGGAGCTTCGATCCCAAATCCCCGTTTTCTTGTACTGTACGAATAAAGATCGTGCATGATACAAGCTATGTAATCATCAGCACAGTAATTGTCTATTCATTATCGATCTATTGTTTGGTTTTCATATACTAATAACTTTTTAATAAAAAACGAGCGGCGGCTAAAACCTCTTGGATACTACTTAGGGGTGTGGCCTTGACAACATATATAAAGGTCAAGGTCATCAGAGCTGCCTCTCCTAAACGTAAGGTTTTCCATTTTTATATATATTCTTCTAAATATACCACTTTTTACAGTAACAACAAATGTTTTATTCTTTTATTATCCTTCTCTCTTAACCTTACGGATTTAGGATTTGGAGGAACGTAGTCTGCGACGTTGCCAGTAGGTGAACTTTTTGCGTTTATGAAGATTTCTCCACTTATGATAACTACATTTTTGCGCTTATGATAACCCGCAGCGCTGCACCTATTCACATACGAACATTATGATAACAGGAGGCTCCCATTTGCCATTAACAATTAAGTGCGAAGAGTTTTAACAAAAAAATGGTAAATTACGAGAAGGTTGGTAATAGAGTAGCTAAATTCAAAAATATGAAATCAAATAAGCGTAGAGACGTCTAAACCTCCAAAATAACGAAGAAGTCGCACGTTAATCAATGTTTCACCGTGCTAATAATTGCCACTTGTTAGTCAACCAAGACTAACTCTGCACGGAACGGTGCAAGTCATTTCGACCCACGCAGTGCCAATTACTGTTGCAAAATTCCAATTCGAGTTGGAACGTCACGCACGCATATTCGTCGCTCGACCTAGCTTGTCTTTGTTTTTAATAAAAGTCTACACCAAAAAAAAAAACAACGAATAGAATTCAAACTCTGACGGTGATGCAACACGCGTGAAATTACATTACTCCAGTGTTACGCGAAAGTTTTATTTATCCCGTGGGTGTGATCGGTCGTATCTCGATTACAAATCGATATCACGGTGGCAAATTGCACGTAAAAATTTCATTTTCTCAACGTTGTCTTCTGGTGTTGATATTCGAATAGAAATTTAATTTGTCGTATATTGTTACTTTGTTTCTTTCTGCAGGTAGTGTTTTTCGACAAAGGTTCGATTATAAGTGTTTGTTAAATATTATTGTTTTAATATTATGTGTAAAAAGCAATTAAGTTTTTAAATGGTCCAGCTGATTTTCTGGGCTCTTGAGAGATGAATTTTAAATGAATTTTAAGATGTTTTAATCGAGTACACACAACCAAAGCAATTTTGATTTGTAAATCGATTTTTAATATTGCATATTTTTAAATTCTATAGAGTATCGTGATTGTAGATAATGGTAAAATTTTTCTATACAGGCAGTACCATTAATGCTCGTTCCCTCTACGTCTATTAAATAAACTTGTTTAAATAAAATAAGTTTGATATTTCCAAAAATGTTTCGTTATAAATATTTACACGAAGAAACTTTACACATGTATATATTTGTAATGAAAAATTGATTTGGAAATATCAATGCTCGTATCGTTTAATTTAGACTGTTTTCAACAGATATAGGAGGCACAAATATTTATGAGAATAACTATAAAAGCAAACGTGCATATATTAAAAGTAATTATTCAATTAATGACATGAAAATCAAATAATATTATTCATGATTCTTCAAAGTAGACATAAAAGGTCGCCTTTATGTTTCCATTAGATCAAAAGTCGCTATGGTTAAATGGATGAAAACGACTCAATACTTTGAGCAACGTTTCGTTATTATTTCCCCTACTAATCCACCCACTGTTAGCTCTGCGAACTGCCGCCACGTCCAGTGGAAACTTCCGCTTGACTTACTTCGCACACTTCCAGAATGCAATAAAGCCTGCAATTAAAACGAAAAACGACGGTTAACCGTGCCCCGATTCTCGTTTCCCCTTGATTAAGGAAGTTCCGTTCCTCCGACCGTTGCGTGATAATTTATTCGTGAAACATATACGCTATCGACGCAAACTTTTAATCGACGCCGTTAGAGGCCATTTATTAATTACGTAACGACGATTTTGGCAATTTTTTGCCCCCTCCCCCTCCCCCTCCCCCCTCATGTATGGTTACTAGGTTTCTCGGACCCATCCCCCTTCTTATATAAGATTTTATCTAAAGTTTTCTTAAAAAACGTTAAATAGTTAAATGTCGTTAAAATAGGTTCATTTTCATTAAATCACATTATTTGACATAAATACAAGATTTTTATTTAAAAAATAATAATTATATAGTCTTTGAAAAATCGTTATTGTAATTAAAAGCAAGTTTTAAAGTTAATTTCTGAGGTTAGGAAAACGTGTTTGGATCTTGAATCAATAAATTATTACTCCACAGACTCTTCTTATTAAATTGTATATATTAATTACAGAGAAATGAAATTACAATATCTATAAGAAACGAAAAAATATATACCTATGAAAGAATATATGAGCAAATTAAAGAAATAAGTTTTATATATATTGCACATGGCACACGTTAGAAAAACGAAACAGGAAGAGGAAGTATTGCATATTCTTTCAGTAGGTAGTGACAGCGTAGCATGTCACTAATCCGTAATGTAATAAAGCGCATAATTCAATAGTAAGATTTGAAACAATCTTAAAGTAAGAAAACAAATCAATCGCTGCCAGGCGAATTTCGACTCGTAGTAAAATATTACGTAAGAAGACTTTTACCTTTCTTCCCTAAAAGTAAGATCATGTAGAGATTCTTTAAGCCCTCTCTCCCTCTCGACACCTTTAAATAATTAATGAACAGCCCTTTACGTGGTGGCGTAACAATTAGTGTAGAGTAATTATAATTAGCGCGCGTCAAACAGATGAAAACGCGTGTTACAGAGGCCCACCGTTGGGCGGCGCTGTTCCTGTTTAAGCTTGCTTGCTTGCTGTGTGCGCCGCGTGTTGCAATGTAACAAATTATACGTTGATCTCATTAATGTTAATAATCTATAATATTAGGTCGTCCGGAAAGTTCTTTTCGCGCCCACCGCTCGGGGCTTTATCTCGTTCTGCTTAAGTAAACAAACCACCAGATCACTCTACCGTCAATCGTGTGATCATTAGTTATCCTCTGGTAAGGCAAGAGAACAGTTCTCGACGTTAGTAAAAAGTGTATCGAGTGTTTTTTGCGTGGTGAAAGATGGAAGACCAAAAGATGCATTTTCGTCACGTTATGTTTCACTGCTTTAAAATAGGCAGTACGCCTAAAAACACTGCAAACGAGGTTTATGAAGTTTATGGTGATCGGTCTATAACTGTTCAAACAGTTCGGAATTGGTTTAAGAGGTTTAGAGCCGAAAATTTTAATCTGAAAGATGAAGATCGTAGCGGACGTCCATCCACCACTGATACTGACCTTATCAAGGCCTATCTCGATGAAAACCCAAGATCTTGTGTTCGTGAGATAGCAGATGCTGTAAACATTCCGCGAACAACGATTCATGAGCATTTAACAAAGCTTGGGTACGTTAATCGCTACGAAGTGTGGGCCCCCATCAACTGATGGAGAGCAATCTCCTGAATCGAATTTCGACATGCGATTTGCTGATTCAACGGAACAAAAGAGAACCATTTGTAAAAAAATTAATTACTGGGGATGAAAGTTGGATTCTCTACGACAATACTACGCGCAAGCGATCTTGGTCGAGTCAAGATAAGTGTCCTCCAATGGTAGCAAGACCTGAACTTCACCCGAAGAAAGTACTGGTTTCAATTTGGTGGGACTGGAAGGGTATTCTTTATTACGAGTTACTTCCAGAAGGGCAAACGATCAATAGTGAAAAATATTGCACCCAACTAGAAAAACTAAAGGAAGCCGTTACCACAAAACGTCCCGAACTGGTGAATAGACGTGGCGTCGTGTTCCACCACGATAACGCGAGGCCACACGTTTCTTTAGCGGTACGAACAAAACTTCTAGAGTTTGATTGGGATGTTTTACTACATCCTCCATATTCTCCTGACCTTGCACCATCGGACTATTATTTGTTCCTCTCTCTAAAGAATTTTCTCCGCAATCGAAAATTCAAAACGATAAACGAAGTGAAAAACGGCCTCGAAGAATATTTTAAAAGTAAGCCAAAAGAATTTTGGAAAACTGGCATTATGAGGCTCCCGGAGAGATGGCAAAAGATGGTAGAAGAGAAAGGATCATATATTATTTAGGAAAGGAACGCAGAAAAAAATATATTTTACATTTATCTTCTATTAAAAGAACGAAAAGAACTTTCCGGACAACCTAATACATATATATTTTCATATACCTTTTCATAACTACGTGTACTTAACAAATATATAACCCATTTATTACTCCTAACTAGTGTGTTTTTCCTCACTGCGCCAACAATTACGATTTTCATTATGATTTGAGATAATGAAGATCATTCAGAAGTAATACAAGAAGATGATCAATAATTGTTCCTTTAGTATTATTTGTGCGTCTGAATATATTTTCCATGAACTCGAGGTACTTGAGTGAATACATGCAAAGACTTATGAAATGACCCTATAAAAAGGAGAATTGAGCTACGGGGAGCAATGCGAAGGCCTCTTTTTTCTCTATCTTGTTCTTGCTCCTTTGGGATGTGGGAGGCGCAGAGGGACGATATAATGCTGGCAGATGTTTATGTACAATACGAAATACAGGAACCGCGGCATTTGAATTCACAAGTGGGTGTTTTTTGGAAAATACGTTGAGAAAACTTAAACATAGGACATGTGAAGATTCGAAGGAAGAGTGAATCGATGGGATTTAAAAGAAAGAAATTATTCGTTGCAGGTGTGAAGAATATTAGAAATGATAATCTGCTGAATATACTACTGCTGAATAAAAAATGTGATTGAATTGAAAAGTGTGAACTGAAACTATTATCCTTGCTTTAAAAAAAAAGCTTAACTTAACTAGTAAGAAAGGAGAACAAAGAAATCAATTTATATTTATATTAAAATTTATTTCCTTCTTCTTAAGTCTGTTGCTTCCAATTCTTTTTCGCGATTGTCATCGTAAATAGGACTGAAATATTTTTGTTGGCAATACTATGTAGGTATCAATGGAAAACAACAGAATAGACTTGAAGAAAGGAACCATTAATATGTGGATGCCACGTCACCCACATATGGGTGACAAGGATTTTCAGGTAGGAATTAAATTAATTAATCCTGAAGGAGAAATGTTAACGAAAATAGATCTGAATAGGACCGATGAATTTTAAAGAGGATGCAAAAATAAGTACCACCAGGGCCGCCACGACGGTTGTGCAGGTTGTGCACCGCACACGGGCGCTTCTCCGAAGGAGCGTCATATCGCCACAAGAATTTCTGTACTTTTTATGCATTATGATTAAGGTGTAATGAATCATTCGATCACCGAGAGCTTAAACTGCTCGGAAGAGGTAAGAACCGGACGGGGGTGAGCTAGCTTGTCCAGCTGCCGAAAGGTTGTCTGCAAAATCGTTAATGCTTGAAAATAATATGTAATATTGACAATCTCGATTGTCGGTATTTTGAAAGTTAAAATAGAGTTATCTGAAATTGTAAGAAATCTTTGAATTTACTGTCATACAGTGGTGAACTTAATTTATTTAACTTTGCCTGTTTCGGTAGCTTCCGGAGAAAGGCGTTTTTCCAAATTAAGAATGATTAAGAATTATTTACGTTCTACAATGTGTCAAGAACGATTAACTGATTTTTCGATTATATCTATTGAGAATGACATTCTATATACATTAAATATTAGTGATTTAATTGAAAATTTTGTGGCAGCCAAAGCTCGGAGGGTTAATATGCAAATAATTATATAATGTATAATGTATATTTGTTGTAATTTACCAATCATGTATCATGGAAAAGGGCGCTAAATTTTTCTTGCACACAGGCGCCTCTTACCCACGTGGCGGCTCTGAGTACCACCATAAATGCTAAATTATTTCATTTCTAATTACGAGGTCCGTCCGGAAAGTATCCGAACTTGTGCTGCAGTAGAAGAAAAAGCTAAATCTATTCAATGTCCCCTTTATTTAGCTAAATATTCAACAATTTTAAACAGTAGCACATTCAGATAAAATGTTAAAGCACAAGGTCGGATACTTTCTGGACAGACCTCGTACATAGAAACAAAATGTTAGAAAATGTCGAGAAATAATATTATTTTCGTCGAGCTGATATTCTTCTGAAAATGCAAAATGGAGGAAGCCATCAGCTGCGTTTTCAGAAGGTTGAATCAACACGCCCCTCTCAGCCACGAAGAGCAACACGGTAGATCAATACAAGTTTCCCTGCTTGAAACCGCCTGTATCCCTTCTTGCTCTTTATTGTTTCCCTCAAAGAATCATACCGATAGAGAGGGGTCAACGGTGCTTCGAGTTCTGTTGAAACTTGAATGGCTCTCGAGATTGATCGAGGCCTTTGAGACATTCGGGGCTGCTTTGGGAACGGGGACGGCTTGTAAACGTTTCGTCAAGCTCACTACGTTGCGTTCTTTGGCCGATAAATTACTTTCAAGAAACACTCTCTCCTCGAGTACACTCAAACTTGAAATTCCTTTCTTCCTTTTGCCATTTATTCAGCTTTAAGCAAATTCATTTTCCGAGCAAGCTACTTCAGGAGTTGCTTGTTGCGAATTTATTATCAGTAAAGAATATAAAGCAATATTTATAAAGATGCAGTCTATACATTAGCTACCTGCACCCATGAGTACGTGGACACTTCCTCAATCGGAAATGTGTGTAAGCAAAGTTACGAAATTATTAATGAATATCGCTTTTATTTCTACAAGGTGTTCAAAGAAAGCATTCAATATTTATATGGCGTATAGGGCACACTGTACTGAGTAAAAAAGCTTTAGTAAACATAGGTCCAAAGGTCAACCGTTTCTGAGATATAAACATTTTTGTTTGCTAGTATCATGATTGACTTACTACTGGGTTTTTTATATTTATAGAAGATTTTCCACGTGTCCACCGCTCATTTCTGTACACGAAATTGAAAAAATGAAATTGACGAAATTGTCGGCACTTGAATGGGAACATTCCGAACGCAAGTTATAAACACTGACATAAACATCGCATGCGATGCAATCAAGTAAGTCAATCATGAGACTAGCAAACAAAAATGTTTATATCTCAGAAACGGTTGACCTTTGGACCTATGTTTACTAAAGTTTTTTTACTCAGTACAGTGTGCCCTATACGCCATATAAATATTGAATGCTTTTTTTTGAATACCCTGTATATTTAGTTTGTGTTGCATTAGAGAATACATTTTATCCAATATATAAACTTTGATATTTTAAAGAGTAGCATTTGACATGTTCTTCTTTTTAAATTTACCCAGCTCTTGAGTGATGATAATAATTTCTCATCGTCAAAGACTGTCTCTTGAATAATAGATGTAACTGTGCATCCTAGGTGATATAGCTGGAACGTTTCCATGAATTGTCTTTATTTCTTTTATCGCTACGGTTCTTCCAGAGCGTATTTCAAGATTGAAGCCACTTTGAACCGAATCGAACATATTAGCAAGTCTATTCTGCATAATATACGGTTTCGCTTTAGCTAGAAATGCATTCCAACGAGACTTTAAATCTTCTCTTCATTGTGTAGCAGTCTCGACAATAAATCTTCCGACTTCTCCTGACACAGTACCAAACGTTAACACAATCAACCTTAAATGATGGTATACCTTCTATTATTTTTGTTAATATCATTTATTTTTGTTAATTTATATTAATTTTTTATTTATATTAATTTTGTTGTAAAAGCTCACTGTCTAAACTTCACGTCGATGTACATTGTAGATTTATTTTAGGTTCTCTTGATTCAAGGAATTTTGAGACCGCTCTTCAATAATTGTGTTTTTGTAAAAACAGCGAACAAAGATCTAGATTTGTCAGATATAATTTTAAATTTTTCGAGTAAGCAGAAAATACCTGCATACTTCTTTTTCAAAACATTCATGAGTCTGTTATTGAATGTTCTACCAGTTTTGTTTCACTCTCATTTACATGGTTTTGTTTACACCACCAGATTCGATTATTATCTATCGTAGTAAGACATAGACCTAACGCAGACCTAACCCTATCTAGCGAGGTTAGATGTATACCTAACTTTATTTAACGCGATCAAAGGCCGACCTAACCCTATCTGGCGTAGTCAGATGTGGATCTAACTCGGTAAATGTAAACTTAACCTCATCTACTTCGCTCAGACGTCGACCTAGCCAGATCAAGTAAACCCAACCAAGAATTCCGAAACTAGAAAACAACAGTTTAGCTCAGTTTTCAAACACCTGTCAAGCTATAAGCGAATATTTGATTCGTCTCATTTTCTGTTTACTACTGTAGTCTACCGTTACAAATAGAATCGGCCTTTCGAGCGTTGGACGACGATTGAACAGTTTCGTGAATTTTAAATATAGCCAGAAGATAAATCAACGAGGAAAACAAATGGTTGTTCCACTTTTCATACATCCATATGACATTCAATGAAATTGCATTTCATTGTCTCCCAATTTACTGATCTATTCCTGGCAGTGATTGATGAGATGTGATTTTCAGTTTTTTGATCGATGCAAGCGTTGGCAACTTTGCCAGCGAAGAACGTAAACTGTCAATAAATAAAAATGAGCTCAACCCACGATGCATCTCCACTCTTTTATTTATTTCTATTCTCTGTGCGATAAATATTCCATGCCTCTTTTATTATGTTAAATATAATACAAACGAGCAATTAATTATTAATTATTACGTAAACATTAATCAGCGACAAGAACGGAAAAGCAACAGAATGCGATTAATACCTTTTAGGAAAATTTAAAACCGGCAGTGCCCAATGCCCATCGCGATCAAAATTCCAATACATGCAAATTAATTTAAATTTGCCGGGTACTACACACACGTTTTATACTAAATATCGATACACCACTAATTTGAATATTTACCTCGACGAATAAATTTCAATATTTTCGGCAATTTTTAGGTAGAAAGAAAACTGGTGTAAAAATAAAAGCACTGAGAATAATTGCGTGAATTCGGTGTTGACGTTTGAATAAAACTTTTAATGAAATCATATGAAACACACGTTCTAATTCATTAGAGCAAGATATATTATTTTATAATAGGTTTTTTGCACCTAGAAATATGTTCTATATCATTATAAATGTTGATTTCTATTCTTTACTGATAATATATTCCTATCAAGCAACTCCTTAAGGGGGACACTACCAACTGTTTTTTACTAATTGTAAGTAAAATTTGACAACTTTCGGTACATTTTTCGCAGCTGTCTTATCCGATCGTACCCAACCTTTTTTCAGGTTATTCTATAAAGTCTTAACTACGATGAGTCTAAACAGTGATGAGTTAAAAAAAAATTTTTTTTAAAACAGGACGACTGAAAAAAAAGTTTTGTTTTTTTTCCGCACATTTTGTATTTTTTATTCGTTTAACTACATGCAATTTTAACAAACCGCCTGCACTGTTCTGTAGATAAGGCGATTCTGCGTCAAACAAAATAAGTACGGATGAGATAGGTACACTGTAGCCTGAGTAATTGGTACCGAAAGACCAAGAAGTACGATTTTTCAGGAAATGCAAAAAAATTAACAAAAAATGTGATTTACGCCTTAGGTCCCTCCAACACCAATAGAAAAAATACCAAATTACTTATCTCTAGAATATGTGCGTTATAATGTATTTAGTACTGTCAATGATTTCAATCTAAGAATAATAAAGAAAAACAACAAGAATCCAATTTTTTTGAAAATTTTTTTCAATAATTTTTTTTGCCATTTCTAAATATTGGAAAATTACAAAATTAACACCAATAGATTCAGAAAAGATTAGATTTTAATAAAAAAGAAATTTAAAAAATCCATTTTTTTTCAGAAAATGTGTAGTAACTTCCCTTCACTAGACTGCATCTCTAAAGTAAACTTTGAAATCGTTGTGTCACGGCCCCACTGGTAAGCTATCCAGCAATATTCCATACATCACATGAAAGGGCCTAGCGTAACCTACAATACTGAAAAAATCTCGTCGATATCACTAATAATTTTCAAAAAAAATAGCTTGTAACACTCTACACGGCTCACCCTGTATGGTAGTACATATTCAAATAAGAATATTTCAATTGGGAAGCAAATAAATAACTGTATTTTAATACAATTAAAATACATTACATTACATTATTTATTTGCTTCTCAATTGAAATATTCTTATGATTTTGAATTTATAATAAACTTTATTACCACTTGAAGTAATTAATAGAAATTAAAATATAATATACCCCGTTTTCGACTGTCTTAGATGTCTGTCAAATTTCATCGAAGTTAAGGGTTAGAGCATATCACGGACGTTCCTTGTTAGTCAGACGTTAATATGATTAGGTCTTGGTTAGATAATAGCCCCGGTCCAAGTCCATTATGCTCAAACATTGCTCCAAGATCCTTGGTTACAGATCATGCTGTCGCTATTAATCACAAATTCATCGCCAGCAACACAGCAGCACATTAATAGAACGTCAATTAATTTTGTGTACCGCCTTCCTAAGTTGTATCACGATGGGCGAGTATCGTGGCGACGTAAAAGAGTTTTATCTGACATTTCTGGTCATTAATTATCCGAGGGACGGGGCATTTGTTTCGAAAGGAGAACCATTTAAGGAATATGTCTACTCTGGTAATGGGAAAAAAATTGATTCCCATCTGTTCACATTTTCTTAAATTTTCAGACAAGAAAACAATTTTGTTTGGATTAAGAAACAGCATTTTTATTTATGGAATTGAAGTAAATGTTCATGTAAAGCTTGACATTTTATTTTTTTTGCTTGACAAAGTAACAATATTTGGTGAGAAATAGAATTAGTTTTTTAGTGTCCTATACTATTTTCTATTTTCTAATTTTCCTATTTTTATCATATTTGTTTCAAATAAAAAAACTGTTCAGTATTACATTGAAACAATGTATTTGAACTATGTTGGGCTTATGAAATGAAGCAAAGACACTCGAAGTTCCATCTAAAGAATAGAATATTTAATCATTCCTTTTGTGTCTTATTATGTAAATGTGTATTATGTAATTGTGGAATTTCAAGTTCAGTTCGTTCGGTGATTGAAAACAAGACGCGTCGTTTGTTGTATACGAAATACCTTAAAATATAAAAGCGACTAATTCGCTGCGATCAGATAATACAGTTATTAATTATATTAATTATTCCGCTTCTCCCCTTAAATTCAAGTAACTGGCAAACGCCGAAAATACCAATTATTTTTGTGCAACAAAAACTGTTCGATTTTTTCGTTTAGAATCACTAAAACGAATTACCATTCCATACGCGTCCATTTAAAAATGAATTACTTCAACAAAATCATTTATTTATTTCTGAAAAAGTTACCGTAGCTCGACGAAATATACGTAAACATGCTCGCAAAATTCCAAATAATTATACACGGTAGTTTTCCTAATAATAAATCTCTAACATCACGCAGTTATTATAATGCGAGTTGGATCTCTTAAGAATCTCCGTGCTCATCTCCCGAAATGCGCTTCTAAGCCGTTCGCGGCCTGTTACTCACGAAAAGAGTAATTGAAGGCAACTACCGACGAGCACAAAGGAAAAGTGCCCCAAGAACAAGATTCAAGAGATTATTTCACGGTAGACGAGCTCCTACAAAGAGAAACAGAATGAATAACCGAAGCTGCAACAAGTATGCGCTACTTGCGCTCGAGAACTTTGCAATCTGTGAGATTGATTCGAGAGTTTCTCTGAAAGACTTGGAAGTAAATGGCAGCTGGCGGATAGCTGGTTATGCGAGGAATGATCAGACTGGTTATTTCTAAAAACCTCATGAAATCTGTGACAGTTAGGAATTCTGGAATATAGAATATACGAGTACCGAAAAAAGAAACTTTTGTTATTAAATATTGATTCATAGCAGAAAAAGGATTAATAATTATTCTTGATTAGTGGCATGTAATGAATTGTGTATGTTACAAAAATTAACACAGGATGATCGGCGAGTCACAGAATTGCAATTACAATTTGATTCTACAAGGGGGATGGTCTAAATAAATGTATAAATCTTCAGATCTTTATTATAAGCTTTTTAGTGCATATGTGATTTTTCGACAATTAGTATGGCGTTATTTTTACATTCTGTATCAATAGAGTCGCATTGATAATGAGAAGACAGAATTCTCCCTTTGATATGTTTCCTTGTTAGTTTTAAACATTTCAAAAGAACTCGCCAGTTTTGACAACAGAGCCTGGGTTTCAATGTGGTTTGCTATTATTAATTTCTACCCTCATTATGGAACCTGGGTCTCGAAGGTCTTAGAGCCCAAACAGAAATTTTTCAAGTCGATCCTGAATTGCTGGCTTTACAAAAGTTACTACACCTGTACTGCGTACTATACTACAAAAGTATTTTCATATTTCAATTAAAATCAGCTCTGAAACACTAATGGGGGGATAGGTACCTCACGAAAGAGGTACTCGACCTTACCATATGCATAGGTCACAATTTTCAAAATGTTCCAAACGAGTACAAAGAAATTACAAAGTAAAAATAAAAAAATTGTAATATTGACATATTAAATTTGATTACTATCCATCAATATAAAGCAAAATTAATTTTTAATGTTCACTTTGAAACAGCATCTTCTTCCTTCCATAATATAAAACTGAATGGCAGAAAGGGGGGGTTGAAATATATTTTATGGTTGGGTTTAAGAAAATGGGTACGCTCCGATCGAGCTAACTTTTTTCATCGTAGATAGCCTTTGACCTGGTTTTAACCCACCCATCCCCCTCTCCTCAGAGGTCAAAAACTGAAATGGTTCAAGAAGTGCTTTTTTGGACCGATCTCGGTGAGTATGTCATTTCCAACTTTTTATTTACGTGAAGGAACATCATAACACCAGGCCTGAAATCTACTGTCTGAGTAGGTTTGGGGTAATTTTTGGTGGGGGTGGCAATATCGAATACCGTTAATGTACGTACTGTCTACACGAAGGTCGAGCGGAGTACCGGATCTTACACCTTTCGTCTGGTCCAAAACTGATGTTCCTGCACGGAAAAAAGTGTTGGGAATTTTTTTTTATTACCAGAAAATGTACAACTGGCTCTTGGAGCCAACTAGCAAGTTTGATCGATGTGGGTGTCGCGTGTGTGGACGACGACCAGCAGCGTTTTCACTAAAAAGTTGGGAATGATGTATTCATCGAGATCAGTGCAAAAACCACTTTTTGAATCATTTCAGTTTTTGATCCCTGGGTGGGGGTTGGGGGGGGGGGTAGTTAAGGATAAAAATGGCCACCACTGTAATCGCCAGGTCAAGGGGCTACCAATGATAACAAAATCAACCCGATTTTGGGTACCCCACTTTCTTAAGCTTAACCCATTTTATTATGAATTAAAAGAAATTGTAAAAGGGTAATAACAAAATTGTAATATTGACTCTCTCCGATTATCAGTACAAATGAACAAAATTAATTATAATCCACCAATATAGAGCAAGATTAATTTTTATAGTTCATTTTAAAACAGCATCTTCTTTCTCCCATAATTTGAGAGCACACGGCGAGAATAAGAGTTGAAATACGTTTTATAATAATATTTAAAGTTAATACCAACGTCCTCTGAGAAGGTTATACGGTCGATGCGGTGGGAATCAGCGGGAATGACTTCATCCAATATTCACGCGCGTTAAATTGAAAATGTTCGTCGCGGTTCGCTCCTAACTATTCGTACGCCTACCCAGCCATAATTCGCAGTCGAGGCGTACCGTTCCCGCAATCGCACAGTGTGTACAAATAGCTCACATCGACGCTCTGTAAAAGGGGTGGATTTTCAGTTGGGAACGCCGTAGCATCCTACGGAGCAAATTCCATTATTCTTCGTTAGAGAGAAGCAAACGGAAAATTGCGGCGCACTGTACACAGCACAGGGGATGAAACACGAGGCAACATTCGCACAACCCTCCGCAACCTCCGACCCTCCGACGCTAAATTCTGTTTACCACTTTTTAGAAATTCTAATCTTCTCCCACGATTGTTTTGTTTTCCTGCGTTGACGAAAACGCGCAAGAAATAAATTATGACGCTCTGTCCGTGGGCTTCGAAACGAGGCCACAGAAATTCTAGCGTAAACAAATTATTATGTCGCGATGATAGGGTCAGGGATGAACGAAATTTGATTTTGATGGTGGATGAATAGAACTTATTTGTGTTTATTAGATAGGTACTTTCGTTTGGTGGTGTGGAATTTAAACACCAATGTTCTATTCTGGATATTAGTTTGGAATACTATTCGGGATTTAAATGAATTAATATTACTTTTAACTTAATATTAACTAGGGTAGTGGATGAATAGAATTTCTTTGTGTTTATTACATGAACCTTTTTTGGTTTGGACAGCAAAGTTCTATTCTGGATATTAATTTGGAGAACTGTTTGACCATTGTTGCTTATAAAATTTATTTTTATATATGCATTCAGTTTAAAATATAGTTTTGTTTTATACTTCATGGTATCATTTTTATGGGATTGATATTGGGCACTTTCTGTTCGCATGTGAATAGTCGCAGCGCAACGATCGGACTGTTGGAACGCATGACACGTCGCATTGTGTCCACGTAAAAATGGCCAAAAGCGCGCAATACCACTTGTCGAAAATGTAGTTTGTCAATAGTAGTTTGTATATAGATAAAGTAAATATCGAAATCTTAATTCAGTGTTCAAAAACAATCTTAAAATATAAATTATTCAATTATAGATCATAATTATAAATATAAATAATAATATTCAATTATATATTGAGTTTATTCTCTAATGTATCGTAAATATGCCAACTGCACTAAGAGTATAAACTCGATGTAACTTTTATATAAACATATTCATTAATATTTTGTATTACCAATGTACCTCGACATTTACTATTCTTTTTACTCCATAGACACATCCATTTTTCGAATTGTGCAACAGAATTCATTTAACACGCTCGAGTTAACTCCTCCTAGAAAACGGACCAAAAGTCAACTCTTTTGATCTGAAATTATCAGTTTGCCTCCTCGGAACGTCGTATTTCCGCGAAACGTCGCCGTCGGTTCTTTTCCCGATATTGCGTTGTATCGCGCAACTGCAATAGAATCGTCAAAGAAGCGCTCGAGATGATTTATCAAAGTTCCATCGAGACGTCTTGTAGCCGAGGATCAAGCCCAGTAATATCATTTTTCAAACGTACATTTTTCTTCCAACGTAACTTCTTTTTCTTTTTTTACGGCGCCTTGTCGCGCGCGTTGAACGCTATCTCAGCGTATAAAGGCGAAACGTTGACGGTCGCCAGCCGTGAAAACGCTCATATACTACATAATAAATCACGCTTAATGCGCGTGGAATGTCTGTAAACGGATACCGTAGCGAGCTTTCGGCGTGTTTCGTCATTAAGGGAAGTGGAGTGCACGTGACTGCATGATCTCGCGCCTCGCGGCATAATTATCAGGCGTGGAAACACGTAATTTGCTACTATCTGAGCGAGGTCTGAAAAAAGTTAGACCTCAGAGGCAGAGAAAGCTGAAAACCAGAAGCAGATGCAGAACTTATTGGTTTAAAAGATTTCAAGATGAATTAGTTAGGTGGCACACGAATATTACTATTGTTTGGAGATCAATATTTCAAAGTTAGAGTTGGGTATCTTCCAACTCATCATGCGCCTTAAAGTATTTTTTACAAAATCGTTGGACTAGATTCCGGTGACACGTCAAGTAAGACCGCAAACAAATTTTGAATATAGGCGGTTTGTCCCATAATAGCGAACCGCTCAGTCAGCTAGCAGATTTGGTATGAGGCGGCTGTCTTTAATATTTTATTACGAATGGAACTTAACTACAGGGTGATCCGCTCGCTAGTAGACAGAATAGACAACCACAACAATAGCCGACCGTCATTGTAGACTTTATGACGGTGGCCCCGAAACGAAAGCGGCTGTATGGGTGAAAATGTGTGTACCGAGAGGAAATGTCCCTCGGCACACATTTTCTCCCATACAGCCGTTTTCGTTTCGGGGGCCACCGTCATAAAGTCTACAGTGACGGTCAGCTATTGTTATGGTTGGCCATTCTGTCTACTAGCGAACGGATCACCCTGTATTTTGTAGAGAAACCTTCAAGGAATGCAATGATAATTTTTTCGGATTTTTAAAAACGTGACTTCAAGGTGGTATTTGCAAAATAAACATTTATTTATAATTTGTAATATTGCAAAAATCAAATCTGCTTCAAATAAAAATATAATCAGGAAGAGCAATCTCTCCTGATTAAAATGAAAAAATAGGTCGATAGGATGAGGAGTTCCAGAGAAAAAAATTCAAATGTACAACCCATTTTTACGAAAAAGGGCAAAAATCACAATATTTGAAAACTTGTATTTCTCAAACGGTTTCGAAACAAGCAAAATGACGACTTAACTCCACCCCTCTACATTTACGTAAACTACAATATGTGCCACTTGGAACAAAATCCGAGACATCGACCAAAACAAGTGATCAATTTGGCGTGGAATGACCTAATAATATTCACCATGGGTTTACGATGGAACAGTCTTAGAGTCAATGGAACCTTAAAACTACATTTCACAGATTTCTTGTTAATTTGATTCCTTTAGAAATAATGAACATTTTATACAATATATAATTTTGTGCTTTTTAACCGAGTTCGAAAAGGAGGATGGACCAATCGGATTGAAACTTTTTGCATCTGGTAGAGCATCACTGCCACTTGGTCCCATAAAAATGTTGACCTTGGTTTATTTTTTATCACTTTATACCACTTTTATCGCAAAAAAGTACTACTTCACGTATGTTCGGCCTGAAATCTACAATATCGATGAAATCCCTTACATTTTGAGCCGGACAGGTTTGTGTGATGATCCCATTTACAACCAACGTTTCTGAATTTTTTAACCGATTTCGAAAAAAAGTAAATGGTTACTCAATTATAATCAGATTTTTTGTTTGCTTTTTATGTGATTACTCCGAGATATGTAGATCAATCGGAACGATTGCATCATGTAGGAGACGCTTCCATGATGATCACATTTGCAACAATTTGTGAATATTTTGATTCTTTATTACTACTGTTATTGCAAAATTCCTGTTGATTGATGTAAATCGGCAAGGAATTAATCGATCGCGATGAAACCCTTCACATTTAGTTGCATATGTATTCCTGATGATGCTATTTCCAACAATATATTGTTCATAACTATTGTTATTGCATGAAACCTATTAGTTGTATATTACCACTAAAAAGTGTGAAATATAATTTCGGAAAAAAAATGTAACCGACTTTGAAAAATATTGAAACTCTACTAAAAAGTATGAAATAAGTTCTATTTAAAATGCATTATTACTCACCAGCTCTTGGTGAATTTGATTAGATTATTAAATACAACATATTAAATACAATGCAACCTTTTCGGAAGCGGCAAGAAATTAAAAATCGTGAATTCCGTCTTAAAGTGGGCGTCTGGTCCAGCTAACGTGTTTTTCCATTGCATATACTTTCAAGATATAATTTAATTTTATATATAAATTATAATAAAATAATAAAATTATTAAATTATTAAATTATTTTATAGAAATTATTTTTATATATAAAGGGACGTTCACAAAAGAAAATTTGACATTGTAGTCGGATATATTTTTGTTTTCAAAAATTATTCTATTAATAATACTACTTGGTCCTACACTTGACCTTCACAGTCTACACTTGAGAAAATTTAAATTTCAGGTGGAAATTTGAGTTCCTGACATAAAATTCAACTAAGAAAGAAGACAATTTTCCTGGTTCGTATTTCGATCACGCAAGGTAGTTCTCAGCTCTGACTCCTGTGACTCTAACCGAGAGAAGCCAGTGCACGCTCGGATATTGACCGAGAAGAAAGATTTTCAGAAAATCCGAATTGGACATCCAACCAGGAAGATGAATATCCAGGGCTCTGATTCGCATTCCAATGAGAGAACTATGTTACAGACAAATCCCACGAAATTTGTTTTCCTTAGTGATTTAATAATTTAATTAATGACTTTATTATAAATATTGACACACTTGTGCCGAACAATTTCTTATTGATTTTGGTTAAGATAATGTTCAATTCAGGTATAGTGCACAATACAAATGTTCATTTAAGATATTACACAACATGAACGTGCTGAACTCATGTATCATTTATTTTTTTGTTTTTAAATTACTCAATTATTTGTTATTTAGTTTTTAGAGGGCTATTATTGCGATAGGAAATTAATTGTATTGGTACATTTATTTTCTCACCGTCCTTTCAATTATAGAGACACAGTTGTATATATTTCAAGTTATTATAGTGTTAAGATTCTTATTGACAACATTTGTATAGGCATTATACAAGTCTTTAAAAATGAGTTCACTACTTCCTATAAAAGAGACAATAACATAACTCTGTGCTGGGACGCATTTATACAAGAAAATAGTCTGTACTGAAGATATTAATTTTTCAGATATTAAATATTAACGAATTATTTAGTGTGTGTAATTTCAGCTCCTTTTAAAATGTTGGTTGTCCTATTTCAATGGTTCATTAAAATATCCTGTTTAAAATATTTCGTGCATTCATATATCATTTTTCTGGAATATAGTTTAATTAAACAAAAATATGTTGATTCTCATAATACATTTTCAGTAAATCGAAATAAAGGTATTGGGTTTAAATCATAAAATATGAATAAATCTGAAATATTGCTCGGAAGAAGTTTTATGAAATAAAGACTGAAATCTGACAGTCAATCTGAAAATCGTATGTCTATTAATATTTGGTTATTGACTTGGTTATTGTTAGAACTACACTATCACAAAATTGTGCCGAAATTGGCCAGTGTAATTTGAGCAAATCATTGTGTATGCAATTAGTGGATGGTTTCCCTTGGGCGTCCGATAGAAGTACTAAATCCAGAGATCGTCAATATTACATACCACGTCGCGATTGGCCAATGATAGTGAGTTGAACGATATTCTCGTTGTCGCGTACTACCTCACGAGATGATTTTCATCGATTTATATAGCCGCGAAATTGTTTCCATCGAGAAAAAGAATGGAGAACCATCAGTGTCGTATTTCGCTATCCAAGGTTCTTGAGAAACTGTATCCCCAGGATCCTTGGGTGATTCAATTCGATCGAAGTAATTCGTTAAACGTCATCATATATTAAATTTCCCAAAGCAGTCAAGTATTTTTAAACTTTTCAGATAATTTTATATAGAACAAAATTACAAATGAGATTATAGGAGTTTATTTATTGGTACATAATGTAGTCTGTATGGTGAAAACAGAATTATTTAGAATATGCAGAATCAAATATTGCAAATCTATTATCAGTAGACTGTGGCTATTTATGGTAAGTCATTTTTATATAAGTAGTAATTAAAGTATCTTTTGTTTTCCAAATATTGTAATGCGTACTTGTTCTAATTGCTGTTCCTTATATTTTATATATTTATGCATAATATTATTTATACTGGGTGTCCCAGAATTAGTGTAAGAACCAGAAATGGGGGGTAGCTGAGAAGATTCTGAATCACAATTTCCTTTGCAATAATGTCGGATGGTGCTTCGTTTTTGAATTATTAACGACAACCCACCGACCAATCACAGCGCCCGAGTAGAGCGTGCTGTAATTGGTTGGTGGTTTTGCTTTAATAATTCAAAAACGACGCAACATCCGACATTATTGCAAAGGAAATTGTGATTCAGAATCTTCTCAGCTACCCCCCATTTCCGGTTCTTACACTAATTCTGGGACACCCTGTGTATACATATATGATGCTTATCCATTTGCGGTCGTACGTCTACTCTCAGCCACCAAAGCTTTGTTACCGTTCCGGTTATATGTCTACTCTTAGCCACAACAGCAAACAACCATACTAATCTTATATTGTATTCATCCATATATCATTTTACACTTTTTCTGTATTTTTAACCGACTTCGAAAAGAAGGAGGTTACTCAATTCGACATGTATATTTTTTTTTTGTTATTTGAAGTTGAATTCAAGGCATTTTCAATGCCAGAAGTTTTTTTATTAATGATTCAAAATATTAAGAATTTCATTCTAAACTTAAATAGAAGCAAAAAAATTCGTGTTAAATTAGAAACTTGATATTAAAAACACGCTTATAACTATAAATTTGTTCATTTAAATGTCGTAATTACAAATACATCCTCGAGATATTTACAAAATAATACTCCCAAATGGCAAAAAGAAAGCTACCGAAAGATACTACATGATGGAGAATTGTAAAATATAATTTTGACATAAGAACATAACATTAAAATTCATTATTGTGTAAACGTATATGTAAATTTTACAAAAGAATTAACAAATCTTGTTTATCCTCTACAATCTTGCATATCATGTATTATCACTGCTCGTTCTTCAGAAATTAATTCCGACCAGTACGACATCCATGTCTAAATTTAATACGATTGCAAAGGGATATATTACTTATATTTTATGTATTTCTGTCATAAATACATAAATATCCGCAGTCTGTTCATCAGGCACAGGAGAAGTCATTTTAAACTGTCACTAAAGAACATGAAGCAAAAAAGAATAATATATATAGAGTGTAAAATGCATAAGTAATGGTATAATTGTATGAAAATGTTCAACTTGTATTATGGAACTCACATTTTTTCAAAGTTTTCTTTAAAAAATATAATACTTTCTAAAAATAGCATTAGAATTGAGTATATCCTATTTATATAATTCATATAATATATTACAATAATTTATCCTCCACAATTAAAACAAAATCCTAAATCCCTCTTCGACAAATCTTTACATCCCCTTCCATGAATATAATCCTTCGAAAGGGTTAAACAACAAGTTAAAATCCCTGTTTTTTATCAAAATTGCGTTTCAAAATCAAAACTTCTATCTTTTCCTACACCTTTCCACTTTCGACGTTCGCCTTGGAAAAATCCAATCCATCTGGAAATTTCTTTCCTGTAGACGGGAATAGCGCGTCGCGTAAATAAATGCCTAGAATGACATTCGAGACAATTTCGTTGCGATTCTATTTTATTCCCCCTACGATCTGACACGCCAACCCTCTTCCGCACTTCCTTCGGCAATTCCTATCGCAGTTTCGCTGCCCCGCGGGACATCTGAATCGTATTTTCGAAGTAGACGGCTGGTAATAGAAGAAAACGAAATACCCCACGCATGTATGTACCTACACACGCGGGGTGTCCTTTCCTTGGGACGCAGGATCCAAGTAATTCTGCGAAGAACTAGAATGATACAATCCCAGTAGATTACTGGACGGTTCCTTCCCTTTCGATTACCGTAAACAATCGAGCAACTGGTCCGCCAGCAATTAGAGTCTCTACGGAGTTACTCTGCTAGGGATTTAGACGGCTGCTGCATTGATCATATGAGTGGTTCAGAATAGAAAAATAAAATTTAGGATGCTGTAGGAATTAGTAGGAAAGAAAAGCAAATGTAGGATATATATGTATTTTTGAAGAGGTTTTTGAGATTGATTAATTTTAATCGTTAAAATTTTTCTTCAAGGAATGTATGATAATTAGAACATAGTCTAGATATGTTTATACGCATAAAAAAATATTTGCTTTTTCTATTTGAAATTCCTAATTGTGTTACTATGTTTTATATCTTGGCATATTATATTTCTTAAAATATTTGATATAGAAAGGTGTATGAAATTTCGTTCATTATACTGATCGTCTATCGTTGATACGGAAGGAGCTACTAAATTTTGTTTATGCGAAATTTCCTTAGTGTTTGTCGAGGATCCAGAAGCAGACCTTGCATTCGTAAATAATTTCCTGGACGCTTTGTGTATCTTATGTTTGACTCATGAGACTGGTATCTATTAGAAAATTCAAAACAGATGGTCCCCTTTGAAGTTGCCTCCCTACTATCCCCTCAGGCATCTTCTATACATAGAGCTTTGAACCAACCACTATTCCTATAGGACTTCACTATCTATGGAAATTGTATTCAATAAAATCACGACCCAGATTGCTATCTGTAAATAAACCTTCTTTCGTTATTATTTGTTATACTATATTATGATATCGTCAATATTTATACTTGATTATTGACTTGAAATATATTTTTAATGATACAGTTGATTACTATGCATTTGTTGAGTGAATAGGATCGATTTAATACCCACGATCACTAACCTACGAGGACTGGTGGCTCTCCGTAACTCCCATTTTCGTCAACTCTTTTTTTGTTTCGATCATCATCGCCAGTAGGAGTCAGTCGAGCGAGAGCCATTAAAATAAACCCAGTGAAAAATAGCAAATCACGTGCACTTATTGCAAGAATTAGATATGGTGTGGGCATAAGGTGCAAGGCACCTCGGAAGGATTAATATTTCCGTCAAAACAGCATTTTTATAAAAAGTTGTTAGTAGATAGCACTTATTTGAAGTTGAGGTTTGAGGTCTCTAACAAATTGGAATATTCAAGTGGATGAATTATTTCTCAGAAAGCTTCAGCAGAGCATAAATACTCTGAATACTTGAAACTCGTAAAAAAAAAAGAATAAAAATAATAGACAACTGTTTCTAGATAAATTAAGTAAAAATCAGGATATCAATTTGTAATATTCATTTATTTATAATAAATCCTCGTTTTAGTTGGCATTACCCTTTTCAAGCGTAGACAATAAATTTTGATTTATTAAAAATTTTGATTGTAAATTTCCTTGTCGATAATATTTTTATAGAATTTCCATTTAGGTGTTATTATTTAAAAAATTTTATACTATTCGCTCTGATAATTTAATTCCTCCGTACTCAATATCTATTCTCCAACGTGTTGAAATCTGAATGAGAATGTCTTTCTTCTCAATTCTCCAAGCCTTGTAAGTTCAATTACTCCGTTAGCTCGAATACGATTCTACCCCTTCAAGAGAAAGAATGGTTCGATTACTGGTATTCGAGTCACGTAGTTAGGTGAAATACTAGAAGTCTGAGAGCCCTCGATGAATACAAGGAGGATTCGTCGGCATCATTAGTCATAAACTTTCTGCGTTGTTCTAAATATAAGAGGCCGTCATGCGCGCCTCGTTAGTCTACCGACAATCGCGGATTGCGACCAAATCTGATGAACGAAGGTTAGCCTCGACCGAGAAAGCACTCCATCAACTTCAACCAGTTAAGTTTTCGCCATTCTTGGCGTACCTTGCAACCGTAACCCATCGTAAATTACCATTAAATAATACTCAGAAGCGGAAAATTTTTATCGCGTCGGTTCAAATCCTTATGGTTTCTTACTCGAGGAAACGTCACGCTATCGGAACGAGACAGCCTAATGACCGAGGAAGCTTTATTCGATTTAACTAGATGCCGTTCTTCGATTTTTTTTTTGCGATGTTACAACTCGAAGCAATTTATTTGTTCACTGATGACCTCCTTTTGTTCGTGACTTTTTATTTCTAGATCGACTGACCTTAATTTGGTTCTTAAGAGAATTCATCGCAACATAAGAACGTCAGTCAGTTTATAAAGGGATATCTAAAATGAACATTAAAATGTCGTTTTGTTTTTTCTTTAAATAAATGACATATACATGTATAGGTATTAACTCCTGCGTTCTTTTTATATTTTATTTTCGAAATACACTATTTATTTTAACTGTGTATTATAAAGGTTTTTCAAAAATAAGCTTTCAAGATGTCGTTTCCTTCTTAAATAAACAATTTTCTTTCCTCTAAATACGATAATTCTATTTATCGACATATCCACCTACATCAAACCTCGTGTTTTTTTATATTTCATTTTCGCCATAAACATTTCATTCCATGTCTATACTATAGTGGATTTTTCAGAGGAGTCTTCAGAATGTCGTTTTCTTTTTTAAAAAACCAATTTTTTTTCCCTAAATACGACTATTTTGTTTATCGACATATCCATTTATATCAAACCCCGCGTTTTTTTTATATTTTATTTTCGCCATAAACATTTCATTCTATTTCTATACTATACAGTGGATTTTTCAAAACAGGCTTCAGGATGTAGTTTTCTTTTTTTAAATAAACAATTTTCTCCTCTCCAAATGAGACAATTTCTCTATCAACATATCCACCTAACATAAAATGATTTCACGCCACAATTTAATATTTCATTGCTCTTTGTCTTAACATCCAAGTAACAAAATTTCTGCGTTGCACGTCGACATCGTGTTAAATGTCGACCTAAAATTATACCTAAATTTTCACCCAGAAGCACACTAAATACACCATAATAATCAGCATTCGAAACCCTAAAGCTTCTTTTGGAGAACCTTGTACTTGACGCCAACTCTCCCAACTCCGAATAATAAAAATTGGAGTAGGAATTTCGGGTTGTGTCGGCTCTCTGAGTTGCATGAAAGTTTGAATTTACGGCACGGCAACCCTTTGAGGAGCCAGCCACGGTTATTTGAATATTCAAATCGCGCACGGCTCCTCGTTTCGCGTCGTCAAATATCAGTTGAGCGGGGCGCGCGTTGAACAATGCTCACGGTTCGACGGTGTCACGGATCGCATGTTGCACCGCGGTGTATGAAAACGCATTTCCCAACGAAGTATGCCCGTAATGAGATTATAGTCGCGCGCGGCATTATGCAGCGCGTTAATGATAATTAACTATCATTACCTGACGCGCCATGTCCGCCCCACCCGCACGCCATACAAAGCACCGCGCTCCGCGGAAACGAAAACAGATACGCCTTTTGTCCTAATGCGTTTCCACAACGAAATGGGAGATGGAGGTACTGTGTGGTGAACCTGGACGAAACACGAATAATTAATTTATTTTTCAGGTCATTTTAGACTGGAAAACGTAGCGACAAAAGGAAATCTGATTCTTATTTGTTGTTAGTGTAATTTCTTTGAGGAACGATTAACACCTTGGCATACAAATAAAACGGAACTTGATGCATCCAAAGAATAGTATTTAATTTCGCTCAACTGAGGAGTGATATGCACGCTAAGAAAGAATACATTTTATATTTTGGAATTTGTATTTTGAATGGTGTTGACGCATATATGTGTTCCGTCGTTAGAACGTTCTAGAAGGTCTCAGGACTACATCGCCAGGTTGGCAAAAACGCACATTCTTTCGAATTTCGTGTTCTCGTGCCATTGGCCGTAATCGATCATGCGATGTCTATCGACCAATGGTATGGGGTTTCGATCGGCGACACGCTGCTGGGCTGCTGGGTTCGATCAACAGTTGAGCAGGATCTTTCGAATCTAGAGACGCGGAAATCTAGGAAAATTTTTAAACAGGCTCAGTTTGTAGATGATACGCTATTTAGCTTCTCCATTTCACCGCTAAAGTGCGGAGCAGTCACTTTACATGAATTGTCATTAGGATCTGAACGTCCGCACTGTTGAACACAGTATTTTAGCTGCGCATAGTTGGAAAGCACCGAATTTTACATTGTGTTACACATTGTGTGTCGCCTTTGCACTTTATTGGAAAGGAGTTTGATGTACTGACAGCTCATTTCGATTTCACATCTTTTTCTACTTTCTTGTAGTTTTTTATGGGGATCTTCTATTTTTCTATGATAACTCCTTGAGTCCTTCACTTTTTCATCTACTTGGCGTAATTTTTTTTACTTTTTTGAAGTTTTTTATCGGATTGTACATGTCGGTTAACACTGCCTTTGAAATACGTGTCGACTATCGTCTGTAGCGCTTCGTCACATGTTTTACGTGTACCACTTGTAACAGTTGAAAATAAATCTCGTGTCCATTTAGTACAATATCCTAAGTGTCGTTCCTCGATTTCGTCTACATCGCGCACGTTTACACATAAACAAACAGTATGAAACGATATGAATAGTTCGACGATCGGTGTCAATCCCATTATCATCTCTAGAATAGCTTATTGTACCATCATCACTTTCATATCATCCGACTTATACGTGATACAGAGATTATTTATAATCTTTACTAAACTCCAATATTGTCTGGTATGACATTCACCGTGCGAGACCACTGCTATACTGAATACTACTTACAATGTGCTTCTCTTAAAATGTCGACGCTTTTTTTTTTATTGGAATTGTTGAGAAGATGGGTGGGTCATCTCGATCTGTATAAACAAACAAGAATCTACGCACGAGTGAAGCAACATAGTTTACTTATACAACGTGTCCCAAAAATGATTTGAAACAACTTTTTCCTTTGGGAAAATGTTGTCCGAGACTTTGTTAAGGAGATATTAACAGAAAACCCTGACCAATCAGAGCGAAAAGAAAAAAATAACATGATTTCAATATTTCTTTAGTAGTCTTCCATTATGTCATTTTTGTGTTCATGGACACTTGTCTCAAACAAACCTCAATTTTGTTAGTTCATTGCAAAAAAGAAGTATTTAATGAAGAAGTTTATTTACTCTCTTCATTTCTTTTTTTTCTATTCTTCTATTAATTAATCCTTTTTTCTTTTTCTATTTTCTTATGTATTTTAATGTCTTCCTTTTACTTTCACATTTAAACTTTATTATCAAGTGAAGAGGGTTGAGAAAATTGTAGACCAAAAGATTGATTTTAATTATTTTTTAATACCCTGACCAATCAGAACGCGAGTATGCCGGTGGAGCGCGGCCGCCGAGCGCGTAGCCTACGCTACCGCGGACGCTCCACCGGCATACGCACACTCTGATTGGTCGGAGTTTTCTGTTAATATCTCCTTAACGAAGCTTCGGACATTTTCGCAGAGAAGAAAATTGTTTCAAATCACCCCCCGAATCACCTCTTTCAAGGAACTCCATCATTTTTGAGAGTGTATACTGCACGGCGTGGGCACACGCTGGAAGTAGTTTTTGATGAGTCAGCTCATCAAAGTCTACACTGGCACATAAAATGAATAGACGACCCTAACTCGTCATTGTATATCAAGGGGTTAATAAATGTTTAGGTCCCTTAGGTAACTCTCGTATAAAGGATTGTGTCTCATAAAAAGTCTGCGTTAAAAGGGTTCTCTTTCTTTTCTCAGTCAAAAATAGATTTCTTTGTTAATATTTTTATTGCTTAAGGTCTTTGATGTACTTGCATGAAGGTATATTTAAAAAAATGCAAAATTCTCAAAGTTATAACGAGACTGCGGATCTTTATGCAAAATAACGTTTTCGCAAACGTACTTCCAAAAATTGAATTTATTTTACTCGAATACAGTAAATATTATAATATGAACTTTACTTTTAACATTTTTTTATATTATTGTATACTATGTGCATTTTGTAGTTTCTTGCATATTCAAATTTCTTATAAATGCATAAAAATTCGCAGTCTAGTTAAAACTTTTCATTTTGTATACATATTTATACATAAACGCACCAAATTTCGAATGTTAATGTCAAGTACTTTGGTTACAAAGCTTACCATACTGGAAAGAAAAAAGTATCCGTCTCGTACAAAATGAAGCATTATGATTCAAATATTTTTGGATTACAAATAAGAAGTTCTATTGAATAATTAAGATCAAATGTTATTTAACCCTTTCGTTACGGATGCCGACTATAGTCGGCGGCCGCGTGACAACCTGTGTGTACGGGTGCCGACTATAGTCGGCGGCCGTGCGACGTCCTGTGTGTACGGGTCCTATAGCCGACCGCGGGGCCCGCGGGATGACCTGTGTGTATGGGTGCGGCACATTTCACGGCGCGATGCCCCGTTCAGTGGCGTCACTCCCGCGGCGCGTACTGCCGTAAGCAAAGGGTTAAAAATTGTCTCACAGCAAAATTTCGTAAAATGAATAAAATTGATAGTAAAAAGCAATTTGAAAGCAGAATTTGAAAGCAAAATAAAGCATTCAAGCCCACAATCCTCTTATTGCACAAGTCCTTGAGACATGCATTATGGCCATCCTGTGGAAGGAAATGAAAACAAAAAATTGAATTCTCTAACAGAATTATTCATTCTCTACAGTTGGCTGAGGGCTTCTCGTTCGAATTAACATAATCTTTCGTTTGCGTGTGAAGCATCCACTTGATATGGTCATGTTGAAATTGGAATAATTTATAACTTTTTTGGTACTATTTTAATCGTAATATTTGAAATATTTGAAATATTTTCATCGCTATGGTTCCATAATGTTTGAAACAGTTGCTAATTAGCGTTCAGTCGATTGCAAATTATAATATCAAAAATTTCCATACAAACCTTTTTATCGTAAAAAGTCAAGTTTATTATGACTTTGTAACTGGACAAAGAACGAGTTCAATGTATTATACTATGACCTTCATGTGTCCTTCGAATGAGAAATACAAGGTCAATGTAAGTTTAACTTTTCATGCAAAAAAGTTTGTTTACAAATTGTTTACACTGAAATTCGTAGCCGGCTGAATATTAATTAACATTTGTTCTAAACATGCTCTCCAAATGAAACTAAAAAATGCCGGAAAAATCGTGCGTATTATTTTATCTCCAATCCTGAATCCTGAATATCAATGAAGAATCCTTTCAACGATTAAATCCACACTCGCGCAAATCGGTCTATTTCTGTTATACATTCATTGGCGATTATTCACAATTAGCGTCACGATAACGCAAATAATTTTTAATTTCGTTCTTAGTCAACTTGATTCAACGACGCGATCATTGACTCGTAATTGGACCTTACGTAATTGTCACTTCTCGCTGGCTGCTGTTGTCGCTGGCTGTCAGGTAATAGCAGTTAATTATCATTAACATCGTACGCTATAAATCACGCCGTTGGTGCAGTATTCGCGCGACGTTAATCTGATTACGAACTTCCCCGTGCAATTCACGAATACTCGCCGTGTAAATCCTATGTAGAAACCGGGGTTTTATTTTTCTCGATTTCTGTTTCAAAGCTTTGAAGGAAGATTAATCGTCGCGCAGTGAAAAAATGCGGCTCGAATTCTTTTTAAATCCATTCGTATCGTAATCGAATATTCGCTATCATTTGCGATCCTCGAGCATTTCGACGTTTCGCGTTGATTTAAATCGTGCCTCTGACAGTAAACGCTTGGGGGATAAAAATTGGCTGGCGCAAAATGTGCCTTTTGCGTGATATTTAATAGGCATATATAATTTATAGAACAGCGGGGCCCTGACAGTAATGTCTTTTTCCTAACTACCTTTTTAAAAAGTTAATATAATATTTTTTAGGGTGTGCTTGTAATGTGTGATTAATTTATAATTGCAAAAGAGATTCATTAATAGGGCTTTACAAAATATATCCTTTGATAATGCCTGTGTAGACTAACTAATTATTTAAAGTTAATATGTTCTTTCATTATTTCAACTTCATAATATTTTGTTGATTGACTCTGTACGGAGTGTCACGTAGAAGATTAAAGATTCAATTGACTCATTTGAGTTTCCTATGGTACAATCCATAGTTTATTAAATTTTGCAATAAAATTTAGAAAAAACGTTTTCAGGGCTACTTCATTTTAAACACTTTTAAAAAATACCAAAAAGGTCAATGTTTTAAATGTCAAAATACCGTAATGTCTCCTTAAAAGAAGAAAAGCTAGTTCAGTAGTAATGGTCAACGCATTTGCTAACAAAATCCCAACTCGCTGGCATGAGTGTTTGCTGAAAAGAAAACTCGCGTGCAAACAATCACACAGTAGCAAAGATCGTTGTACGTTAAGACAAAATTGCGGTACAAGTATATTTATGTACTCATACATAACACCAGCACGCGAAATCCATATGTTTGTATTCTCCATTTATGCTCTGTTCAAGGTATGAGGAAATTTCGCCTATCTTATCGACAACGCCTGGAGTAAAATGGATACTTAAAAAGTAGGAAGAGTGAGAGAGAACAACAATAGATAGGCATCGATAGTTCGACGTGGATGAAGTTCAGTGTTTAAATTACATTATAATGAACGACTCTTTTGAGACTTACTTACTATGAGCAATTATGAATAATCGTGGCGTACATAATCATGGATTGTAACAGCTGGGGTTACTAAAATGATCGTGCGTGAGTTTAATATATATATATATTTTAATAATCATGTAAATTAAAACTTTTACAGCGTAAAGCGCGCGAAGAGTATTCTTTGACTCGGAGTCCCGTAAACAGCGAGCGACTGAGTGGCTCCTTCCGCAAATTCCACTACCTTTATAGTATTCTTTGGAAAGGCGTTACCTTTCCGAAGATACCGGGGGTGGAATTTGTCACCGCCTTAATTTGGCGGGGATGGTCGATGAGTTTTCAGGACTGGCAAAGGTGGTTGCCACATGTAGGCAATAAGGTCATTTCGGAAAGACCTTGGCGGTATATGGCTGGCAGAAGTTGTAAAGAAAGACACATTTTACGGAAACGGTTTCTTAAGAATGTTAAAATAATTTGCCGTCTTGCAAACACCAGGTAGGTTTTATTACCTTAAACATGCAAACCATATACCGCTACATGGATACTCCATTTCTACTTCCATTGGATTACATGAATGAAAAAATAACATGATTTCGATATTTCTTCAATAGTCTTCTATTACGTCATTTTTGCGTTCATGGACACTTATCTCAAACAAACCTCGATTTTGTTAGTTCATTGCAAAGAAGAAGTATTTAATCAAATGGTTTTTTTACTCTTTTCATTTCTTGTTTTTCCATTCTTTTATTAATTAATCCTTTCTTCTTTTCCTATTTTCTTGTGTATTTTAATGTTTTCCTTTTACTTTCACATTTAAACTTTATTTTCAAGTGAAAAGGGTTGAGAAAATTGTGGACGAGAAGATTGAGTTTAATTATTTTTTAATACAATAAACAAATATTATTCAAATTATTAACGAATGTGTTATTATATATTATTAGCCTTCACGAATAAAACTGATTATAATACCAAGCCAACCAGAACTATTATGTAGGACAAGATAATATAGAATTATATAGAACAATAATTCGTTTTAACGCATTATACTAAATTATCAACGAATCTGTATCATTACTTTCTACAAATATGACTGATCATCCAGGAAACTAAAATTATTTTTCTTCGTTTCACAATTTATTTTGGAAAATTTTTTGTTAGACTAACTACAAATGAAAACTTCAAATTATTATTCAAATGTACCTTTCAATTCACATTTCAAATTAAACGTGTTATCAGCTCTATCGTTAGCCGTTTTTTAAACGTCAAATATAAATAGGTTTATGGAAGGCTGAAAAGTACCATTAAAAGCTGATTTGCGACGATCATGCAACTTATGTATTAAACACGAGCTTTAATGCCTTTGAAATAGCCAGGAGCGCGGCTTGTACACTAGGGTGCGATGTGCAACAACTCTAAGTAACGTTTTATTACGTTTGCCAAAGTTATTTCGCTTCTGAGCTATTAATTGTCACGAAATAAGATTTAGTGGACCCTAGAAGTTGAACTTTGCCACGCCACCCAATGTGATTTCTCTTACGTAGTCGAAAAACGCAACAACAACCCCTCTCGAAAAACTTTTTTAAACTGTTCGACCCCGTTTGTTTGAACTTTCCCGCGAAATTTCTCCAGAGTTACTTCGCAGAATGTGTGGCTAAAATCACCGTGGTAAATAAATCTTCATGTAAACACGTACTGAAAACTCCTAGGTAATCCATTCTCGAACGAAACTTTATTTCAGAAGCGGACTTTGAAAATTCAGTTGGTGCACTTACTTAATGTATCGAACTCTCAGTGTTTACTTTATTATGATAGACAAGTTGGAGCTATTATGTGGCCGAAAAATTTACATCCATTGATTGATCTTTTGTGGTACAAGTTTCTCGTAATTATTTTCATAATTTGATTTTTTATTTTCTCCTTACGTTATAAGAATCACGTTTAGTTTGTTTTTTACATGTATGTGAATGTGTCTGCCTGTTTATGTTGATATTTTTATTTCATAAAAGTAGTTTCTGCATGCACAATCCTTTTATAATGATTGGTATTGTACTAGTTACAATCAATTACAATAAACAATATCGTTTAGATTCACCAGGTCAAGTGGAATCAGTACATAATAGTCAGACACGCTACTGATATAATTCTAAAAGGTAGATTCATGTCTTACTATTTCGTAACTATTTATAATCAGTTGAAATCGATGATATTAAACCATGATCAATATTTAGATGTACCAAGTCAAGTAGAAATATCGAGCAATGGTCAGATACACTAATATACTAGCCGCCAAAAAAAAATGGGACACTATTTTAAAACGTCATAACTCCGAGAGTTTTCAACCGATCTTCGGGAAACTTCGTGAGGTTCAATTTTGAAGTGTTCTCTGGGTGTGTGCAAAGTTGCATTGACGAGGGTTGATGAAAAAGGGTTAATTCACCCCCCCTAAAGGGGTAATGCAGAAAAACGGCACTTCAGAAGGGTCCAGGGGTGCGACGGAAGAGGGTGAAAAAATCAAAAAAACCTTTGAGGCGACTCTGTTTGATGTCCCCTACAAAATGCACCTCTTTAAATCGTTCTCAGACAAACTCACCCCTCACATTCCCCCACCCCCCCTAAAATCCACAATTTTTGGACGACAGTCCCGATTTTGGCGATCAAGGCGCATTCGATACTATGAACGGCGTTGACGTGGGGTTGCTCATTCACCTTGCAGATGGGCCTGAAGTTGGGAGTGGGTTTACCCAAAAAAACGACATTTTCGAATTTTATTGCCATTCACGCGGGAAAAAGACATCAAAACTGTGTCGCCCCGATGCCCTGGACTGTTGGACATGTAATCCAGCCAACGAAACAACATTCCATCCCTTACACTTGGGGTGGACCACGCCTACCTCTGCCCCCCCCCCCTTCAGCTCTGGGGGCAGTTTTCGAAACGGGATCTTTTCGGCATTCATCCTTAACGTATCGAGAACAAACATGGTGAATTTCATCGTCCTCCGATGTGTGGAAGTGCTCCCTTACGAAGGGGGTATTGAAAATTTCCGAGCTGTTCCACCTCCCCAAAGGGTGCCTATGGGGTGCACGGTATGGGTGATGGCATTTTCTGGGTCAGGGGAGTCCAGAGAATGTATTGAGCCAAAATCGAGACCGTCGTCCAAGAATTGTGGATTTTAGAGGGGGTGGAAGGTTGTGGAGGGTGTGTTTGTCCGAGAAGGATTTCATGGGGTGCATTTTGTAAAGGGCATCAAGGAGAGTCGCCCCAAAGGTTTTTTTGAATTTTTCAACCCCTTCCGTCATCCCTGGCCTGTTTCAAAGAGGTGTTTTTTACACCCTCCCCTTTATGGGGATGAATTAACCCCTTTACATCAACCCTCTCGAATACAACTTTGCACACGCCCAGAAGACACTTGAAGACTATTCCTCACGAAGTTTCACCGAAATCGGTTGAAAGCTCTCATAGTTATAAGCATTTGAAAAATCGTTCCGGTTTGCTTGTCCGGTAGTGTACCTGGTTATATTGCACACAAAAAACAGTTAAAATTTTTCCTCTTTCATTTTTTTGTCATATGTACCATTTACGAAAAAAACGCTGGCTAGTAATAGCCTGAACACCCTGTATACAGACTGATAGATAGAATAATACATTGCCATTGAAGTTGTTTCGCAAGTAAACGATTCCATTGACCTGCGATAAAGAACACAATTGCATAAGTGAGTGATGTAGGCGAGACGAACTGGAATAGACTGACCTTTCGAGTTTAGTTTTCGTGTGCGCTCGATTTGTTTCGTTACGTTTGATCGAATAGCTCTTTGGATCACCTTTTTCGTGGGCTTTGGCCAATATGTCAACGAAGGAAGACAATAGGGCGGCTAAAAAGACAAGCTTGAAAGGCTGGAGCCTTTTTAGGGTCGCTGAATCCATTGATCCAGGTAGACAAATGCTTTATGATGAATGAGATATTGTTTGCAGGGGAAAATAATAGCACGTGTCAACCAAAGCAAATATATTCTTCTAGTACATGTCCAGAGAACATTTTATCCAATAGTGAAACATAATTGTTGACATCCTTTTTCAAAGTAGAGAAATAATAATAATAATAATGACATTATTGTTTAACTAGTACAAAGGAGCAAATTATATTGCGTAAATAATTTTTTTGCCAGTAAAATAGTGGAGTTAAGAAATAATTTTTTAAAATAGATGTTTACATATTAATATCCATAATAAGATAGCATTTATTTAGATAAACTCGTGAAATATCCCACCATACCTGGTCATTTATTGTAGATAAATTATTTACTCAATATAAGTTGCTATTTGAACCAAATAACTTTTGTAAAAACGTTTCAAAATATACATATAAGTTGTCATTAATATAACCTTCAGCATACGGCAATAAATTGTTTGCTGTTGTAAGAGTCTTGGTCGAAAGATAATATTGTAAAATCCTTAAAGTGAAACTATTTGAAATGATAGTCTTGAAGCACAAGTTGGAATAGAATCAGTGTTCAACGAGAAGGCTCAAGGAGCAGAGTAGCTAAATATCTTTCTTAAAGTTGTAAGCACGGAATAGCATATATAAACTTTAGATGTTTCCAAAGTCTGGAGATAGCGAACATAATTTTCTCCTCGAGTACAGTTCCCCCCACATTTTCCAATAATTTAGTTACGTATTTTCCGACGTATATTTGACGTTTATGTCACTCACAATGTCTCTGTAGTCATGTTTCATCAAGATGCAATTAGTAACCAAATTATTTGATTAATTGTGTGATGCTAATGTAATAATTTATCGAACTTTGAATTTATTATACTTGTGTTATAGTTACTTCAATTTATTATTGTAGAGAATCCAATAGTGTTGGAACATTCACAATTTAATTAAGTTCAATGGAACATTTAATCAGACGCTCATCTTGCCTATGAATATCATATTCCCACAACATCTATTCCCTATTTCAGAGTAATCAAAGCCTTCGTTATTTTCCAACCACCCTCGACTGCATGAATTTTATTTCATCTTTCAAACAAGATATTATTCCATGATTATTTATAAGTCTATGAATTAATTAATACTCAAACTGAATATTAAGTGGCTGAACCTGCTGGCTGCTAGATATCGTCATAAAAAGAAATTATACGGAAATCTCATGAAACTACTCTAACAACTTGGCGAGAACTGTTTTTATTTGATCTCCTAATTGATCACATTATGCATTAGGAAGTTAATGCACCCCAGAGGAACAGATTAGTCTAGGGAAATTTTCCTCGTGCTGAGAAATTAAATATCATATGTTTTCTCTACGCATATAAGGTTGTAAATGTTGTTACATTCGGCCCTGCCAAAGGTACCCTTTTTCATCGGCTACGGATTCCCACAGCGCGTAGCGAAAACGCGTACTTTTACGAAACGTGACCGGATGGGTTATTCGAATTCCAAGAGGTGGATTCCGAATAACACGGACTACACATCAGCGAAACTGTTTTCAGCGATCAAACACCAATGGACACGCCAGACTCAAGGTCTGTTCCCATGGGCCAAGTGCGTTATGCGAGGATCTCATGATATACATACACTGAGGGACAATACTTAGAGGACACTTTTTGAAAACATGGAAGTTTTCAGCCGATTTTCGTGAAACTTCGTGAGAAGTAGTTTTGAAGTGTCCTCTGGGTGTGTGCAAAGTTCCATTAGCAAGGGTTGATGCGAAGGGGTTAATTCACCCCTGTAAAGAGGAAGGTGCAGAAAAATGGCATTTCTGAAGGGACCAAGGGTGACTGAAAGGGTTGAAAAAATAAAAAAAATCTTTGGAGCGACTCTCCTTGATGTCCTCTACAGAGTGCACCCCCTGGAATCCCTCTCGGACAACCCCCCCCCAACACCCCCCCCCCCCCCCCACCCCACCCCCAAAATCCACAATTTTTGGACAACAGTCCCGAATTTGGGCTCAATGCTGTTGAATTAATTGAATCTAAATATTGTATTTAGTCTGATAACAAAAATGAATCTGGCATTTCTTCTTTAAAGTCTTCGCGGCTCTTTAGTTCTTAGAAGTGCGAGACGATAAGCCTGTTAATATAAACACCCGTGCCGAAAACTTGAGTTCGACGGTTAGGGTGTCAGTTAGTTGAGAGACAACCTCGATGGTGAAGGCTACTACCTCTCTGAACCTCTAAGTGATAAATAAAATATCATTTAATATAAAACTATATTCTCATTTTATTTCTTGCTTCCGCCCATAATCTAACAAATGCATTCCCTGAAATCCCCTGATCTAGGAAATGCCAATGCCCACGCGATGCGCCTCATAGGCACCCCTTGGAAGGGCGGAATAGCTCATCACTTTTCAACCTCCTCCGTGAAAGGGCACTTCCACACCTCGGAGCGTGATGAAATTCACCAGGTTTGTTCTCGGCACGTTAAGGATTAATGTAAAAAAGACCCCGTTTCAAAAGCTGCTCCTGGAGCTGAACAGGGACGGCCCAAAGTTAGGGGTGGTCCACTCGCAGCCATGGAGGTTGCCGCGTCGCGTGCCGCGCATGTCCCACGGTCCGAGGTATCGGGTCAAATACTGTTTTGATCTCATTACCCCACGTGGATAGTATTAACAAACGAAAGCGTTGTTTTTTTGGAAAACCTACCTCCAAGTTTAAGCCCGTCTGCGGGGTGAACGAGTAACTCCACGTCAACCCCATTCACGGATTCGGACGCGCAATTGCTTTATTAACAGGTCCCCAAAAAATCAGATTTTTTGAATCACGTTTTCGTTGTCAAATCGGCACAGATTTGAAAGAGTACTAAGTGGGCCGGACGAAGCCGGCATTCAGGAACGGAGCGATACGTTACCGATATCTTGCATCTGTACGTGCCTAACCCAGACCTGAATCCAATAGAATATGGGGTGGAACCAGTACTATTTGTTTTTTTTTTCAAAGTTTACGGATTTATCTTTTGTTTCTTCTTTAAAGTTTAACAAGAAATTACAAAATTAAAGTTTTTGTTATTTATTTATGCAAAATGACTTTTTTTTATTGAACACTTAATTTTTATAATTCCCTATATAATATTAAAGAAGAAGCAAACAAATTGAGTATTTCCTGGGTCGCATTTCCTGAATCAGGGGATTCCAGGGAATGCATTGAGGCCAAATTCGGGACTGTTGTCCAAAAATTGTGGATTTTGAGGGAGGTGAGGGTTGTGAGGGGTGAGTTTGTCCGAGAGGGATTTCAGGGGTTGCACTCTGTAGAGGACATCAAGGAGAGTCGCTCCAAAGATTTTTTTTATTTTTTCAACCCTTTCAGTCACCCTTGGTCCCTTCAGAAATGCCATTTTTCTGCACCTTCCTCTTTACAGGGGTGAATTAACCCCTTCGCATCAACCCTTGCTAATGGAACTTTGCACACACCCAGAGGACACTTCAAAACTACTTCTCACGAAGTTTCACGAAAATCGGCTGAAAACTCCCATATTTACGACCGTATTGACAAAGTGTCAGCTTAACTGTGTCCCTGAGTGTATGTAGTTAGTTTATATACTCTACACAGAAATACTGTCTAAGTAGGTTTGAAATAGTATTTACTAAAAATTATTTTATAATCTTTTTATTTTATGATCGACAGATTGCTATAATTTATTTTCTTAAAGTAGAAACTACGTGTGCATTTTTAATCTCCAAATTTCGATAAAACTCGATATACAGACAGAGCATTGAAAAAATATTAGACTTATACTTTTTTTAGCGATTGATGTGGATGATTAATATTCATGAAAGTTACTCTCGAAGTTGTAGATAAAAAACTGGTCCGGTTAAACATCTGAAAAAGTAACGGAGACAGAAAAAAAAAAGTCGAATAGGGATAAAGTTTGGTTTTCCAATGAGCAATCATAAAGTATGAGCAGAAATTTCAGCGAGCCATAGGCGGAGTTACCGAGTAGCGAATCAGATATATTTTTAAAGAGAAAATGAGTAGGAATATAAAGTTTATATACTCTACAGTTTCGATTATGCGTATTCAAGTACCAATACAGGAAAAATTAATTTGGAAAATCATTTTATGCATCGTGTGCTAGTACAATGATGAGAAGTTGGCTACCAGATCTGATTGGTTATTACACAATCTCTTTAATTATACTATTATATTAAAATATACACTGTACTGCAGAATTATATAGTATAATCTAGGAGATTATACTACTACCAATAAGACCCACTGACAAACTTCTTATCTCTGCACAGTAGTTTTACGAGCATACTTTGGATAAAATGATTTTACAAAAACAAGATCAAGTAAAAATTCAACAAATTTATTGCTGTATTAGATGTACATTCTAATTAATTTTCTCCATACGCGTTACTAGGTGTATATCGAAATTAATTTAATATTAAGTATTACTAATATTTGTTCAATGTTCCATTTGATTCAATTGGGTGATGTTCCACGTTGCAATTCTGATCTCGATTCGTGTAAGAAGTACATCTTCCTAGTAATGTTTACTTACCGAACCGTAAACGCAGACAGCCAATTAACACAAAGTACTCTCGTGAAGGATTCACCGATGCGCAATACGTACCTGAAACAAAATGGACGATGAGCATGTGTGTGTATGTGTTGAGTACGCGGATAAATTTGATTTATGTCATCGACGTTGAAAAGCCAACTGAAAAGTATTCCATGTCGAGGACAGATTGACGAGACGATCCACGAATAAATATATACGACGCCATACTCGATAATTTAACGTCTCTTGACGTGGTTGCGCAAATTCTCTATCTTTTTGTCTGTCTGTATCGATATGAACACGAGTTACGACTTTGTTACCACCGATGGGCTGATGGTAAATCATTAATTGCCGCAAATCCGGAGAGTCAGTGGTTGAAAAACGAGAAGAAAGAAATATTCGATACGGTTCGAAATGTGGTTAATTATTTCACTGGTGAATTACTCAGTGGTCGTCTCCGCACTGAATTAATTTCGCAATTTATCTTTTAGTGATTATAACTTTTAATTTTCATTGAATTATTAGAACTAGGAAGTCTGGGAAAAAATTAAATAAATAAGTGAAAGATTGTAGACAGTTGTAGGTAAAAGCTGAAGCATCATTTGGTGTTCTCTTTAATTTCATAAATCTATAGATTGTTTTAATGTGTTGACACATATACGTGTTCCATCGTTAGAACGTTCTAGGTCTCAGGGCCACATCGGCAGAGTCACAAAAACGCATATTCTTTCGAATTACGTGTTCTCGTGCCATTGGGAGTAATCGATCATACGATGTCTATCGACCAATGGCATGAGGGCTTCCATCGGCGACACGCTGTTGGGCTGTCGGTGTGGCCCAATAGTCGAGCAAGATTTTTCGAACTGTGCATGTCGGTTTACGCTGCCTTTGAAATACATGTCGACTATCGTCTATAGCGCTTCGTTCAATGTTTTATGTGTACCACTTGTTCCATTTCAAAATAAATCTGATGTCCATTTCGTACAATATCCTAAGTGTCGTTCCTCGATTCCGTCTACATTGCGCACGTATATGCATAAACATAATGAGAATTAATACATTCAAATATAGGACAAATTGGTTAGAATTAATGTTCTATCCTGTGAGATCTATAAGGCCATTTTAGTATAAAAATAAAAAAAAATTTTTAATTTTTTAAAATAAAAAATTAATTAAAAAAAATTTCTTTTTAATACAAAAATAATATTTGTTTATTTTTAATTTTATGTTCATAATCATATTTAGACACCTTTACAACTGCAAGATAAGAATATTCCAAACCAATTTTATTGTCTAAAATTCGAAACGTTTTATTTTGAGGATCAACGTGAAAGAAATAATAGTAATTCGTGAGCAACAACTGTTACAGAATTGTAATACTTCGAGGATTATAGCTCCTGTATAAAGGGCATTATACCGAGGCTTTACTTTAATCTCTGGATTTATTGGAGCCATATTTCATATATGTAGTCTCTTTAGGAATTAGAATTGTTACAAAATACAGCAAAAGTCAGCAATCCAGAGGCTTACAGAATTTAGTAAAACGATCTCCATTTGTATTGTACTTTTAAACAATATCCTGCATTTCTATTCCTTTTGTTTTTTAAAATAATAAAGTTAATTATATCTCCTAGAAATTTAATATCGAGTGATATTAAACAAATAAGTTTATCAATGCTTACATATAGTTTCTATTCGTAAATGTGTTTATTAATAAATCCTATTTATTATTTTATCTTGAAGAAATAGAAAAACGTGTCTTCCTTCGTACATTTGATTGTACAGTTAAATTGTTCGTGTAATGTGAAATATTTTGTTTTGTAATGAAAATTGTTATTTTTAGGCAGAGAGTAAGATGGTAGAGAAACACGTCTTTATTTATATATATACATATTATGTACCAGTAGACTATTTATCTAAAATAATATGTACAATAATATTTGCACAGACAGTAACGTAACTGTACAATGTACATAATATATGCATATATACATAGTTTAATTAGACTTAAAAATTTTATTATTATGCAAAATTCAAGCTGATAATATTTTTCTTCCACCATTGTTAGGATTTCATGATGTCTACTATCTACAGTTATTGATCAATTTGTTCAATTCGTCAAGTGTTTGATATCACCTACAGAATCGAGTCGTTTGTGAACGATAATGGTCGACGAATTCTTCGCCTAACAATTATTGCAACTAAACGAGAATCCTCCAAATTATTGATCTCTATCTTGCGGTTTGTTAAACAGGCTCCATAGAAGTTCATCGAGCCAATTACGATTCACAAACTAACAAGCCGCTGTCGGTTTCGTAACTTTTCATTGCATTGCTGCGGCTAATTCCTTTGAGTACGTCCGCGATAACCCAAATTCCCACGGCTGCAACATTTGCCATATAATTTTGCGAGATTACATTACTCGGCGTAGTTATGGCAGAGGGTAATTAAATACTCCGAGCCAATGGAGTACAATTTTCTCACCAGCTGCAGCGACTGGCCGGCGCCGGGTAATCGTCGCGATAAAACAATTATTTCCATTAATTAGCCTCCCGTAATCGAATTTAGCAATAACAGTGCATATTACACTTTTATTCCAATCGTGATTTGCTTTTTTTTTTAATTTTTGCTTCTTCTTTTCATTTTTTTTTTAGATTTATTAAAATGTAACTTGTTTTATATAAAGCACATGGTCACGAGGTCAAGTGTTATATACAATTACAACTTCATCCCTTAAGAAGGTAAGAAGGTCTTTTCTTCAACCAGTTTCGTGGCAGTTTTCATGATTTTTTTGTAGACGAAGTACATAATATAAATTTTGTAAATTTAGTCCGTTTATTTATACATACATATATAGATGTATATATAGATTTGCTGACTTTTGCTTTTTCTTTTCATTTCGTTTTTTCTTTCCAGAATTACTAAGATATAACTTGTTTTATACATGACAGGATTATAACACCACGTAAGTTAGATAAGTATATTTAATTAACAAGAATATGAATACATATATATAGATAGAGTACATGTTAATAGTAACAGCTCGTGATGTGGACTAACCTAAACGAACGTCGCGAGGACGTGCGTAGAGTAAGGAACAAAAGACGATAGTCTACGACGTACATCGCGGCGCTCAAATCAAACTGAACACATATGGATTGCTTTCTCACAATACACATGTATATGAACAAGTTATATGTACATACTTACGAATATATATATATATATATATATATATATATATATATATATATATATA
>NC_071977.1:14886660-14911165 GCF_026283585.1 Hylaeus volcanicus
TATATATATATATATATATATATATATATATATATATATATATATATTATGTACTTTTATGTATTGTATATAATATTTCGAAAGACACGTACTTTGATCATCGGATAGATAAATTCAGACTAATTAATAAGCACGGTTTGTACTGTGCATAATTCAATGTTTATTTATCTTTAGTGACACTCTTGAACGATTACAGGAGCGGTGTACCAAAGCAGAGAAGATACGAAATAATGTGAAAAGCGCCTTGAAGCAATATATTTTCTATTACGATCAGCCTGTGTAACCATGAAAGGCCTTCAGCTACAGGTCATTGTATTCGTCTTGAAACGCTCTGTGGGATCGAAAGGTAAGAAACAGAATAAACACTGTGTGACTCCGTGAATTCCGTTCCTCACATTTTTGTTATGGCACTCTTTATAACAGACAACGATACCACTCATGGTGAGGACTACACTGGAATGCTGGTCGCGCTCGACCATCGTCTCTTAAAAAGGGCATTCAGGAAACGGGAAAGAAAATTCGGTAGAAAAAAAAGAAAGGAATAGGAGAAAATCAGAATATTGTTTGTAATGTGGATAAGGATAGTGGAAGAATATCATAAATAAATTACTGAAGTGGTCTTGATTGACTGTTTTTTTTTCTACCTTTAAAAGTAAACGAATTAGTCAGGTGGCCTGTTTTAAATCTCTCACGCTGTATATACAAAATAAACAGTTTTAGCTTGATCGATTCTGAAATTTGTGGTGTAATTTAATGAAAATGTTTCAAAGACCTTAAGTAACAAGAATACTAACAAAAAAGGAGTATCCCGTGATTTCTAGTCTGGTCTTTGTTTTCAGTTTTGTGAAATATGAACTTACACGTGTTTTAAAGGTGTAGTTCGATGTCCTTGAAGTAAAACATGTCAGAGTCTTCCACGCCAAATCGATCACTTTTTTTGGTAGATGTCTCAGATTTTGTTTCAATTTTGTGGGCGGTGTTGAAGTGATCATTTTGCTCGTTTCGAAACCGTTTGAGAAATACAACCCTTCAAATATTGCAATTTCTTTCTCTGGAACTGTTCATCTTTTTGACCTGCTTTCTTTTTTATTTTAATCCGGCGGGAGTGCTCTTTCTGAATATATTTTTATTTGGAGCAGATTTGATTTTCGCAATATTAAAAATTATAATTAAATTCTTATTTTGCAAATACCACCTCGAGGTCACATTTTTAAAAATCCGATAAAATTATCATTACATTCCTTGAAGTTTTCTCTACGAAATAGCTAAGTTTCATTCTGGCGTTCTTTCGATTAGCGTCGTAATAAAATATTAAAGACAGCCACCTTGTACCGCATCATGTAGACGGCTGTGCGGTTCGCTATTACAGTCGGCTGACCGAACGGATATTACTCTACACCTATTAATAAATGAAGTCGACAAAATTCTGTTTTTTATGATTGAAAATAATTTTATTTTCGAAACAAGGTGGGTGCTAACGGGGAAATGTAACGTTTGTGACATACAATGAAAAATGGATAGAGACAGGGACAAATGGATAAATATAAGATACTGGAAAATGCGGAGGGTGCTAACGGGGAAATGTAACGTTTGTGACATACAGTGAAGCATGAATACAGACAGGGACAAATAAATAGATATGAGATACTGGAATACGGGGGTGCTAACGGAGGAAAGCTTTTCACTATGTTTGATTTTTAATCTCTTGATTCTTACGACGAGCGTGAAATCTGTTAATTTTTTTTAATGCCTAAATCCTACAATTTATACTCATAAAAACATGTTAATAATCCACTCTTAGCCAATGATATTTTCTTAGATTTTTTCTATGCTAAATCCATCATTTTTTTTCTTAAATATCTCCAATTTTGTACAAAATGGGATATGATATAGTTTACGTGAATGTAGGGGTGATTTACATAGTCTTTTTAATTAGTTTGAAATCGTTATGAGAATCTAAGGTTTTAAATTTTAAATTTAAATTTATATAGGATCTTTTTTTTATTAGGAATTGACAAGGAAAAACAATTGTGTTACTCTGAAAAGTAGAGATTTTACATTGAGATCATCAGATTATCAGATTATCATCAGATATATCAGATCATGAGATTATCAGATTACCCTGATATTTATATTATTTACAATATTTACAACCTACCTGAAAAGTAGAGAAACGACAATTAAAGTTTTTATATTGTCTAATGACAATTCCTCTCCTTTCCTTACTTTTGACGAAATTTATTTCTCCTTAACTGCACTTTACTAAAACACGTGTCTTTCTATTTCTAACCTCGTTCAGTCGCGCACCCCAGAGCGCGGCAAAATTCAAGTTTTGGAAAATATATTTTCCTTACATTTATTTGGAGGCTCTAATTTCACGCATACAAAAAAAGTGATTTATTTGGCGTGGAATGACCCGCCAACGACTCCAACGTTAATTGCAATCCCGTATTGCGTTAGGTTCGTTCGCGGTGCGTTGGCCCGTGGTTTAGAATTGCTGGTAATTAAGCCGCGGGATTTTCGTAAGTCGGATTATCGCTGTAATCGAAGCAATAAAGCTAGCATTAATCTCCTGCGAAATGCAGGCGCGCAGCTCTTTCCGTTTGCGCTCGATATTCTAAAGGCGAGCCATAAGAGCGAACGCTACCAAAAGTTTTCATTTGTTTAATAACTTTGATAACTTCGTCCGATTCCCACAAGGAGCAGGCGGATCGGTTGCCTTCCGTTTAACTTCAGGCACAGGCATTAATCAATTTCCTGGTCTTGGAATATTATGGAAATGAAAGATTCTCCAAGAGGTCCTGCAGGATTTTACTTTTTAATCAAACACAAATGGTATGGAATATACCTGATATTTACACAAATTTTTACACCGATTTTTATGCAATTTAAACGTAAAAGATAGTGTCGTTAAAAGAGTGTTGTTAACGTAAACGTAAACGGAAACGGAAAAAGATAGTGTCGTTAAAAAATACGGTTTCTTTTTGGTGGATATTCTTGTTGCTTAAGGTCTTTAAAATATTTCTATGAAATTATATCAAACAACTTCTCAATTTGTGAATGTTATAACAGTTTATATTGTATATATAAACGTACCAAATTCCATATATTTATGTCAAGGTCTTTGTTTGTAAAAATATCACACAGATTGCCTTGAACCTGGTCAAAAGAAAAGAGTATCCCCTAAGTAAAGTATGAATAATATTGATTATATCCAATTTTTAGATTGATGTTTGTATAATTAAACGTGAAAAATGATAGCGCTCAAATGCCCTCCGTAACTGAGTTGTTATTAACAAACAAAATCCTGAACTTCCTTTTGGAAATCTTTTGTGAACGATGTTTTATTTGCATTAGCTTAATAGTTCCCTCTAAAACAAAATTAAGTTTATTTACAGTCTGTCATATGTTATTCCAAGGTTAATTACGTTCCACTACGAAATCAGGTTTCGCTTGATAATATTGAAAATTGATTTATACGGTTAGTCTAGGAGCTTGCTTGTTGTGGAAATACCACCTGTCAATACAAGCATACCTAGATGATTTCGTACACTATAAATTCAGTTTAATTAGTTAGATTGCTGCATAGACGACGATAGTTTCCCGGTTCTCTTGATTTGTATTTGCATAGTTATTTTATTAGTGCATTCTATTTCATTATACAACGAAGAAACGGAGAGTTACAAGCACAAATTGGAAGCAATGTAAACCAAAGCAGTAAATTACATGCAAACCTAAATTACTATATCTACAGATGTAACTACAATGATTATAAACTGCAAATATATTTTGTATACACAAACTAGACATTTAGTTGCAGTAGTATGAATTGTTTCTAAGTTTAGTTTGCATTTTTTCAGAAGGAAAGAGTGCCTTTTGTTGATAAATTTAAATTTTCCATGATCTGTCTATGACTTCAAGGGTAGTTTATTATGATGTAAGAGGTCGCTGACCATCAAACGGGTCCCAACTGTTTGAGCTACGGCGAAATGCGTTCGGCGTAGCCGATGCGATGATGACTCGCATCACTTTTCGTCGAACTCGCCTCGAGACCAGTCGCGTCGACGGAGTTTCGATTTTTATGTATTCTTTACGTTTTATGTGTTTATATGTCGTATGCTAAATACTTTAGTCTAAATAATAATATACAGTGAGTGTAGAATGTATTCGTACAGCGACCAATTTCCCAAAAAACTTTTGTATGAAATTGTAATTTCTTAACTTCTTTTTTCATAATCAATGATATTTTACATATTCTTGGAAATCTCTAAGATATATATAGTCCAAACAACATTTGCTAGTTAATATAATTTGTGAAAGTAACAAAAAAAATGCGAAAAGTGGGTAAAAGTATAGAAGCAATCAGTATTTGTATGATTCCTATGACGAACCATTTACAGTAGAGTTTTTAACGTAAACACATTAGTTTATTGCTCCGTACGAATGAGAAAACATCAAATTTCCAGGAAAGTACTTTTGAAAATAGCTCTAATAGAGGAATTGAAGAAGATCCCACTTCGAATAACTAATAATTTAGTTAATATAACGCTTAGAAGAGTTGCAATAATTATAAAATCAAAAGGAAATCCCTCAAAGGAAGTATTATATACTTATAAATTAATGTAAATTTCTTTTTTTTTTAATCATGTTTTAAAAATTAAACAGTTGTGCGAATACTTATTGCTTCAACATTTCTATCGATTAATTCTTTTTTTCTTGTTACTTCTTTATGTTACAACTTACATAAATAGCTATTTTTTTGTGATCTATCTATTCTAGAGATTTTCGAGAATATGTAGAATGTCATTGTTTATAAAAAATAAGTTAATAAAATACAATTTTGCACAGTTTTTTGGGGAATTGATCGGTGTACGAATACTTTCTACACCTACTGTACGTTAATCTTATGTGCAATTTGTTTGAGTCCTATCTCACGCCTGCTTCCTTTCCCTGACATCTAACAATGATAACTATGTTATGGATGTTTATGCAAATTCATGTTTTTGTGTATACAGAAAAAAAATTGGAACCTAATTGAAAATCAACGAAGGGCATAAGGCCGGGGCCATACGGCTATGACGGCTATCTGGTTATGACGAATGCGGTCATCCGGTTTGTGACGTTGCATAGATTCAAATGAGAGTTGCTACACTAGTGCGGCGCTGCCGCATCCGTCGAACGCTACCGCAGCAGACTGCAGCACGTTGAACGCACCGGACCGCCACACCGCGCCGAAGACGTGTCAAGACACAAGAATTCCCTGTTCACACTACACGGTTTTGGCGCATCATTCTTCTGAACTGTGTGTTCTGCTTTAAAATATATGGTTTCAAAGTTCATAATAATTCATCGAATTCATTTATTGACATTCGGTAACCTTGTCCTCACAATTGCGGATGTTAGCAAAAAACTTTTTAAATCGATTATTAGATTCTCGCTCCGAAAAAATAGATGAACCCAATAATTACGAACTATCGATTCACGTAACAACCCTTCTGCTTCTATAACAAGCAATTTTCAAAAATTTCTTCGCGTTTATGTTGACGTATTGACACTTTAGGCAAGATTGACTGCGTTAAAATCGCAGCAATGTATCATGTAGTAGCCTTCCGGTTAAATCGTGTCCGCTTTCGCCGCAGCGACGAAAACGCATAGTGTGGCCCCGGCCTAACGTGTACATTATTATTGGATATTTTATATATTTCTCGATTTGTACACATTATCATCAATTTTCTCATACTTTCATTTATCGTAAATGGATAAACATCTAATGATATCATTTATTTTTATTACCATGTTTTCTCAGAACTGATTTTTGGTCCAGTCCAGAATATTTTATATTGTAATTTTAGTTATATCAATATAAGTTTTAATTTTAATTTTAATTTCATGTAACAATTAATGTTTGTAGTATATGTATAATAATTTGCAGTTTAACAGCTTAAACTGCGAATTTGCTTTAATATTTCTATCAAGATATTGCAGTAACTCTGATCTGATTTTTACTTTTATTTTATTTTCATATTTGTCGCTATCAAACAATTGAATCGATATAGAGATTTTATGACAGAATTCGTTTCTATAACGTTTACATTGAAATCTAAATTCCACCAGTAGCACCGAACTACTTCCACATCGATTCAATTAATTTGTTGTAAATACGTTACCCGTTGCTACGATTCCGTATTATGAAACTCTCCAATCCCATAATCGTTGATTAATGTTATATCCCTTATTAAATTAACATAATTACGTTATAATTCGATCTTTTAACAAATGCAGCCGATTGATTAACTTTTATCAAATGGTTTCGTTTTTGCTACATTCTTAAAATGAAATGGTATTCCTCAATGTATTTAATCTATGTACATTTCAGACTCGAGTAGTTGCCTTTCTTCAGATTTTAGCTTGACATGGATTTATCACTATATCACTTTTTTATCGCAAAAAAACACTATTTCACGTATGTTCGTCCGGAAATCGATGAAATCGATGAAGCCTCTGACATTTTGCTGCGCACAGATTTTCGCTGTATGATAACCTTTGCCAAAATTTATGAATCTTTTTATTGTTTATAACTATTGTTATTGCAAAATTCTTATTTTTTTATGTAACTCGGCGAGGAATTATCCGATCGAATTGGAATCTTCGACATATAATACCAGATGATTTAATGATTCTCTCATTTCGAAAAATTCTTAATTTCTTAATGTTTACAATAATTGTTACTGCAAAATTTCTATTCTCTGGTGTAGCTCGACAAGGAATTTACCAAACGCGATGAATCCTTTCACATTTAGTTGCACATGTATTCCTGATGATCTCATTTGCAACTATACATTGCCCATAACTATTGTTATTGCATGAAACTTAATTATGCCATATTAGTTATGATAATTCAATCAGTGGAAGTACAATGTATGTATGCAGAAATAAAGGCAAAAGAAATTAGTCTATATTGCAAACACTTGATAACTTAATAATGTTTATAGCCATTGTCAGATCTACTATTATTAATATGGAACATGAATATAAATAAAAAAGTAAACCTAGTGGAAACCACGTTAATAAACCAGGAATAGTGCTTAGTAGTAAAGAAAACTTTCAATAAATCTAAATAATAATTTCAGGATGATACGAAAACGAAGGGACAAGAATTTTTAATTTTAATAATTGAAGATCTGGAAACGACTCGAATTCAAATGTCGAAATTTCTAAAAAAAAAAAAAGAAATAGTGTGCAAGAAAATGGATCACCCATATTTATATATTTTCCCAAGGTAGATTTGCAAAATAATCAGAAATCTATGTATATTAAGTTTAATAAATATTACAATATAAATAATCACATTTCACACTCGATAAACGTTTTAACCCTTTTTTTAATAAGTCCACAGCAACACCACGAAATTATATTAGCTTATATCCAATATATACAAGTAATTATTCCCCAGGGAGGCTTGAACTTACACAAATCCACGCAATAGGACGGGTAATTACAGTCGATAAATCGATAAACATTAATTACGCGAAATCTGACAGAATTATGAAATATAAATCATGAAAATTGAATTGATAGGTCCGAAATTATTTACAAAGTCAATGCCGTAAAATGAGAAAATTATTTTCATATTTGTCGCTATCAAACAATTGAATCGACATAGAGATTTTATGACAGAATTCATAAAATCGAAAACATTCTCGTTACGTGGGACAATTATTACTCGTGCTCCCATCAAAATTATTCTAGAAATTATTCGCCACCGTTCGACGTTGTATTAAATGCACACAAAGCAATAATACTAATTTTCAACCATTAAGAGGAAAGCTATTTTAAATGTGTAAAAATCATATATAATATTCAACAACAAAAAATGTTGTTGTGACAATAGACACAATGGAATACAATAGAATATAATAAACTGTAAGAAATAGGTATTCTATTAAATTAAAATTTCTTTGACAATCATTTTATGCTCCTGTACCTACTGTGCAGATGTGAGAAGTTGTCTAGCAGGTCTGATTGGTCACAGTAGAATATTGATTATATTATAGGATTCTATAATATAATCTATATATACTACACTGTGGAATTCTGTAGTATAATCAAGGGGAAGCTCAGGTGACTTACCCTGGGATTTCGATGCCAATTTTGTTGGTTATTCTGGAGGTGAAAAAAAGAGATACGTATCCTGGCGTTTGATTGAATAGGCTTAGTTTCGGAGTAATAAGTTTGTGAAAATTGAAATTTACTTTTCTTTTATTTTGATGATACTGATATAGTATGTATGTAAATTGTCGAAGTAGAAATTATATTATCACATTATAAAAATTAATGTAAATTTAATTGTAAGGAACTTTTAATTGAAGTAGTAATATTAGAAATAATAATATAAGTTATTTTGAATGGGTAACATATAAAGGTAACGTATTTGAATTTTTAATCGTTTAAATTTAAAATTTCATTGGAAACAATATTAACAGTATTTTAAATTTCTAGTTTTAAAAATAATTAGTAGTAGGGTAAGAAGAATAAACAAACATCGGAATGTAAATGTGAATTTTTTAATTACAACAAAAATTTCTATTTTCACAATTACTCCGAAATTAAGGCCTATTCAATCGAACGCCGAAACATATATGTTTTTTTTCACCTCCAGAATAACCAAAAAAATTAGCATCGAAATCCCAGGGTGAGTCACCTGAGCTTCCCCTTGAGAGAGATTATAGTGCTACCAATCAGACCTGCTGGACAACTTCTCATCACTGCATAGTACCTTTCTTATAAAAGTACTACTAATAGCTTACTTAAAACGTTAATACAACTGTCTTAATATACTTTACATGTTATCTCCCTACGTAACACTAGCTCGTCATTTTTTTTTATATCATCAATTGTTTTCGAAAAAAAATTGTTGTGTACACACCTATGACTTTTACGCGTCCAATGTGGCTTCCCCTTAATTGGTTAAAAGATCTTGTACGTACACCATTCACCGACGCGATATTATACGAACGAAACAAACAACCGTCATGATGAAATAGATGACATTTTGTCATAGTTGCAGGATAAATAACGCTACGCTGTCGCAATAATAAGTCACCAGCGGTCGGACAATGTAAAAACTTCCCGCTGGCTGTGAACAAAAATTTCGAATTCTTGAATTTACAGCGCCCATTCACCGCGAGTGATGAATACCGTTACTGAAATAAAATTTATCCAGGAACCGAGGAGAATGGAGCCGTCGTAATTTTCCAGACAAAGATTTTCTTTGGGGAATGCAATTCGGAGGAGTACATTCGGTAATACCGCGTGGATGATTTACAGGCCGCGATTGTTTAAATTATTCCGCCACAATTTACACAAGATCGTTTTATGCCGTTTGGATAACGATATCAGGAAATCCGTGGCTGGACGCGTGGTGCGGTAATTACGCTTGTTATCCAATTAGCCGTGACCCAGAAAACAATAATCCACCCTTTGAACAGTCTCGATGGAACCATAACTGTTTCGTACAATCTGCTCATATTCGGAGGACTGGAATCACATTTTTCATCGTGTTTCTCACCTATTCGGTCTCACGAAAATAAACATTTGCGCAGATGAACGGAGTGTAACAAACGAAATAATGAAAAAGAATCAGAGGACTCTGGTTAGTTATATGTATATTAATTATAAAATGAAGTAAAATGTTACTTGACATAATGTTTCGGACAATGTTGTTTCGAATGTGGTCACATGAAAATAATTACGACTTATACTGACATTGATTTTATTATGAAATAAAACAATAAATAATATGTTCGAATGTGAATAGTCGCAGCGCAGTGATCGAACTGGTGGTCGATTCTGTAACTTTTATCGTGGTGAAAATGCGAGCCAACTCACATTTCTTGATTCTGTAACTTTCACCACAGTGAAAATGCGAGCCATTTCACGTGACGTCTCATTCGTCAAGAAATTTCTTGTCGAATGGTGAAATTAGAAATAAAGCGTTTTAGGTTGTTTCATATAAATTTCCGAAAGAATTCTTTATATACTTTTTCGAAAATACATAAAAAAACTAAGTAATACAAATGACAATTTATACGGTTGCTAATTTATTACTTGACGATGAAGAGGATGATGCTTTCAAACCACACAACCAGGTTAGAGAGTTACGCGAAGAATATTCAGGAGTGAAAAGCAATAGATCTACTTCATAAATTGTAAAATAAATATTAATAGACATTATTGCGAGAAAAAAAAATGTATTTTTGTATAAAAGATACACTTGTATGTATACTTTATTTTTATTCTACATATTGCGGAGCGATAGACTGGATTATACTTGTTAATTCTTTTATAGTAAGACTCCGCTTAACGCTGCTTCAGTATTACGCGGTAGTATTTGATAGTTTTTGTTTGTTCATACAAAATGATTTAAATTTTAATAGAAGTTCAAAGGCAAGACGAAGTGTCATTGATGCGATGTCTTGGTATCGACAACTGCTTGCTGAACGAAACAGGCCTAGACAAACAACTTTCGATGACATCGTCACAATGAAAAATAACAAAAAATATCAAATGAAGAAGAATCTTCCTCGTCACAAACATGATATCTTTACTCGAACTTTTTTTTACTTCCATGAATGTTTTATGAATAAAAATGGGTATTAGCAATAAATAAGTCTATAATTGATATACTAAAAAACTATTTAACAATTAATGTTACAAAATAAAACCAAAATAAGAACTGATCAATTTTCTTATTCTTTGTTCTGTTCTACTTATCCTCATTATTTATGTTTTAAGATGACCTCGTTTAACGCTGTTTCGTTTAGCGCTGAAACTTATTGGAACGTATCCCCTGCGTTAAGCGTGGTCTTACTGTACTTCCTAAAAAAATAACCTTATACATAGTATGGTACAGTACAATTCCTGATAAAACATCGTTCTTCACATTTCTAATCTAGTGATTCCGTATTTTCATTTCGACGTTACAGAATCGCGCGAAAAAACTCACGTACGATGAAAATGCAAGAAGTGAGTGAGCTCACTTGAATTACAGAACCAATCCGCTGATAGAACGCGTGACACGTCGCATCGTGCCGACGTAAAAACAAAGGCGCAACGGCATCTTCGATCCACAGATGGGCAAACCCCTAGGCTTCTGAAAGTTGCCGACATGTTTATCTCGTTTTCTCTTTTGAATATTTTCCAAAACAGGAAACGAGACAAACACATCAGCAAACTTCAGATTTATTCGAAGTCTAGGTTAGGATTTTACCCATCTCTGCTTCGATCTATCGTCAAGATGGCCAAAAACGCGCCGATTATGATTTCCTAACACAATATTTCAAATAATATCGTATCAAAAGTGTCCAGGTCTGCTATAGCGTAACAATAAATGGCATAAACTTGTGGGATGACCTAATGCTACCCAAAGTTGAACGAAATTGTTCCGAATAAAGATGCAGGTAAATTGACATAAAGCCATCGCTACATCTCAAACTTAAGATTACCATATTTGCAATCCCGCCCTCCAAAGTACACCTAATACACCTAATCCACCTAATTGTCCACGAATACAGACGCGCGATCAAAGATTCTCGTCACGAGTGAGCACTTGCGTTCGGTCTAGGAATCGAGTTAATTCGACGTCGATTCGAACGTGTTGGTAACCCAATCGTAACACGTCCAAATGCAACTTCTGTAGCGACATCGTGACGCTGACTCCGTCGAATTCGACGGCCGTTTCAGGGGGCACGTTTTTCCCTCGTAAGGGTATAGGTGGGTCGCGGGACAGTCTCGTCTGGAGACCAGTGTACGTGGGCGAAAGGTTTCCGTGCTACAGGTGTGTTCGTAGCCCAGGTCACCCCTTTTGCAACGTCCTTCATCCGTCCAAGCCGAGCTCAACCTCCTTTGCTGCAACGTAATCGGATTGTTACGAATTAACCCCCTGGAACGCCCTTGTGGCTGACCAGAATCCGTTCCTCTGAATCCGTTCTTTGGTCAACCCACCCTCTACGCTACAGACGTTCATCCCTTATATGGGAAGTATTCTACTTGTATCCTGTTTTACAAGGGAAGTTCGACGATTGATTCACGCCGAAATATTTGAATTTTTGCAGAAACGATATTCTTGACCTTTTCTATTTTTACTCAAATACGGTTTTAAGGGGAGCGAAACCCCTGTTAACTAATTCTGGTTATTTACAGTCAGTTTTATAAGAATTCGTACCCTCTATGTCTATTGAAGAAGTATATCTAAATTAAATAATAGATTTGATGTTTCAAAATGGATGTTTCATTATAAATATATACATGTATAAAGTTTATTTATGTATTTATTTATAATGAAACATTAAATTGGAAACATCAAATCTATCATTTAATTTAGATAAACTTCTTTTATGGATATAGAGGATATGAATACTTATGAGACTGACTATTTATATGTTTGCTAATATCCCTGAAATCATAAGAAATATTGCAAAAATTTTATTGCAAGAATTTTAACATTCTATAGTTCCATAGTGAGAAATTAAAACAATGTTATTTTTAATAATATCTCCTGCATCATAAATGTGCAATATAGATGCGTATTCGGTACTGTGTAGCAGATTTCGGTCAAAATTCTGAAAAAATTGTAACTCTTAAATGGGTAAACGGATTTCAGTTATCAAAACGAGAAGTAGTGAGATGAAAAATTATAAAAAAGTATATAACTATCGGGAGAGTCTATTTGTTAAATCTTTTTGGTGGAAAAACATGTAAAAAGTTGCCTAATCTTTAAAAATTGGTAACTCTCATAATAATGAATATTTTGGATTTAAACTTTCTTTCGTTGTAGATCTCATAGAGCCTTACGAAAAACATAGAAACTTTTTCTCCAAAGTGAAACCCAATTTTTTAAAAATTAAAGAAAGAGTTTCTTAAGAATTCCCAAGGGAGGTGGGTGGCCAGCCGATTTTGGTTAAGAACTAAAATTGCGTATAAAAATTATTTTTCGCTTCTTCGGTCATAATGAAGCATATTTCGTTAAATAACGTATAGAAGCACTTTCTATAATTTATGAGAAAAAATTACTACAGAAAGGAAGAAAAATGGATTAAAAATCCTCGAGAAGGATTTATTTCTCGAAAAAATATATTTGACAACAATTTCATATCTCATCAAGATGTACAACCTTAGCTTAAAACATTTTTTCAAAGATTCCTTTTTCGAACCATTTATCTTCTTTTCTTTAGGATTTTTTTAAAGAATTTTTTATATTCATTTAGGAGATATACAATTTCCCTAATGTTATTTAGTCACTTTAAGCACTCTGTATTCCAATTCATTCAAACAATTCTTAATCAAGCCTAGCATAAATCTTAATGAACAAAATACATGAAAGATACACGTAATATTTATTTTGCATCAATCAACTACTCAATTTTTCACACAACTATGACTACACCTACAATAATGAAAGTGACAGCACGTTCGTGGGTTCCATTTCTCAAAAAATCATTCGGTGCACCAAACGGATTAAATTCTCGAGCTTGTTTTGAGCGCGGAGTGTTCCTGACGAATGGAGTGCCAAGCTTTGGCAGGAATAATTCGTTGCTCGCGCTAGCGAACGTAAGACCCCACTCGTTTCGAGGGTGCTTCTCAGGCAAAGCAGGCGGTTCGCGTATTTTTGAGAATTATCTCGTTCTATGCGGTCACAATTTCACGCAAGTCCCCCCGTTGAATTACGTCGGGGATAAGGCCAAGTCTCCTTTGAGCGCGGGCGGTAACGAAAATGCTCTCACGTACTCCCGAAGGGGGGAAGTGTGCTCGTTAAACTAGTGACCAGAACTAGAAAAGTTAACGTTACTGCTTGGAACTCGGGCTCCAGCACGCAGTGGTCACCTAACTACGCGGAAAAAGGTATAAAAGTACCACGATATCTGGACATGGCGCTTTTAACGGAACTACCACTGACCAGAGGTGAGCAACAATTTTATTTAATCGAATCATAGACGATGAGTGTACTGTCGAAACCTCTTCAACGCGGAGAAGTCTCGTATTTCAAAATTAGGAAGGAAAAATAATTACGACCAATTAAGCTGAATGATGTTAGATGTTTATTGGCTCGAGGGGAAAAAGCCTCGCGGCATAAAAAAAACCCCTTGAACTATACAAATATTTCACAAAAAATGAAAAAACGTGTGTACGATTTGATAATTTCACGTCTGATCGCTTCGAGTGATCTCGAACAAGTGCTGTTGGAATTGAAATTCATCCGGAAGGCAACGATTTCCCCACTCTTGTCGATAAAAGCTTCTAGAATCTTCTAGAATCTCGATTCTAATGTTTAATTTCAATATGGCCATTACTATATATGGTATTTTGCGAAGAGATCGTTGTCCCTGTTTTCGCGTTGCTAGGCACCACTCCTCCATCGTGAGTCGGTTTGACCCGTGTGAAGCTGGCCCCACCTATAAATTTTGATATTGAACTAAAGAGGGACAAACGAAAGTTTCACCTGAGCAAACGTGAGCAAACGATGAGCAAACGTATGCAAAAAGAAAATTTTGAGTTTTTCATATAGGTGGGCCCAGCTTCACACTGGTGTCGGTTTGGAGTCGTCTGTGAATTCATCGCCCGCTCGATCCGCTCAGCTGTCTTGAGCTGTCGAGAATCCGTCACAAGCAAAACAGCGACGGATCAGCTGCTTCGAAAAATCGTTATATGGATTGCACGCAGGTTTGAATGTGTATTATACGTATGTGAGCACGGCCTGCCATGGAGTTCTGGACTCCTGATTCCGACCACCGAAGTGTGAATCTTTTGGCTCCATTAATAGAGCAACCTTGGCCGACGAAACTGATCTCAGCTCGCCCAGGTTTATGATGTGGAGGCCGTGTATAATGTTTGATAGGCGTGTTAGCTAGATACGAGGAGTGTATTGTCTCCTCGAAACATTGTGGAATGTTTGGGGATCGAGCGAACGATGATGATATATTCGTATCTTAATCAGTCGAGACGAATAATGACGTTCGCGGCTGAACAATGAGTAACACTGTAGCCATTTTATTGCGGTGTTTATTCGAGTGATTGATCAAATTTTTATTTTTTCTGAGAGAAAACAGGTCATTCCACTGCTCTAATTCTAATTTTTGTTCTATTAGTTATACTTGCTTATCTTATAGTCGTTATTTGGTATTTTTATAAGGATAAGAATTTTGCCTCCTGTGATACAAGAATTTATACTGCGAAAGATGGACTTGTTTACTCTGTAGTTCATTCTCTATTAATCTTTTTTTCCACATAATATAGTCTCTTGAGAGCAGTCCAATTTTTCACACTTTAAATTTAGTACCAAATTATTATATACGATATCCGTTAAAATTTAAAACTACTCTTTCTGGTTTAACTTTTTGGTAAAATTCTAAACGTTTTATTTACATTCGATACTAATACCATTCTACTATTAGTATACTACATGAACATTACACGCTACAGGAACTGTTCTCTTTGCCTGACTGCGTACAGTGGCTATCGCCTTGTCTGACTAGATACATGACCTATAAATTTCTGTCTAAATAAAATTTTATGATAATTATTAAAAAACAGTTCTTTTCAAAAATACCTAAAATGCATCCTATTTTACAATTTCTGAAAGTTTCACAAAAAGTGCTTCATAAATAATGATGATTTTAGTGACGTACAAGTTTGCCCAAAAACCTGCGTTCCTGAGTGTACGTCTTACAGATTTCTTAACAGTCCTTAATGTGTCGAGAAACCATAAATTAATTAAATTAAATTCCTTAAATTTCTGCATAATTATATTCAAACACTGTACTCTCATAGTTCATATATGTTATACAGTCTGTTTTGTAAGAGCGTTGGAGCGATTTCTCGAATGACAGAGCTTGAAGAGCGATAACATTTACCCGATTGTAATGATCCCACGCTCAGCAGTCTTAGCTGCTCCGTAGACACTCAAAGAGCCACGGAAAACATAACTCTAGTTATCTCGGTGGTCTTTAATCAGACGCTGAAGACTTTTGAGCATGTCACCCCCATTCAGCTAAGTGATTCCTGATGGGAATATATTATATTCCGAACATGTAACCCCAATTAACGCAGCAATGTTAAAACTCCGAAAGATTACGCAGTCATAAGAAAACATGTATAAATACCGCCTCCTACTCCAGAATAGAATAGTTCTTGAACGACTTTCAACGTATATACGTCTGAAATTCTTTAAACTCCATCTTCGCCTACGTTTTTCTCTTTGAAGAGTGGCGATCCTTTTTTATCGCTAAATGTCACATTTAATTACCCAATTTTCCCGTGATACGATCTACTTAATATGTTTATAAAGAATATCGCGTTACTCGACTTGCGTCCCATACTTAACACTTTATTTACCGGGAGCCTATTTATAGGCTTTTTAATTGCAGTATTTAGCTATTCGAATTTATTTACTGTGTTGATCGTTGTCTACTTACAATGTTCAGTGTTTGGAAACAGACTTGGCTTTCAATGTATCTAGTAACAATATTGAGGAATTATTGTCAGTTTGTATTGGCATATGCTGCTACAGAAAATTCTTTTTTGAATTAAAGACTATGTCTAAAACGCTCGGTAGATAAAGTGTTAAGCAGTATCACTTCGTTAGCCCGAGCTAACGAATGTTTGAAAATGAGTGCAGCGTACGCTAGACGATACGAAGTTGTATTTCTTTGTACGCATCCGAAATGGCTAAAGTTAAACTTTTCCGCAGCGGCTCGTTACATAAGGAAATCCACAGAGTTTGTTAGAAAGTGGGTAAATCGGTATAAAGCAGAGAAAAATGCTACAACAAATTGTTAAACATCCAGTTAAGGTCCATGTTTGAGGATGCTTCTGCTCTCTTGGTTTTGGAAATTTGTTTCTCTTCACTAAGAATCTGAATCCTCAAAGGATGCTAAAAATTTTTGAAATTTCAGAGTGTGGTTTGGTGAAAATAATACATCGTGGATATTACAAGAGGATAATGATCCGAGACACCGGAGCCGTCTTTGCACCCAGTGGAAAAGAGAAAACGGTATTAATGTTTTAAACTGGCCCTCACAGTCACCGGACGCGAACCCCATCGAAAATGTATGAGCAATTCTTAAGATAAGGCTTGAGGGAAAATAAGTATACACCCTGAAACAATTATGCCACCGAATAAAAATGCTATGGATCATTACCAATAGAATACGTTAAAAACCTCGTTAAAAGTATGCAAAAACACTGTGAGGCTATACTAGAAAATAAAAGAGATTTCACACGATACGAGATATTTGCGAGTTAGTATAATAAGTTAACTTGAATGCCCTTTTTGAATTTTTACAAAATATTTACTTGTTTTTTAGTTATAGCTCCAACGCTCTTACGAAACAGACTGTAATTACATATTACTGTAACACATATTAAATTCATGTATTTAATTATTGAAAATTTAATTGTTGAAATTCATTTATTATTATTGATTATTGTAACTCATTTTATTATTTTAATTCGTTGTTATTTGGGTATTTATCGAGTGTCCATGTACAAGCAAGAGTGTACATATTTTTCTGATCTCCCGAGGAAATTCGATTCGATGCATCAGCCTCGCATAACTTCGTTACGCCCGTTATCGTTTCATTAAGCTATAGACAGCTGCGAAATTTTCGATGGAAAGTATTACCGTGAAAGGGACGGATATTCACGTTTATGCACGCTGCATCGTTACCAAGTACATCGTCACGTCCAACACATAGGACGCCCGACATTACACGCACGGTGCACGTTAACTGCCACGTAAATACGTACACTTCAGGAAGGTTTTACGAAATATCACGTACGGGTTAGCTTACAGAATTTCTCATTGATTCGCGTTCCCCAACCTGTTGGAAACTATCTGTTGAAAGCGACGAGAATTTGCAGAATTGAACAAAGGAAATTTGAATTTTATTTCCCCGTTGCGATTGTTTTATTCCACTCTTCTTTTTGGAGGTTTCAATTTCGTTTGTAGTTTTCTGCTTTTTATTTGAAAATTTCAATTGTATTGGTATGCAGCGGTATCTCGCTTCGAAATTTAAATTTTGTTCGTGAGTATCATTGTTGGTCAGCTTCTTTATATATTTTTTTTTTAATTTTAATTGTATATATGAATAGTAATGTTTGTTAAAAATTAGTTGAGAGTAGAAATGTTCATAATTTGTTGTTCATGTTGAACATGTTCTTTATTTGAAATTTTAATTTTATTTGTCTTTAGTTGGTAAATATTTCTACTGTATTCTTCTTTTTCAATAGTTTAAGTAATATAACACAAACAATACAAGGAGATGCAATAAAAAAACCATTTCCACATATGTCCATAAATTTATTAATTTTCTTCATATTGCTTGCAATCTGATAATTTCTAATTCATGACATGATAAATGTTTTCTTTCTATAATTAGAAAATTGTGCCTATTGCAATCTACAATTACTAGAATATACTCAATTTTTCCGGACCATTCAATCTATACATTTTTCCAGTAAATATATTCTGGATTTAATTTAATTAATTTTGCCAAGCCCTGCGATTCAGGACCAGAATTGTAATATATGTCACCTGGAGCCATATTCATATGACTTCCTCGTACGCCCGGCCCTGGCGCTTTAATCGTTTGTAATGCATTTTGTTTAATGCAAAGCATATCGATAACTGGTTGAATATAATACACAGGATATCTGGATGCAGAGATCTTTCGAATTACCATTTATCCTGCACGCGTATAAAACATCTGCTGCAAAAATTATGATTCGGTTTGTGCTGGTTGTATGGAATATTCTCTCTTACAAATGATATTATTCCTGTGTCGATTATCCTCATCCGCCCTTTCCATTGATTTCTACATTTTGGCAATACGTATGCCTTTTTAAAACTGATTTATTTGAACCATATAAATATTAATGGCATATTTTGAGCCTTACAGAACTCTTTAATAGAGGAAACCATCTTGGACGAGTGAATGTCATAGTTTCATAATTTTTAGATTCTAGATGGGTTGTCCAGAAAGTTTGTGCCAATTTTTAAGAAAAATTTAAAGGCACATTTGAATTTTTTATATATATTTATCGAATTACATAGGTGCCATTTTGCTTCACAACATTTCCACCTTTTAAGAGACCTATACATGTTATTTGTTTTCAACCATTCCGATATATTCAAATCTGTACCACCTACCCAAAAATCGACTTGGACTTTCCAGACAACATAATTATTAATAATTGCTAGATTCATAATTTTTTTACAAAAATAATTGACTTAATGTAAGATCTATTTGCTGACATTCATAATCCGTATATTCAACTATAACAAAATAACTTTTATATAGATTTTGTGAATAAAGTGGCGACACTAGAGTCATTACATGGAGTGTAATCTTCCCCCTTAAGGGGGTCACTACATATTTTTCGAAAAAAAGAAATAAATTTTTTTATTATTTTTTTTTTAAGTAACTGGTGGTGCTAACTCGCGCCACACAGTATAGGGGAGTTTCAACATAAATAACAGGGGGAGGGATCTTCTAGAATACCTCTCTACCCGGGCAGAATCGCAAGCAGAATGCAGACTGCGCTGGACCGGGTACAAAGATGGTATCTCATTCAGGACTTGAGGGTAAATCCCTCTAAGACTGAGCTAGTACTATTCACCAAAAAGAAGAGCCTCGCATTGAGGTCTTCTACAATACTCAGCGTGGAGCTCAAGCTCTTCAGGGAGGTCCGATACCTCACGTTTACCCTGGACAGCAGGCTTACGTGGAAGAGTCACATCACCAGCCAGGCACAAAACGCTACAGCTACTTTTTGGGCCTGCAGGAGGATTTTCGGACAGACATGGGGACTAAAACCAGAAATGGTGAAATGGCTACATGATGCCATTTTGGTCCCTCAACTCTGCTACGCTTCAATTGTTTAGTAGTCCACGCTAAAATAGGGTACAAACAAGAAGACATTGGACAGGGTGTTCCCCCTCAGGGGTTGTAGCGATGTTTATAGCTACACTATGAGCTTAGCAATCCCGAGGTACACGAGCTAGAGGGGGGCCAGCGGGCTCAAGTAGATGAGAAGTAAGAGATACTGCAAACAGTATTAATACAATGCAGGAGTCATATAAGACTATGATAAGAAGAATGGAAATAAGATCGTAATAAGTAAGTAGTAGTGCAATAACTTTGTATAATAAGTTACGCACTTTAAATAAATGAATGAATGAATGACAGAGTGTTCAGGCTGTCGCTGTTGGCCATTACTGATGCTTTTAGTGTTGAAGCAAATGTTAATTTGTATAGTTAACTTTTGTAGTCACAGATGGCGTTACTAGTATTAAGGTTCTTCTATTATTTCCGCCCTTCTTTTATTACTAAAAGACTGACGCTCGACCAAAGAGGTTTTATAACTGTTACCACGTATTGACCTTATACTTATGTATTTTATATATAATAAACATTACTGAGTAAGAAACTATACAGGTGACGTGCCCATTTGATTATAAACCTCAACATTTAGGACCACCCCAACGGTGGCACCGTGCGCCCTGCTGAACCTATCACCGCCTCACATAACGGCGATGGCAGAGGTCAGAAGTACAGCCTGTAGACTGTAAGTGAGTGATAGATGAAACAGGGCCAGGCAAGGACATGCGAGAATCCTCAACATGGCGGAAGACCTCCACGAAGTACTCAGCCTGGGAACGTGATCGCTGCCCAATAACCTACATCTTCCACCACAATTACTCTGTACTCTACCCAAGGGGACAAGCATGCGCTGAGAGTACAGTAAAACTACTATTCCCAGGAGGATTATTCTGGTTCACAGATGGGGCTAAAGCGGGGACAGAAGTAAGTGCGAGAGTATGGAGTGACGGGCTTAGGATGGAACTATCGTTCCGACATAGCCTATCCATATTCGCATCTCAAGCAGAAACGTTTGCGATTTGGGCCTGTGCCAGAGCGATTCTGGCCACGGGGTACAGACGGAAACACACATGTATATGCAGTGACACCGTGGTCGCGCTGAGGGCGCTACTTGGCGTAGTAGTTATCTTATGGTTCACCAGGAACTATATTAACTTATTATTCCAATTATCTATGGACAATAGGGTACATCTTCTCTTGGTTCCGGGCCATGCCGGAATCCAGGGCAATGAAAGGGCGCACGAGCTAGCCAGACGCGGATCCTTAAGGGCCGAGGGGGCGATTGTGTGCTCCTTAAGGGTCTCAGTCGGCCATGTAAAAACATGGAACAAACAGTGGACCAAGGGCCGCCTTCGGGCCCTCTGGTTGCATACGATGTGACACTCTAGAGCCATGCTAGACGAACCCTCTAGTGTGCTAGGCAACGGCCTGGTATGGCTGAAACATACTAGGCTTATGGTCGGTCTAGTCACAGAGCACTGGCACACTCGAGGGTACTGTGCTTTGCTGGATGGTTAGCGAAGTTCCCCCAAACTAGAGGGGTGTTGCGTATTGCGCATTCTAGATTTCACGGACCATCTCGACCCTCAACTTCTTCTTCTTCTTCTTCTCAGGTAAGACGACCCAGTGGTTACTTGAGAGTTATAAAAGAGGGTATACCAGGAACTTTCGGGCCACGGGGCGCACTGACCATGTGGCGGCCAACTGTAGGGTTGTCAAGCATTTGTCGACCAAATATTTTCCTACAGCTTGGTTATTTATTGCCTTATTACGAGGCAGCACGCGCCGAACCGCACGTAAATCTTTTACTTAGATTTACAACATTTGCACGCTTTGGACATTTGACGCCCTTGAAAAAATCGACGTCACGGACAAAATGATGCAAGGGCGTTGCAACTTTCTTCTCTTTAGAAGGACTTCTGTAATTGGCAACACCAAGGACCTCCTACCAAAACAGGATCCTATGGGTGTGTTTTGGAAAATAGCGAAAGAAAAGGAAAGTCCACCCTCTCGCTAAGGAGGTTCCTGAGGTCGATCACGAAAGTTAGTATCTCACACGCTCTTCTACGAGTATCTTCAAAACCCTCATAAATAATCTAACGAGTCGTACAAAATTAACTTGGCGTGCGACGTTCCGAGTTTTCGACGTACTACTCATAGTAACGGGCCTGACAACCCCGCGGATTCGCGTATTTGAATCGTGTTGTAGACGGAACAAGGGGGCTAAGGAGACAGGACTACGCTTGCTTGGCCTAAACGTCCCCATGATTCCCCTCTTTTTTGGGCAGTCACGCTATATTGTCGTATTCTGATGGCTAAATAGTGACCTGGTTCCGTTCTTTGTGCGATCGTCCGGTATCCAAGGGTTAACGTTACGTCAATGGTTACTATTGCTCTCTCGCTCTATCTTTTTCACGTGCTCCATCACGCGCGGTAGCTTTTGCCTCGGTCGATACCGAAAATGCGTGCAGGTAGAGGTGTCGTTGTTACGCGACAGCCAATTAAGCTGCCTCGTCAACCATCTAGGAAAGCATAGTACCTGGCCAGAGTGGGACTGCAGGTCGATCCTGCTAGATGCGGGGTGGTGAAATAAACTTGCCTGCATGGAATTGCAAGATGTAGGGCACTAGAGGACTCTAGAGAGAGAATCCTAGGAGCCCGAAACCTAGAATTCATAAATTTAAAGAAGGTAGGGATAGGAAGACTCCTAAGCTTTGCGCAGGAAGCCGGCCTCTCGCTTTCTCTCACGAAACGCCTGCCCGTATGAGCTGTCACAATGGTCCACTGATACAATGGTTCACTGAGACTGAGTGCTCGGAATCGCTACTAAGAACAACAATTAAATAGATTATTACGCACATATTGTAGGAATAAATAATTGGTATTTCTTCTATTGGTGTTGGAGAGGCCTTTCTGAAAAATCGTATTTTTTGGTATTTCGGTACCAATTACTCAGGCTACAGTTGATCTATTGAGTTCGGATTTCTTTTGTTTAACGCAGAATCGTCTTACCTACAAAATAGTGAAGGGGGTTTGTCAAAATTGTATTTAGTTAAAAAAAAAATTCAAAATAAAAAAGCGGAAGAAAAGAACACACCAAATTGTTTTTCAATGTCGACCTGTTTTTTAGAAACTGTTTATTGAAAAACAACTCATCGCTGTTTTGTAGTTTAGACTTTGTAGAACAGTCTAAAAAAAGGTTAGGTACGATCGGATAAGGCATAGCTGAGAAAAATGTACTGAAAAATGTCAAACTCACTTAGTAAAGAACAGTTGATTGTGCCCCCCTTAAGAAAATCCTTGACGACGATAAACTTTGTATTAATAAAGTATTAATTCCTTCGTTTGTTAATATTCTTAAATAAACAACCTCGTGGGACTTGCAAGCTTTTATGTAACATGTATTGACACTTTGCAAATAAACTTGCATAAACTTTTTCAACTACTTTTTGTAGTGATCCGACGTACAAATCGAATGATGTTCTTCCTCCATTACGAAGTCTGCGAATAGTAGAATCGATGAATAATTTATCGCGAACTAAGCGTATACCTAAATCAATAGGTGTACGCATTCAGTCGAATTCGATCAGCACATTCTCGATATTACAGTGAATAATCTTGTGCTGGGCAAACTATGCGTAGAATTTCGCAATCGACTGTATATAATTGAGTCCGAATCATGCTTCGTTGGTCGTTATTTATTCGTTGAATTAAATTTATATGTTGGCGGGGTGAAATCGTTCGACATGATTGTAATAAACTTGAAATTGAGAAACCCAAATTAATTGTAAATTAATAACGTGCAGATATTGTGTCGGTATCGTTTGTGCAATAGCATGAATGTATATATATTACCTATAGTAGTTTGTGCAATAGCATGAGTGTATATATATTACCTATAGTATTTGAAACAAATGTTAAAATAAATGTGGAATAAATTGAAATTACAATTAGGAATGTGGTTCTTAGAAACAACTAAGTATGCAAGTAGTCACTTACTACACTAACGCGCAAAACTTAGCGGACAAACTTTTAAACGGTTCAAAAACATGGAAGTTTTCAACCGATTGGAATTAAACTCCGTGAGGAGTAGTTTTGTAGTGTTCTCTGGGCGTGTGTAAAGTTACATGGGCGAGGGTTGATGCGAAGATGTTAATTCACCCCCCTAAAGGGGAGGGTGTAGAAAAACGCCTCTTTGAAATAGGCCAGGGATGATGGAAGGGGTTGAAAAATTCAAAAAAACCTTTGGGGCAGCTCTCCTTGATGCCCTCTACAAAATGCACCCCTTGAAATTCCTCTCGGACAAACCCACCCCCCACAAGCTCCCCCACCCCCCCTAAAATCCACAATTTATGGACGACGGTCTCGATTTTGGACTCAATGCATTCTCTGGACTCCCCTGATCCAGAAAATGCCATCACTCATACCGTGCTCCCAATAGGCGTCCTTTGGGGGGGGGGGGGGGTGTGGAACAGCTTGCAAATTTTCGACCCCCTTCGTAAAAAACCACTTCCACGCATCGGAGGGCGATGAAACTCACTATGTTTGTTCTCGATACGTTAAGGATG
>NC_071977.1:14931165-14991258 GCF_026283585.1 Hylaeus volcanicus
CTGCTGAATATTATTAATTATGACACAAAAAAGCAAAAGTAGACTACCTATAGGAGTTTGCGCACAAGTTTGAACATTTATCTAGCGGAAACGACTATTGAGAGGTCTCAAATTTGCATTATCGAGACAGAAATAGGACAATACGCAAGCCGTTGCAGTTCCGTGTACGTATACAGTAATGTGGAGCTGTGTGAGTGCGTACGAGCCATACAAGGCACGGGAGTGCACTCCCTTCATGTGCTCCCTTTCGACAATAATGACCTGGGTTCAAGTCCCCGAATGTCCAGTCAAAATTTTTCCACGGTTTTTCTCATCAGCTTTGAAAAATGTTGTTGAGTACTGTATTAACTGGTCCATGAAATGATTATTAGAAAGGATATAAGGTGTACATGAAGGGAAATGAAGGAACTCAGGGGTATACACTAGAGGAAAAGCGTTGTGACGTTCGAGAATGAAAAGCGATAAAGGAAAATTCATATGAGCCAGTTATTGCTAGGTGGGAATATTCTGTGCTAGGTGAGTCTTTACAAAAATGTCGATTAAAATTCATCAAAGAAATGTAAATATTCCCTACGTTGCAATGCAAGATTCCGACAAATAGTTACTACACGCATCTATGTATGCTTCAATAATAAATATTGAGATAATATTATAATATTCTATGCTAGATAAGTCATGAAAAAAATGTTAAAATTCATTACGCATAGTTTATAACAGAGTTGATAGTGAATGATGACGAGTATGTGCGGTATGATTATTCAAAAGCGCGCTGTGAAATGTAAATAAATGGGTACCTGATGTTAATACCCTTCCCCGTTGTAATCTAGGGTGAGTGCTCCGTTTGATAGTGCCATTAGAGGTCAATTTCAAAACGTATTAATTCGAGTAACTTGCTGGTTTTAAATGAAAGCATTCGCAAAACGAGATGTCATACATTTACGACTGTGTTATCAGAATATTGCGTTTTTTATTCACACTTCACTAAAATACCAAAGTGCATCATAAATTATATAAAAAAAAGTATATTTTACCAAAAAATATGACGTTTTATATATTCTCTGAAAAGATATAATTTTGACTGAAGAAGTTCGAAATGCATCAAATTAATCGGCTATGTAGTTTCATTGACAATTAAAATAAAATGAAAATCAAATCAAATGAGCCTTTCACAAAAGTAATAAATAGCTAGAAGGTAAAGGAATTGTAATACTTCAATAAAACTCCACGATCCCCAATGATATTTTAAGATTGTGATTTCTTTCTTGTGTTTATCTTCATCAAATATTTCTTTTTTTAAGAAAATAGTATATTTTACAAAAAAATAATATGATATTTTATATAGTCACTGAAATGGAAAGATTTTGACTGATAAAGTTCAAAATAGATCAGACAAATTGACTGGGATTAGTATTACAGTTCTAATGTCAACTAAAATAAAATAAAAGTAGAATTAAACGGGTCTCCAACAAAACTAATAAGTAATTAAAGAGTAATAGTAATATAATTCTCGAACAAAATTCGTCTCTACAATTCCCGGTGATATTTTACGATTGTGATTTTTTCTTCGCATTTATCTTCGCCGAATATTTCTTTTTTCGTTCCAGTATCTATTCGTTATCCTCGCTTGTCCCCGTTCCTCCTGTAAATATCATTTCAAATTCACGCGCTCCCGGGTTAAGTATTCAGGCCCGTTTGAATAAGCGAAGTTGACTCCGCTGTTGGAAACGTCGGTTCGTGTTGATCCAGAAGGTAAAACTACTCTTCTGTTCGTCTTCGATGGCGAGACGTTTGGTGTTAGCTATAAATCTGAGAATATTGTTGCTTGTTCTGTTTCATATTTCCTTTCTCGTCTCGGGCAGCTGTCGAGAGACAATGCGACGTGGCGTCGCGTCGGCGTCGGCCAACGGCGACGTTCTCGCAGCCAGAAACAGCGCGAACTCTTGGATAAGCCATGACAAAGTTTACATAGTGGCCATAGTAATTGCACCACTCCTTAACACTTTATTTACCGGGAGCCTATTTATAGGCTTTTTAATTGCAGTATTTAGCTATTCGAATTTATTTACTGTATCGATGATTGTCTACTTACAATGATCAGTGTTTGGAAAGAGACTTGGCTTTCAATGTACCAGTAACAGTATGGAGGAATTATTGTCAGCCTAGATTGGCATATACTATTGTAGAAAATTCTTTTCTGAATTAAAGACTGTTTCTAAATAGCCCGGCTGATAAAGTGTTAAGAATAGTCTGTAGACGATTGTACAGAGTGATCCGCTCGGTAGTAGACACAATGGACAACCATAATAATAGCCGATCGTCATTGTAGACTTTATGATGGTGACCCCCGTAACGAAAGCGGCTGTATGATTGAAAATGTGTGTGCCGAGCAGAAACGTCCCTCGTAAATTAATGTAAATTTCTTTTTTTTAATGAAGTTTTAAAAATTAAACAGTTCTGCGAATACTTGTTGCTTCAACATTTCTATCGATAAATTGTTTTTTCTTATTAATTTCGCAACTTACATAAATAGCTATTTTTTTTGTATTCTATCTATTCTAGAGATTTCCGAGAATATGTAGAATGTCATTGTATATAAAAAATAAGTTAATAGATTACAATTTTACATAGTTTTTTTGAAAATTGATCGGTGTACGAATACTTTCTACACCCACTGTATGTAGTTTCACGGGCCACTTCGATGGCGCGTAACGATATAGCGGGCCGCACTTTAGGTAAACATGTAAGTTAAAAAATAACATTAACACTAGGCTAAAAAATATAATACATATACAAAATACCACTCGACGTCATTGTTTCACTCTTCTCTATTACTAAGAGCAAAAATGTGTGGATTGTTCCTTTATTCATTTATTACATAACTCTATTCAAATTACAAATGAACGTTACTAATGGTTGCCTATTGAAACCGATTCATTCAGTAACATTTGGCGTTCGTAGATATCAGATATAGAACTGGAGTTCGTAATCGCACTTGCGGATTGTAGCAATGACACATGCAAATTTTCATTTATTTAATATTTTTTGTACATATACACCGAGAAACAAAAGTTTCAATAGAAATTTAAAATCACCCGGCGGGCCGCACAATTTAACGTGGCGGGCCGCGTGTTGGCCAGGGCTGTTATAAATGATGCTTCAGGGTTTAATTAGTGATTTCTTCCTTTACTGCTAGAATTCGAAGATCACAATGAATGCATCATCTCAGATATTCTTGGCGATAGATCGAAAATGCCGATGTGCCTTTGTTTTTAACCGACTTCGAAAAGGAGGTTACTCAATTCGACATGTATATTTTTTTTTTTTAAGGTATGTTCACCGATTACGCCGAGATGATTTGACCAATCGAAATGAAACCTTTTGCGTCTTGTTACGTCGACACGTCTTGTTCCTTTGGCTTCCAGGAGCTGACTATAATTTTCGATTTCGATTTCGATTTGTACGATTTCCGCGTCGCCCGTTGCATTTGTATCGCGGTGCCCACGCGGCACAGATACGTCACAAGGGCGAAAATAACATGTATTCGCGTGGATGTTAAACGACTGCAGGGTAGCTAAAATACATTACGATTTTCCGGAGTCGCTGGGAATCGGATTTACACGAGCTCCGCAGCCCCTATAAGCTCGAAATCACGTTCTTACAAATACTTCCGTCTATCTGGTTCACCTAGTCGGCGCGTGCTTCTGGGAGAAAATGTCACGTAATAACGAAGTCGTTCGTGCCAAACGGCAGGATCTCCTATACGTTTCGTGACATTTCCTTCGTCGAGGATACGCTTATAATAATAGTAGCGCGAATAATCGTTCCTTCGTTTGTCAATACAATTTTCAAGTAAAATAACTTCTGGGTATTTCCAAGCAATTTAGGCCATATTGATACTGCATAAGTAATGTTTGTATATTATTTACAAACGTTAAATTAAATATACTTTTTTCCGCGAAGCGGAGGTCCTCGTATGTACCCCACAACGGGAATAAACTTGTCTATCTATCTATCTATCTATCTCTATAATTTTGTAATACTTAATTCTTATATATCATTATATTTATTTTTATATAAAATAATAAACATTAAAACGTTTTCGACCATTCTTTCGATCGATTGAGAATATACAAAAAATATTAGAAATGTGTGACGAAAATAATGCAAATAACAATCTTGAATAATGTGTACGCCGGCGCCGTAATGTATACGAATAATGTGTTATTATTTCTTGCTCCCTCTTTTTTTAATGATTCGTTACATTTATACAGATGTCAAAAAAAGTGGTCGAAAACGTTGGAATTACTTATGTAATGTCAGTGAATACTATATGAATTGCTTGTAAGATTTATACGTTTTGTAGTACATATACATACATATAGTTTGATTTGTATACAGTATATATGTATAACATAAAGAGCGAGGAACTAATATGAATCCCTTGGATCTTTAATATTTCTCAAAAGTATTGAGATGTTTTATGTAGCAAATGCATTTTATCTGCACTGCAGATTTAGTGCACTCTTCTCGAGTGAAATTTTCCTATTTCCCTTCGCATTAAAAGTTCGATTAATTTAATTAAAAAATTAGATCTTAACATTTCCTTTGGTACTAGTTGACTTTTTAAAGCCACGGTTGCCAAGTCAAAGCAAATGCTTGAAAAATATTTAAAACTGAAGAACTCGTAGCCATACCATGGAAAGAAAAAATGATTGCGATGTATGACGTAGGATGAGATTCCCACGTCACCGCTTTCTCCATTTAAAATTTATAAACCCATCAAATTAAACAACACTATATTTATATATATTTTACTTGCCTATCGGTAAGGTCAGGTCTTTGTCGCTACAGTCCCGTACGGGCCCTGACTCGTATGTGAGCTTCTAGGTCTTAATTTAGGATTTGGGATTTTTGCGGATGCGAACGGTTAATATAAACTATTAAAATGATTTACTCTAAATACGGAATTGCAGTGTTTATTCTATTGACAATTTCGTGATTCGATTTTAATAATACAATGGTATAATTTGAACGATTTAATCGAGACAATATGTTTGTAATTATAATTTCGTTTGAATACACACTTTCATTCTCAATTGAATCATACAAAAAATACACATATGAAATCGTCAAAAATATAGATACATATTTAATAAAGAAAAACAGTGAAAAAAAAAAAATATATATATATATATTTGTTCCTAGGATATCAACTAGGGTCACGCCGGAAATCAATTATATCATTTATTGATATCTCAGTTATCACAAATAGTAATTTCATATAATATGGAAACACAATATAAGATCGTCGGAATGACTTTGTACACGAAATAGAAATAGAAGTACCACCCGAGAACACCAATGAGGGTTTCCCCGGAAATCAATACAATTTATTGATATTCCGAGTGGTCACAAACAATAAATTCATATATAAAATATATTATGCTAAAGAACAGCAACTTACGAAACTTCTATCTCAACTATCGATGAGATCGCTCGGGCTGGCAATGCTGGATGTCGGATGTCCTGATCGGAGGAAAAGCACAGACACACGTGAAAGAATTGTTAAACTATTGAATTATATTTTACAAAGAAAGAGAACTTCTAAATTAATATATTTAAATTAATTAAATAGATAATAAAAAGAAATAAAACGAAGCTACTAACTAGGATATTTAACGAACGAACAGAGTCCTTTGCCTACCACTCGCTTCACAATGAATTTTACAGTAAGACAAACTACGCTCAAAATTGTTCGATCGGACTACTTATCGCGCTCGTCGCGGCTGTACGATGAAGAGTCCCCTCAGCTCGCGCTTTGCTCAACCACGTAAACTCTGTCGAACGTTCTAGAAGGTTTCAAGACAAAGGATCTAGAAACACGTGATCGAAGGAACGTTATTAGAAAAAGTTCTCGATCTTCCTTGACTCGGTACGCGCACAAATTCGGTGTTTACGGGTCATACCCCGTCTCGCGTCGCGCGTCCGCCAAGCTGTTCAACTCGTCCAAGCGACAACGTTTCGTGGCGTCTTCAAAGGTATAGTTTAGTTTCCAGAACGTTCGGCATGAAGAAACGGCAAAATAAATGCTTAACTCGATGTCGTGTTATTTACATGTTTCTCCTTTAAGCAATATCTGTAACCGTCAGCGTCGTATTAAATGTTTAACAGATATTTGAATGTGGCGATAATACTTTGTGTGCTTTTCCTTTTCCACGGCGCGTATAGATATAATAATTAACGCATAACTTTCGGGAAACGCAACGCGTACATACTATTATATTTATATATTTACATACTTATATATTCATCCGCGGTGCGGCGCTGCCAGCAGAGTGAGAGTGGCGTGACGACGTTGATTTGAAGGAGGGAATGTGTTTTCTTTCTCATTATTGAATTTAACAAACTACCGTCAAATGCCTGGTTTGTGTTCGATTAGAACGAATTCGGGATGGTAAACCATCTCGAACACATTCCTGCCGACGAAATCAAGAAAAATAAAAATCAAATTGTCGGCACGTAACAATGTAATTAAATTAATTGATTTTTGTTACATACATGCTAGCATTCATTTCGAACAGTTTCCATCTTCGTAAGCTTATTATTGGGTTGATTCATTATTATTGTAGGTTATTTATAACCTATACTGTAAAAAGTCTCAATAAACAAATATGTAAACAAATCATTTATATTATGTATGTACATTCTTAAAAGTTTTCGAAATGGTGAAACAGTGAAATATTCTTCCTTTGAGTTCACAAATAGCAGAGTATGTATATACTTTATAGCATACATACGAAGAATTAAAAGCATAGAATGAGAACTTGACAAGCCTGAAGCCTTTCAACATTGCAAAATGAAAGAAACGACGAAAATCATGTGTGAAAGTACAGGACAAAGAATTCAAAACATAGAATGAAAACACAACAAACCTGAAGCACTTCAAACGTTGGAAAATGCAAGAAACGACGAAAATCATGTGTGAAGGTACAGGACAAAGAATTCAAAACATAGAATGAAGACAACAAACCTGAAGCACTTTAAACGCTGTGAAATGAATGAAACGACAAAAATCATAAGTAAAAATTCACGACACACCTTAGTTTGAATTTCACTGATAACATTGGATTTTTCTATCGGTGTTTGAAGATCATTTAACGGTATTGACCACGTTTTGAAGCTTCTACGATGAATCAAAGTCGGCAATGCTGAGGAAAACACCCGGCGAAACGATTTATCAAGCTCTCGACCAGTTCCATTTGCATCCAGTTGACCCTACACGGCCAATTCTAGCAGTGGTGACCTAAGCGCTGTCGATCGCCGATTCTGATAACGCCACGTGGCTAAAAGGCACGAACACCCTTTTTCTGGAAACAGTTTGTCAGGACGGCATTAGCGACGCTACGGTTAATCGCCATCAAACGACCAAGCAAACAGTGCCGATGTCGCGAGTCACTTTTTCTAACGAAGAGGAAGGACGACGTATCACCGAGAAAACTTGTTATCCTGTTTTATTGAGCAAGGCTGAAATATTTAATAAATGATTGGTTACAGACACACTGAAAGTAGTGGCCAGAAAGATAGCAACTTTGAAATATTATGGGTGTATTCTTTTATTTTGAATTTAAAATATTTCATTAAAATATCTAGAACATAAAGGACAGTAAAATATTTAATTATAAAATTTAAAATATAAAGGATTTTAGAGAAAGTCTATTTTTTAATCCATAATAAAAGAATAACCCTCTACTGTTTTGTATTCAATCAGTTTGATAGAACTTTGAATTTGTTAAATATTATTTAGTAAAAATATTTAAATTATAAAGAACAAAATATTTTTACTAAATTATATTTAAAAAATTGAAAATGTTCTATCAAACTGACTGAATACAAACCTTTAGAGGGATATTCCTTTATTTTGAATTTTAAAAGATATATTTATTCTATAATTCTGTTACTTAAGATCTTCAAAATATTTTGTCAATTTCTATATTTTCGAAAGAAAAGTGCTCTACCTAAAAAGTGTTAATATTTTAGTATCTTCTTTCTTTCTTTTCTTCCCTCCTTCTTCTGTTCGCCTGATAAATAAGAACAAGTAGTAATTAACGATGGTGGTTTTATTATTGATTAAAATCTATTATGTAATAAAATTTTCAAACAATCAAGTCTTTTCTTGAAATATTAGTCATTTTGAATACCTATTTCGCGATAACAGTTCGTTTATCTAAAAATTTGTTTGCCATTTGGAAATAAAAAGTCGTGTTACTTTCAGATGTGAAACGTATCAGTAACGTTAATAACCATTTAACGAAGCATGTAACGTCGTCGTCTTATTTTCAACCATTCCATAAACGTTCATTATGTAAACACAAAACAGCTGGATGTTTGATAAAAAAATCCGTTACGACCCCATAGTAACATTACCACCTGCGGTATTCCTTTAATATGACCTCATCAAATTATCATATTTTCGACATGATAAAATCTGTCGATGACAAACAAAATTCAGCGGCTATCAAGAAATCGCTTTCGAATACATTTAACCGAGAAAACTAGAGGTTTATGTAAATGAGAACGACGAACTGCGTACAAAATGGCAATTTTCTACAGAACAATGGACATCGCGTGGCAAATTAATCCCATGTTTACAGGGCTTCGTTAGCCCGGAACTCATTAGCGGTAATAACATTTAAAACCTTTTTACAAGGTTTTCACTTGAGAAATTAAGCACAGGGGCGATTAAGCGCGAATGGCGTAAATCAAATTTAAATTTCAAATCATCGTGACAGCTTGAACGGAACTCATCAGCTCCTAGTCGGATTGCAGAGAACGATCGACGAGAGCGAATGAACTAATCCGAAACGGTTCCTGTCGATGAAATAGTGTACACTCCACGACAAAATCATACAGCACGTATACATTTCATAGTATTGTAGGATTGATTCATAAATAACTTTCGTATCAGATAACAAATAATCATTCCTTTGGGAAAGCGCCTGTAGATAGCAATTTTTAATTCGCCTGATAAATAAGAATAAGTAGTAATCAACGATGGTGGTTTTATTATTGATTAAAATCTATTATTTATAGCACTCTATTCTAATGTTATAAGTAGGTAAAATTTATTTATTTATTATACCGATTTTAAACATGTATTCAGTAATAGAAAGCAACACTATCCCAGAGTAACATAACATAGGCTATGTTGTATTGTATTCAATTTCTAATTTAAAAATTTGTAATGTAGTCTCTCTCTCTCTCTCTCTCTCTCTCTCTCTCTCTCTCTCTCTCTCTAATTATATTTGGTGGTTTCATTTGAAATTGAAGGTATTTATAGAAAGTTTTGAGAACATCCTCCTTCGAAAACTTTTGAGAGTGTCGATAATAAAAGTGATTTTATGACTAACTCGTTAATTCTTTTATTATTTCTATCCAAAACCATAAAGGATTTGTTTAAAAGGTTTCCTTCGAGTGACACAATAAAGCTTTCTAGTACAGTATATCAAATATATTATTCATAGATTTATCTGCCTGCTTCTGATCATAAACTATGTTCTTAAAATTTGTTTAAAATGCTTTCTTCGGATAAAATAATAAATCTCCCTAGTGGAGTATGTCTAAACGGTACACGTAGATTTATCTATCTGCCTCTGTTCATAAACCATGCTCCTAAGCCTGCAGGTTCTCTTACTTATAGACCAATTATCCGAGGAAGTTCGTTGAGCCAGAAACAATAGTGTCATAAGTTTTTGCTGCAATTTCACTCGGAAAACTTCGAAAATAGTTATAAACGAGGTCCATTACACATGTTCCTTATTTCATCAGAACTTGTCATCGTGAGTTTGCATTCCCTTTCGTGCAATATGAAAAATAGCTTTTCCTGGGAGCTACTCACAATGTCAAAATTATCTCCTAATCAAGCTGAAAGCACTAACGGAGGTAGATAGATGGAATGGTTATCGAAATGTTATCGATGTTAATAAGAACTTCTTGCTATCTACGAACGAAATTTAATAAAATTGAAACACGAATGTTTATATTGGTATTCACAAGGATAATATTCCCTTCTGATTCTGATGGAATTTTGGCAAGTTTGTGTTGGAATGATTGAGTATGAAGGATATGTATTTTTTTAGGCGGGGTAATTCAATTTTACATGATGAAAGTACCCTATAGCTAAATTTGTCAGAGCTTCTACTTAGAGTCTTATAAGGCAAACTTTTGTTTAACACATTCATTTGCTAGTACTGGCAAAAAGTTACAATGAGGCCAGAATTTTGATTGAAGGGGTAATACCACTCTAGAGGCTGAAAAAAAGGTCTAACTTTGATAATTAATTTTGAAGCTATCGCAAAAAGAATAGGGTATAAAGTCATATAGTCATAAAATCACTTTTTATACAGTTTATTTAACACACATTGAAATATAAACAGAAAATGTTGTATTATAATTTTAGTACAAAATGGCGGCGACGAAGCGAGTCTTTAAAATTAACTTTTTTTAAAAGGCCTTCACAGGAGGACGGTTTTCTTGTTGCGTATAACATTTGGAACAAAGAACCAACAAATTTTAAAATATATATACTGTTGGCTATACAAGTGAGTAGGGTTTTTTTTAAATCAAATATTGTAGAAATAGCGCACTAACCCATTTTTTGACCAAAAAATAAATAATAAATTGTTAACAAAAGTAAAAGTTTACATTAAAAAAACAAAACCCTACGTACTTCTATAGCCAACAGTATATATGTTATGAAATTTGTTGGTTTTTTGTTCCAAATGTTATACACAACGAGAAAACCGTCCTCCCGTGAAGGTGTTTTAAAAAAAGTCAATTTTGAAGACTCGCTTTGTCGTTGATATTTTGTACTAAAATTATAATACAACAATTTTTGTTTATATTACAATATATGTTAAATAAACCCTGTAAAAATAAATCCTATTCCTTTTACGATAGTCTCAAAATTAATTATCAAAGTTAGGCCTTTTTTTCAGCTTCTGGAGTGGTGTTATCCTTTAAGACAATTGGAAGCTGCATAATCGGATATTTGTCGTAGTACTTAGTTTAGTAACCCCATCAAATTCGCGAATCCTATTCAGATTTATTTTCAAAACATTTCATCTTCAAAAATAATTTGTTCAATTCCCCAATAACAATCCTTGTCACCCATGTATGGTGATCAAAGTGTTAAAATAGCGAAAGTACATGGAAAAATGGAGTTACTTGACAATGAATGTCACTGATAAATAAATGTAAGCCTCTACTAGATAAATTCTCCCAATCTTAATTTAGAGTTATTCAATGACTAGAAATTTAACCCTCTATGAGCCCATATATAGTAACTTTCAGGTTACATACTAACACATCGAAATTTTACCAAATAATTTTAGTTTTTCCACAAGATGACGTATACGTCTTGATTATACAGGGTGTCCCAGAATTAGTGTAAGAACCGGAAATGAGGGGGTGCTGAGACGATTCTGAACCACAATTTCCTTTGCAAAAATGTCGGATGGTAGTTCGTTTTTGAATTACTAATGAAAAACGAAGCATCATCCGACATTTTTAATATAATATAATAACTCTAATAACCAATACCAATATTGACAACGGTACGGAGCATCAAGCTAAAATATCAAACTAAATCCCTTGTAAGTTGTCTGCAGAAACAACATTCGGCACATAAAGGGTTAAAAAAATAGCAAAAGTATATAAAAAAGTCAAGTTACCAATCAATATAACGTCAATGGTAAATTAATAATGGAACCATCACTACATGGATTCTAATAATCTTAATTTAAAGTTATTCAATGATTAGAAATTTAAAAAAGCAAAAGTATATAAAAAAATCAAATTACCCAATAATGAACATCACTGGTGAATAAATGGAAGCTTTCACTAAATGAATCCTAGGAATCCTAATTTAGTACACGGAGTGTCTACTATTGAGAGGCGTTCTATAAGGCTTGAGTGGGGTTCGCAGCATGCATTTGTCAAGCTTTGAAAGGGCTGAACATTTGCATCGATGAATCGTGGCTTTGAAAAGGAGTCTCGTGTCTTCCAAGACAGGAGACTCGAGTCGATCGTGAATATGGGATTGGGAGTGCAGTGATCGATTCTCGTGTTGCTAAGGAAAGTTCGCATTAGAAAAGACTGCTGTCTGTGAAGGCGTTCCTTCACGTATTCAATATAAAATGAACCACGTATACAGGGTGTTCCAAAAAAAGCATTCAATATTTATGTGTTAGTGTCGTGCCTGTGGAGGGAGAGCGAGAGAGGGGAGAAAAGGAAGGGAGCGCTTCGTCCTGGGCCTGCTAGTGGACTTATCAGTAAGGCTTGCTAGCAGACCCGTGCCTTAGACGCCGGGATATTTGGAGTTCGGTCGTAAAGGGCTTATATAGCAATGTTAGGCAGACCGAGTAGTTGCGAGAAACGCGCGGACCGCGCGGTTTCCCTCTGGTGGTGAGGAACGGAGGGTGCCACCACATTTATATTGTGTATAGGGTACACTGTACTGAGTAAAAAAGCTTTAGTAAACGTAGGTTCAAAGGTCAACCGTTTCTGGGATATAAACATTTTTGTTTGCTAGTATCATGATTGACTTACTTGCTTCCATCGCCATGCGATGTTTATGTCAGTGTTTATAAATCCGTTCTGAATGTTCCCATTCAAGTGCCGACAATTTCGTCAATTTCATTTTTTCAATTTCGTGTACAGAAATGAGCGGTGGACACGTGGAAAATCTTCTATAATTATCGAAAACCCAGTAGTAAGTCAATCATGAAATTAGCAAACAAAAATGTTTATATCTCTGAAACGATTGACCTTTGGACCTATGTTTACTAAAGCTTCTTTACTCAGTACAGTGTGCCCTATACACCATATATATATGGAATGCTTTTTTGTGAACACCCTGTAGAATATCAATTTCGTAGCATATTTGGCATAGCACGAAGAGTTATGACATTTAAAGTGGAACTATAGAATTAATCGTCCGAAGAAATCTCAGACAACAATTTTTAATATTCTCTATTTTATTTCTTATGTTTCGATTATATTTGTAAATGCATCAGCCTTTATCAAGACGTTTAGCACTAAATGAAGACTACTATGGATTAACATAAAGACCACTGATCTCTTCTTCTGTTTTGGTACTGAAAGCAAAAGCTACTGCCTCTCTTCAACTCTAGTCACTTGCATCATGAAGATGTTTATTCTTGTGTATTTTCTTATTGATGACGCCACGCACGACAATATCAGGGAATATACACTCTAATTCGCAATGGTAGCCCTTGCCCCCCCCCCCCTCCTTCAAGTAGGTACTCGTGGCGAAAACCATGTGGAGGTGGGTACTTGCTCAACCATGACTTCTTGAAGGGTAATCCAACATCTCAAACGGCCGTATCAAGAAATCATGGTCACTCCCGCCTATTTGTTAAGATAATAATAACAAGTTCTCAATATTAATAATAAATCCTATGATGTCTTGTAGGTAACATGATTCCAAGGTGTGAATTAATGAATTTAATTTCTTACCATTACTTTATATACACGTGCAATACATTTTCATGTATCGATTAAAATATTTTTGTTACACAAATATTTTTGTTCTTGCTCGAATTGTATTATTCCTTTCAATTATACAGGGCGAGCAGCGTAAAGTGTTACAAGTTATTTTCTCGTAAACTATTCGATGGTGATATCGACAAGTTTTTTTTTAGTATTATAGGGTAAGATGGCCACCTTCATGTGATGTATGGAGTATTGCTGAATGGCCCCCAGAGGGTCAGGGAGGTACAACGATCCATATTTTTAAATGGAATGACATATAAATATTGTTTATTCCGGATCCTCCTTTTAATAACAAAAAATGTTTATTTGAATAATTTTTTCATATTCATATATATGAGAAATTCCAAGCGCCTTCGACCACTTTTGGACCAGATCATTTTTGATTTGGCTGAAATTCTTTTATATTTTAATACCCTACTAAATATCTTTTTATGAATTTTTGTAGATTTTTGTACTAAATAAAAGAAAGCTATGAATTTTAAAACAAAGAACCTCCTTTTTCAAATAGCTACAGCTCTACTAAATATCGACCAAATTAGACGTTTTTTTTCAAAATGTTTGATTTTGAATGAACTTTACGAAAAAGTACAAAACAAAATATTTGGTTTCGTCTTCCATAATTTTTCTTCTATAAAACTTTGATTTTTTTCTCATTGTATGACACAAGTCCCATCATGGACCGAGTTTTTCTTCTTCTTTGTTTTTTAATTGAAAATAATTTTTTTCATTTTTCCGAAATTATTGCGATCTATTTCAATTTATATCGAAATGATATATTAATCGAAAGGAATAATGAAATTCGTGGAAAAAGCATGGAAATTGTCGTTGCCTGAGATTGTTTCGGACGATTAATTCTATACTTCCACCTTAAATTTTATAACTATTCGTGCTATGCCAAATATTTCAATAACAAAAATATACGGGGGGCTTAAAAAACCATTCAATATTGATATGGTATATAGGACACACTATACTGAGTAAAAAAGCTTTAGTAAACATAGGTCGAAGGGTTAACCGTTTCTGAGATATAAACATTTTTGTTTATTATTATCATAATGGACTTACTACTAAATTGCAACTGTGCGACTGAGAGTCTCAGTCTGAGATTCAACCTAGACTAAACCTAAACATTTGTTACACCTGTCTTTCAAAATACATCCGTCTTCCAAACATACAACAAATCCGAAACATAAAAAAATCCCCAAACTGTAACAACCAAACATTTCTGGCACCTGTCAGTCAGAAAACACCCCATTCCAAACATACCATAAATCGAAATCATAAAAAAATCCTCATAGCTCAACATCTCCTTGCCCATTCTCTAAACAAACGCTTCAGTCGATTCCTCGAATTTCCATCGCCATTCTCGAGATCCGTCCCCACCGGTGGCATTGTATTGTCGGGATTCATCGAGTGGAAACATTCTTGTCGCCGGCGCGGGGTACACGTCGTTTGAATACCGACTCGACGTTAGTATCGGGGTTAGTGATCGCTGGTACCCGACCTCAGCCGATACAGCCCGGCAAGGGAAAGAGAAAAGCTGCGTCGAGGCGTGTAGAACACTGCCAGAGTGAGAGGCGAAGAGGAACGTGGCGGACCGTGGGACGCAAAGGGTGGTGGAACAGGAACGGGGGTGGAAAATCGATAGAACGAGGGTCGTGCACGCCGGGTGGAAAATGAAGGCGCAAAAGTTTCGGCCATAAAACCACGCGTGTGGTAGGCTCAGACAGCTTGCAGCCTTGGGGCGGTCGCGTTCTAGCCGCGCTGTTGCGAAACGTCTGAAGAGGCTTATCTGCCGGCGAAAATCAGAAAATGCGATTCAGCCGGCTCTGGACTGTAAAAACGACGATAAGATCTCGGCTTGATCCTGTTACGAGAGAGCTGTGAAGCTTCCGCGACGATGGCATCGTTATAAAGTCCGCCGAAGTATAAGGGACTCGGTCCCTGGGTGATCTCCAACTTTTAACCCGACCCCGCCAGGGGATGAATTCAACCCGCGACTACGAGTTGCGTCTTTTCGTCAGATTTTTCTCTTTTCTTCTTCTTCTTCTTCTTCTTCTTTTTTTTTTTTTATGCAACCGTCTTTTGATTAGATGGATCGAGTTCCCCTTTGACGACGCCACCCGGTGGGTAATTTAATATCACCGCGGTTCAATCATCGCGCGAACGACCTGCGATCTCGTGGAGTGAGATTAGATGGATAGGTAGACATTCATTGGCGTGAGATAATAATATTCCTTCGCAGCTTGGCTTCACGTGTGGGCGATGAAAAGCAACAGGAGGATTGGTAATATTCGAGCGTTGCGTTTGGAGATTTGGAATGCATGGTTGAAAGTGAGTTTAGGAGACTGTTGCTTCGGTTGAACTGCTACAAGTGAAAATAAGAATAATTACAGGATTGTGTTGAGGGGTTGAAATGCATTTGATTCGATACCTTGGAATTTATTAAGTATACAGGGTCTCACTCAATTTTGACATCTTGCTTTTCTCGCTATTGTTACTTGTAACAAGAAATGTTTCAGCGGAGGCTTGAATGGTATCGAGTGGAGCATATTCTGATGTTATTAGTTTTTTCGTGAGTGGACGAGTAAAGGTCATATAAAGGTCAACTTTGTTTTTTTAAATGGAATGAGGTATTTTTTAATACATCAATCGATTTAGCTGGACAATTGTTATAAAAAAGTACTATCTATGTAATGTTGAAAAATTAGTAGTTCAGGAGATATTCCAATTTAAATAATTTTAAAACACCATTACTGTTGACTAAGACGTTAGCGTTTATTTACAGGAATGGTTTAACATAACGACCATTTACATCACGGCATTTTTTAAATCGATCAAGTAATGACTGGTTTACGTTGTTTAATGTCTCGGCTAATATTTTATGACATTTAGCGATAATACGCTGCTTCTTATCGGCCACTGTAGTTGGAACATTAGCATAAACTTTATTCTTTAAATGGCCCCATAAGAAAAAGTCGAGGGGCGTTAAATCAGGTGACCGTGCTGGAAAATGAATGGGAATTGGTAAACATAGCTAACGTCTTAGTGCGGCAGTAATGATACCTTAAGATTTAAATAATTTAAATTGAAAAATCTCCTGAACTACTAATTTTTCAACATTACATAGATAGTACTTTTTTGTAACGATTGTTCAGCTGAATCGATTGATGTATTAAAAAATACCTCATTCCGTTTAAAAAAACTAAGTTGACCGTTATATGACCTTTACGCGTCCACTCACGAAAAAACTAATAACATCAGAATATGCTCCATTCAATACCATTCAAGCCTCCGCTGAAAAACCCTGTATATACAGGATCTTTCAAAAATGTTGGAGGCCATTGAAGGGGTGGTTCGGGGGTGATTTGAAACAACTTTTTCCTTACCGAAAATATTGTCCAAGGCTTTGTGAAGGAGATATTAACAGAAAACCCTGACCAATCAGAGCGCGAGTATGCCGGTGGAGTGCCCGCAATAGCGTAACTACGCTTAATATCTCCTTAACGAAGCCTCGAACAATATTTTCGGTAAGGAAAAAGTTGTTTCAAATCATCCCCTGAACCATCCCTTTCAAAGGACCTCCAACATTTTTGGGACACCCTGTATTTGTACTGCATAAGCTGAAATGTGCAATAATATGTATCAATACATAATAATATATTGTAAATATTGTATTGGTATATCAATGTCGAGTTATTTTAATTTTAAATGGAGAATTGGTATTCATTAACCATTTGACTGCGAAGGGCGTACATACATATACGCCCTCGAGAAATGGGCTCACAGAAATGTTTGTATTCATTAAGTCAATTCTTAAAAAGTATCAACTTACAGCTATGTGAACTTAGCACCCGACTTTTCAAAAATTAATTTTTTTTTATAGAAAACGATAGTATTTCGTTAGTACCTGATTGTACCTCCAATAGTTTCGTTTGTACCTCAATAGCTTAAATTTTACAAGCAATTGTTGATCCGCGTAAGAGTGAAGTACGTTAATATTCAAGATTTTTAAAATCTGTTTTTTTTCCGATTCTTTAAAATCGTTTGTATTTGCCGGAATCGCTTTTCTTTTCGTTTGTACCTCAATAGTTTACATTTTACAAGCAATTGTTGATACTGTTGAATTATAAAATTTTAACTATTGAGGTACAAACGAAACGAAAAGCGGTACAAACGGGTACAAACGATTCTAAAGAATCGGGAAAAACCGATTTAAAAAATCTCGATGTCGGGTGCTGACTATTTTTTGAATTTTTTTTAATTATTAATTGACGGAGGTACAAACGAAACTATTGGAGGTACAATCAGGTACTAACGAAATACTATTAATTATAACACAACTTGTTGAATTTGAGGGTATAATGAACATCTATAATAGACTTAAAACTAAATTAATTCTATTCAAAAATGCATGATTTGAGTATTGAATGTATGATGAGGTGAAACACCCTGTATACTCTGGTTATATATAACAATAAATGTTTGCTTTTCCTGCCTAAATTTCCGAGGAGTAGAATTGAATACATAACGTGATTAAGTCGCTGATGCAGACATAAATTAGACGTCGAAATATTTACGTAAAATAGACTATGTTTCTCTAGATTATGTTTGCTACAATATTTTTTTTTAAATTAGAAATACAAGAAGCAAATTTGTGCATTATAAATACTATAATTTTATATAATATTTATTGTTATTTAAATGAATAATTACTACATCGTTGAAATAATATAAATACTGGAATTTTACGAGTTGATTTCGAGAGATTCTTGTTATTTAAATCAAAGCGCCCCATTTGTGCGATACAACCGTTTACATGGCTCACAAGATGAATGAAAAATAACCATCAAGGAGTAAAACAAAGCCAGAAACTAACCGTAATCAACTGAACTGGTTGCAAGAGGAAGCCTCTTGCACCATGATAGTGAAATCCTCGATGGGCCAGGGCCACGAGGTACAGCATATTTTCGAATCACCAGCCGTAGATTAAGTGCTAAATGGAATGGAAGCGAACGCCTTATTCTCCGAGGTTCTCTGGTATTCGAAACTCTCTCATGGTTGAGATACTTCTGAGACTTGGAATTGATAGTTCAAAATAAACGTTAAATCCGTTAGGAAGAAAAAGTAATTGGTGAGCATTGGATTTTTACATTGAAATTTTGTAATCTACTGAATACTAATTAACTTTTGTACTAAATATTTATATATAAAATAATCAGAAATACCTAAGAAATACCTGTACACAGATTGGGACAATAACTTTGTCTCACATTGAATATCTACATTATTTATAGCTCTGTGAAAAGAACTGTTCAAGTAAAAGTTGCACTGTTTTGAGGAAAACATATAGTGAAGGAACATAAATTTTGTCAAGATCATTATTTTATTAACCGGCTTCGAAAAACGAGGTTACTCAATTCGACGCGTATATATTTTTTTATTTGTGTTTTCCGATTACGCTGAGATGGCTTAACCAATCGAGATGAAACCTTTTCGATTTTGTAGAACAGGTCTCCCAGTTGGCCCCGTTATCAAGACATTTTGCGATTTGCCATTTTTTACCCGTTTTTTTGACAAGAAATCGAAACATTTTCTATTGCTTCTTACTTCGAGACAGATGGACCAATCGAATTGAAACTTCTTGCATCTGGTAGAGATAAAGGCATCACTGCCACTTGGTTCCATAAAAATACATTTAACCTTGTTTCCTTTTTTACCACTTTATATAACTTTTTATCACTAAAAAAGTACTATTTCACGTATGTTCGGCCTAAAATCGATGAAATCGATAATACTCCTCACATTTTGCTGCCGGGCAGGTTTTCGCGATGATCGCATTTGCAAAAATTTACGAATTTTTGTTATTGTTTATAACTATTGTTATTGTGACTCGGCGAGGAATTGACCGATCACGATGAAACTTTCCACATTTAATGGCAGTTGATTTCATGGCGTTCGAATTTGCAAAAAATGGACTTTCTATTAAATGTTTATAACTATTGTTATTGCAAAATTCCTATTGTTTGATGTAACTCGGTGAGGAATTTTCCGATCGCGATGAATTCGTTTACATTTAGTTACACATGTATTTCTAACAATCTCATGTGCAACAATATACATTTTGTTCATAACTATTGTTATCGTATGAAACCTTTTGGTTGTATATTGCTACTAAAAAGTGTGATATAAAATAATTTTTGAAAAAAAAAATATAACCGACGTCGAAAAACATTAAAACTGCACTAAAATGTATGAAATAATTTCTAGTTAATTTATATGAATACGCACCAGGTCTAGATACAATTACTTAAAAGTATGACAGTATGCAGTGAAAAGTATGAAATAATTTATATTTAAATTGCATTATTACTTAAGTTAGCTTTTGGTGGGGGCGGCAATATTGAATGTTGTTAATGTATACATGTATAGTGTCTACGTGGAAATACTCTCAGAGTGGGTTTGATCTATTTTTTGTGGCGAGAGGGTGGGGGGCAATATTGCATACAGTTAATGTGTATACTATCTACACGGAAATACTGTCTGAGTAGGCTTGGGATAGTATTTGATGGAGGTGGCGATATTAAATAGTGTTAATGTATATGATGTCTAAAGCGGATATAATAATAGCAATAATTTAAGACTCAATTTTTGGTTTCTCCGACAGAAAGTTAAACCAAGTTTCGTAATTTTGAATGTAGGTAATTTTAAATTTTGCGTCGCCTCCGGAAAGGTTGCATTGTACTCAATATGTTGTATTTAATAATTTAACCAAATTCATGAAGAACTGGTGAGTAATAATGCTGTTTAAATAGAAATTATTTCATACGTTTCACTGCATTTTCTCATACTTTTAAGCAATAATATCTAGAACATTATATGAGTATTCATATAAATTAACTAGAAATTATTTCATCCTTTTTAGTGGAGTTTTAATGTTTTTCGAAGTCGGTTATATATTTTGTTCAAAAAATTATTTTACAGGCAGGACGCTGAGGCCAGCCTCTCGCGGTTGAGCGCGCGCTACTTGGACGCTTAGATTGGACGGTGGTTTTCCGTGAATAATTAAAAAACGAAGCATTATCCGACATTTTTCCAAAGGAAATTGTAGTTCAGAATCGTCTCAGCTACACCCCATTTCTGGTTCTTACACTAATTCTGGGACTATTGTCGCTGCATATAACTCGAAACAACTCATCCCAAGATATCACAACTTTCCAACAACGATACATTTTTCGATATTAAAATACACAGAACGCTCGAATCGACATTCTACATGTGACAATCTACGCGTAGATAGTAGTTCATACTAGTATTCTTGTCGCGTGTAAACATTCCAGGAGGCTCTGATTTTGAGTCTGCCCGTTCCGTATATTCAGCATGGCGGCAGTTAGCCTCATTCCAGAGCTGCTTGAAATTACTAAACCGTGCGAAACGAGGGGATTCGTGCGCAGTATCGGATATACCGAGCCAGGTTTCTTTCCCGCCTAAAGGGAGGGATAAGAAACTGTCCATGAAACCGAGTGGCGAAATTGCCACTGAAACAGTACCAGTCTTTCCGCGCGCTTCTGTTTTATCGTACCAACCGAATAGGATTAAAGAGAGAACCTTATCTCTGGTCTTATAATTCGAATTCGAATGAAACGCATTCCCAATCTCGACTAGATGCAACTTTCCAATTGATGAAGGGGCTAGGATCACGAAGAACCTAAACCTTGGAAGATTATAAAGCACCTGGAGAGAAAATTGAACGAACCAGCTCTCCGTGGCGGAGAACAACGTCTTCGTGACATAGTTTCTAATTTGACGAGTTATTCTTCCACGACTGGATGGAATTAAAGAGCGGAGTTTCTAGAAATAATAAGTCGATCCTGTCACTGTAAGTCTCTGGGATTCGTCTGATAAATTAAGCGAGGATATCCAATAAATTGAATCTCAAATTAGCCAGAAAGGAAATTGTTTGTTTGCGAATTCTAGTGAGGTTGAAGTATCTCGTTGATTAGTCGTTACGTGAAGTGCAAATACATTGTGACGGTTTAAATTGACACAAAACAACATGTATATGTAGATTGACAGATAGTAAGACATAAATTGACAGACACGTGCTTTTCGTTGAAATTTACAGTTGTCCGATATTTTGACAATTTAAAAAACGCAAATACAATTATATTTGGTCAAAAATAAAATATGATCTAGAAGTTAAACAGGATGTCATCTTGGAGTGATCATATGTATGATATAGGATTGGCTGTCATGTTTGCTGTATTTCATTTGTCACTTTGTAACAAGTTTTATGAAAACACTTTCATGAGATATTTATTAACCATTAATAACACCATGTATACTCTACAATTTATTTTATTAGTATTTTGAATTAATGTTTATGTTAATGTAACGCATTTGTAGAGTTGTTTCTGGAGCTTTAAAGATTAATGCATTATTGCTGTTGATTTATAATACGATAGTAGTAATCATTGATTTTACTTTGAAACTTAGTTTTTGGAATTGTTTCTAGTATTTCAAAGATTAATTGTTGCACATCTAATTCAAACATAAATATTATACTGAACATTGTCTAAAAAGCCATAGTTTACTTTATATAAATATTTCCAACGCATAATGTTGTATTAAAATGTGGAATTCAAGAAAACACATGATTGCATTAAAATTATATTGTATATTAATTTCGACATTAATTGTTGTACATATAACTAAGTAGTAGACAGTCTAAGGAAGCATAGTGTATTCTATAATATTATAATAATATTATATTTCTATAATTTAATATTATTTTAATATTATAATATTATATTTTTATAATATAAAATATTTCAATTAATTTTATATATTATTATTATAAAATCATAATAGTCAATGATTCTCCATTTGAAACATACATTTTTTGAAACATTTATTATGTGAAGTTATTTCCCGGATTACGATGATTAACGCGGTTTGTAGACGTTTCTCGAATTTGTATTTCACTACGCCGAAAAACAATGATTAAATGCACCGTATGAAATTTTCACGCCGCCCAGAGAAAAGCGCAGTGAATTCGGATTGGCGGAGCGGTCGTACGAATTACATAAAAGAAAAATTTACGAACGCAACGCTTCTTGTATTTATGAACAACCGTGATATTCTATTTGCGTGATACGAGGGAATATTTTTCGAGGGAAATTTATATTTCGTACCACCGTATCGCGAAAAAGTTCACCAGTTGTGTCGCGCATTATTTAGAAGGGAAATAAAGAACAAATAATCCGTGCGAGATACTCTTGATCAAAGGAAAGAATTTTCGTAATTTGTAAAAAATTTTTGAAAGAAGCATTCAAAATTTTGGTTTTTAATCCATCAGAAACGAATGGTATGGAATACGTTCTGTTTTTTTTTATTTTAAATAAAAGTAAACATAATTATGCTCATAAGAGAATTTTGATATTAAAAAACAAAATTGTTAAGCCCCTTTTGGAAAATTCTTTAGAAGAATTAGTAAACCAATTCGTTCAATAAAATTATTATCCTTCGGTGTAGATTGTAATTAGTCAAATGTAAACAGTTACCATTTGTAATCTATATACATTGTAAGTAAGGCACTACACTGTGAAGCATAACTATAGTACCACTCATATTTTTGTACGTTTTGAAGTTTTGAGTAGCAATGAAAAGTTAAATTTATATTAATACATCTGAAGTTGCTTTTCATTTCATACAATTGATTTTATATATTTTATACCGACTAAAAAGTTCGAAACGCTTAAAAATATGAGCGATATTATAGTTACGCATCGGAGTGCAGAATGGTCTTTATAACGTTTTTATTCGGGACAGTAAGTAACGTTAATGTACCTTGCGGTCGTAAAAGTGTCTCCTTGTGTCTTATCCAATTAAAAATAAAGTATATCCACATTTGGAATAAAAAATATCGCAGAGAGAGCTCTAGTATTTTACTTTTCCAAAATTAGAATGTTCTGAATTTTTAAATAACAATTTTTTTCTCACAGCTGTATTTGAACGTTTAAATATACCGTGTATGTTTCTAAACTCGGTCATCTAAAATAATATTGTATAAGAATAATATTAAATAAAATTTTGTTTCCATATGATGTTTGTAGATAAATTAAAATTTTTTTTTTAGCCTTGTCTCCAGTTGGTGTTTATTTTGAGATTCAATGTTTCAGATGTAGGTAAAGATATGTCCAATTGTAATTTTGTTGATATTCGTCAAAAATTGTAAAATGTATAAGTCACTTCTTTACTAGTATATTTTTTAAGAAAGATAACATCAACCAGAAATGGATCAGAGATGGAATATTGATTGATTAATATGCAACCAGGTGGCACGAGGTGAATACACAGCTAAAATCGAATTCCCACGTTTTGCTATTCCTATTAATGGACGATACCTAACGTGCCACACGTTCCTCATTGGCATACGAATATGCCGTGGATGAACACCATTGGCAAAGATATCGAGGGACGAATATGGGATTCCAGCGCTATTGTGATGCTCAATGGACGATATTACGACACGACTGCAATATGAAATGAAAAGCACCGCTTAATAAATAAAGAAGAAGGCCAGGACAATTCGCTCGTGCACCCTTTGTGCTTGTGAAAATTGTCTATTGAATAGTTCAAATAGAGAAAAACGTTGAAAGAGACCGATTGTGCATTAGGCAGAGAAATCCCGCTGCCACGACTCTCCAGAATTGATCTAATAATCCATTCCAAAAGGCACCCATCGACTCTGAAAGGGTCTGAGATATAGGTTTTGACAAACAGAATTCTAAATTTTCCTGTCAACTCTTTGTCATTTTGACTGGAAAATCGTGATATGGCTGCTCTAATAGGTTCTGCCTGGTCCTAAATTTATTTTAGATAAGTACAGGCGATGCGAATTCCCTCTTTTATATTTTCGAATTTTCTAATTAATATACAAGCCCCTTAGAAGTTACATTAGTCGACTGCATAAATGACAAATAAAAAAATGAATAAATAAAATAATAAAGTGAAGAAATAAATTTGTTAAAAAATCATAATCGGCGCGCTTTTGACCATCTTGGCGATAAATCGAAGATGTCGATGCGCCTTTGTTTCTACGTCGACAAGATGCGACGTGTCACATGCAAACAAAATAAAATGAATAAAATATCATTAGAAGATAAATAACACAATGACGCTCTTGTCTATATACATTATTTATTACATCCTAACGTGTCAGTGATTAGTGAAACGCTTGTACCTAGCCACAGTTCAGTAATTCCATGCAGGTAAAGCGATTCAAAAGTTTGACCGATATTTCGACATTAATATGTACGAAATTCCATGGCCCGTTTAATAGTATAACTCCAAATTTAATTGTAGCACAGAGCGAATTCAACTGTACTCGTTTAAGTATGCTCCAATTTAAACTAGTAACATCGTTAAATGCAATTGAGTTCTGAAGTTCATATTGAAGGTCTTTTAACGGATAAATGGAATTAGACTATAGTCGCTCTACAATTAATTCAAGGGAAAAATACACAGCTCCCACGAGCAATTTACATTTACAAGAAATTATCCTGGTCGATCTTTTTAACGAATACTTTACTGACTTTAAGACGTACAACCATCTCTTTTACGAAATTATGATCTGTTTATTGATTGAAAATACTTTTGTACGTATTATTAGTCACTGCTTATAAATCACACTTCATAAGTCACTCTTTAGAAGTCACAGTTTATAAATCGCAAATCATAAGCCACTGTTTATATTATAAATCATAGTTTATAAATCACACTTTATAATTTATATTTTTATGACTTATGTATTCACACGTGTTTTTGATCGAATTTATTATTCTGCAAATTATTATTCACAGTTTATACACACATTTTTGTGATTTACAAACAAATGCATTTAATACACAAAAAATGCAAGTCCTTCGAAGACAAAGAAAACTTTTTGAAGCACTCGTCAATTTAATGTCTGGAATTAAGAGTTAAATGAATCGTTTAAGACAATTTGTCAAGGACCATTCATTTCCTCGACGTCTGTTCAGCAATTCCAACCATTCAGGTACCTTATTGTTCTTCCAGCTCGTGTCTGGTGGATTTATCAGCCGTCCAGACTTTTCCACGTGTGCGTATACTTCGGAGCGTAGTCTGATCGAAAACTTTAAATCTGGACTGGCACGACACACCCACCAGGAAGTTAGGTAGTTTGCGAAGGGAAACGAGAGGTGTCGACTTGACTTTCGCGGAGTAACACACTTGAAAATTGCTTCCTTGATTCCATTTTGCAGCAAAATGCACAAACTTGGCGCACTTGGTCGACTCAAATGCTCCGAGAAGTCTTCCGGAAAGTGTTCCTACTTCAATAGTGTAATACAGGGTGCTCGAAAAATTCGTAGACAAGAATTGTTGACAATAGAAATTTTATTGCAAGTTCAACGTTAATGTTATATTTTCATAATAAATAGTTATTAAACCAAATAAATTAATAATTAGTAATTTAAAATTAGATCTTTATTTAATATAAAAGTTGAAAAATATTAAAAATTGTATTGAAGGATTGAAATATTTAAAATATATAAATTTGATGAATGTATTAATTTACTTTGAAATATATATGATAAAAATACTTTGACTATAGACATTTTTACAATTAACTAAAGCATCGCTGAAATTAGGAAACAATGAAACAGTAGTTGTCATACAAATTGGATCACCTCAAGGAACCTCACGTGCAAGTGGAACCAAGAACACTATTAATACAATTACACCTTCATTACGAACGCCTCAAATATTACGCAAAAATTTAATTTGCCAAATCTGTCTGACTACACAATTTTAACACTGTTATATACGCAATGCAAAGATACATATCTACATGTGTACTCGTTCACGTCTATGCCGCAGCTGGGGACTCAGAACAACATAATTCCTCATGCATCAATGTAATGGGTACGCAAAGTTCTGTTTGGAATAGAACCACGTTTCCCCCGTAATGTGGTCAGCAAACAATAGCGCGACAAAGCATCGACCCTGCAGGCTGAAACGTGTAACAGAGATTCCTACAAAATTCACGGTGCTATTACTTCGGGTGACAGCCTCTCAGAATCCTCCCATTCGACGCAATTATAATTAGCTCCGGGGCTACGAACCCCCGCGTCGAATCGATAGAGATTTCTCTATAAAGGCCAGGAAGGAGCCCCTCTTTGAAATCACTTGTAATATTTCATCGATTACACTTTATTTTATTGCATTTTATTTTCTTGGTACTCGAATTATTAAAATGTTATTATACAGGGTGTCTACGTATAAGTCCGGACATACGCAGGATATCAATTCTACAACAAATTTCCAATAAAAAATTACTCTTAGATATTTTCTTTGTGTCGCCTTATTCTCGAGCATTTTCACTTTTAATTTTTTTTCGGTGTTTTCGACTTGACACTCTTTAAACGGCCATAACTCCACTAAATTACAGTGCAAACTTAAAAATCAGTACATCATTCGAAAGAGCGTTAAATTTTCCATCTCTTTGATGCCAAACCAAAATTTATTACGTAGGTTTCATAAGTGAAAAATTAGGTCAAACTTTACATTGTGACAATTTTTAAAAATTTGACTTTTTCTCTATCCGTTATTCGGTTTTAAATATATAGTTTTTTGGCGGGCATTCCTCGGGAAAAACTTCCTCGAAGTCTCAGCTTTTGAATGGTATTGTCAAAAAAAATTGTGCGGTGATATTTTAGGGAGAAAATGACGTTTAAATGCAGACAAGCGTTCAAAATTCCCGCCTCCTAAATCAAAACTTATCGGTTCTTCTGCGCTGAAAACATTGATTTTTTGCTTTGTGAAATCGATCGTGTTGCAATCTCCATATCATTTATCGGTACACCGAGGTTGATTTTTATTAAATAGTCTCTAAAAACGAAGATTTTATCGATACGTGTTCAAAAACAATTATTCTTCACCTTGCACTCAGGCTCTACATATGGGTGGCAGAGGCTTAAAGTGTCAAAGAATCAGTTTTTTTCCTAATTGGGGAGGCTCGGTATATATATATATAGAATATAGTAGTATTGATATTATCCATAATATGTATATATTATCAAGGAGACAGGTGGTGACAGCATGATCTGTACCGTGGGACCCAGCGAAAATCGACACTTTCCCCGAGTGAGCCCCTTATGTGCATCACCCTTGAGTTTTTCAAGTTTAGGACAATAACGGCTATTGAGGACGAAAACGAACGAAATTCTAAAGGTCTCATCGACGACCGTGACTAAACTGATGTTTGCGGCAATATCAGTACGACTCTCAAAAGTAGCCTTGTTTCGCGAGTACGTCCCAAACTTTCGTTGGCCTTCCCGTTATTGTACCTACGCGTCGGACGGAACATTCAGAGTATGCATAAACAAACCCACGAATCGAAGAACTGCCTGAAAACCGTGATAAAGTGTTAATCGTGTGCAATGAAAGAAAGAAGGTAATAGAATAGTCTATTTATCGTTTCCGATAGTCGATGATTCATCTCTAGAGCCGTGGAGTCTAAATGAAAAATTCCAATAACGCATTCGAGTCGTCGTGGTTCCTAAGGGTGCAATACGCTTCAGCACCAGAGGTGCAAAGTTATTCCAGTCGCGTGTGTTGTTCTTGCTTTCCGGGATGCCACGATCTATAGCTACATGCAGGGTTCTAGAAAATGGGACACTCTATGGGTTTCTCCTACGAGGGGATACAAACAATTGATACAGAGAAATTGACTGAATACTAGTGAGAAGGCTTACAGTTTCAAACTCTTTTTTTATTTTGCGCAATATGCATTTAGAGTAATTGTTTCTTAAATTGGAACATGCATATTTTTTCATATAATGTATACAAATTACATTTTTATAAATTATGATATATTTATATAAGTTATATTTATTTTATGTATAATATTATATATTTATATAAATTATATAAATAATTTTGATTAAAGACGTGTATTATGATGTGACGTTACATTCGTGTTTTTCTGATATTGCTTGTATAAGGAGTTTCTTTGTACCCAGCTAGCGAGGAAAGTATTTAAACTACACTTCAAATGTGGCCTTCAGACTGTTTACTTCGGTGTTCGGACTGTTGCCTTACTTTTAAGGTAAGTGTTAGTGGATTCTTCTCGATGAAAATGTACATTACATTAATTAAACTATCGATTGATATCAACTGTTTAAATACATGACAGATCGATACAACATTAACAAATAATATAACTGTGTATTAATATAACACTATTTCTGAAGAGAATGGAAACAAGGGATGATCCATAATATCACATCATAATTAACTGCTGTCAATGAATATTATCGCAATATCACTTAATATTATTATAACATGCAACTATAATGTGCATTAAATATATATAATAATAATCATATAAATAATATATGAAATATATACATATAAATATGTATGTATGTATATAAAATTATGTATATATTAATTTCAATATAATAAAAATCAAGGCATTATATTATCTGTATATTATTATAACATCATATCTGAAAAGGACCACGATATATGGTCGAAACGATCACGTTACAATTAATTGCTATCAATAAAAAAAACCAATGTACTTCAAGTGAATCAACCTCGTGATAATAACGCGCGATTATCGTTCATTTAAACGTAATTGAGGAGTGTGTATCAATAAGGAGGCAATTCCATTTTTTTCAAATTTCTGGGAAATTAAAAAACGTTGTAAAATTCAGTTTTTTGAAATTTTCCTTCTTTTTCTTTTTCATATCATAGCATAGGTATCTAATTATGAAATTATGGAGTTTCGGATTCCATCCTTTCTTTTGAGAGTGGTGGGGGAGGATCAATTGTTGGAGCTGCCTTTTTATTGCGCCCTGTTCTAAAAGAACACCTGAACTTTAAGGGATTTTTCGAATGGAGAAAATAAAATTTTCTTTTAAACACATGTTTATTTTATTCTTAAAACATTTGGTAATACAAACAAAAAACGCAGAATAAAAAAAATCGTAAAATTAGTATAAAATTCATTCTTCTCGTGCTCTGTCTCCGACAAATCGACATCATCAATTTTTCTAGTAACCTGAGCTATCTCCTTATTGCACCAGGAAAAAAAGGAATTTTTTAAATCCGTGATTATGTTCTAACCTCAAAACCATAAAAAAAATGGAGCTGCCTCCTTTTTGCAGCATACCCCTCAATTGTAGAACGTTACATTTCTTGAATTATACAACAGGGAGTCACTGAAGCCGCTCCCAAAATGTAGGATGGAAAATATTTTATTTTCTACTCTCGTGAGCCAGGTTAATTGTCGATCAAAGATCTGCGAGCACGGAACCGGCGATTAAAGCGGCGTGAATGGACGATTACGTACGAGAACGATGGAATCGATAAAATTTCTCGTGCCTCTAACGAGCGCAATTATCTACGAACGTCCTGGAATCGAAATATCGATTACATCTGTAAGTAAAAGCTGCGGGTCATGCTTTGGAACGTCTTTCTCGTCGTGTCTCTTAATCGCCCAAGCACACTCGAGTCGAGTGGTTTTGAAACAACGATGGAAGAAAGTGCACAAGTCTCAAAGAAAAGCAGCGACAAACGATCTTAGAAGCAGGAACGAGCGATTGCAGAATTTTTTTCTTCGCAACGTTCCTGCGAAAAGGTCCCATGACATCCCAATATCGCCAAATGGCGGTTTCATTTAATCTGGGCAAGTTTCCAACGACCACATCTCTCAATTGAATAGCGAATGCGTATGCTCCCTTGCGCCTTGAGCAAAGTATCATATTACCAAAAATTGGCTATGGAAATGTGTCGAAATTCGAGGGTATAAATGTTGTATCTGCCTTCTAAAGCTGTAATTTTAATAGTAATCATGAAAATGTTGTATGGTTGTATCTGCAGCGCCAATGAGCAGATGACAGGCTTTTGTTTGGCGCGTCTTGCGGAGTATGGTTTCTTGCACGTCATACACAGAAAGTGTTCCGTATATGTTGCTAATATAATAACTAATATGTGTAATGTTCTATATATATATTTATATATATGTTCCTAATATAATAACCAACAAATATAATGTTATACATGTACTCTTAATAAAATAACCAACAAAATGTAAAACAAAGAGTTTTCTAGAAGGAGCTTTTGGATTTTATTTTTTAATTATACGTAGAGGGATAATACATATTTTTGTTGGCTCGAATTTAAAATGTCAAAATTTGATCAAAATCTTTTTAGTACACCTCAAAATTGTCGCTACTACCAACATTTTTGTTCCGCAAATGCAATCAATGTGGTGAGATATTCAAATTAATTATTCTCTTTGAAAAATATTATAATGGACATCATATTGGTGTCAGTTGTAGTATGTCTTGATACTTCATACCATGTTTATCGAAATTGATCTCTGTACTCTTTCCATGATATTTTGTATCGAGTAATACATATTTGATATCGATGTCGCGTATTGATGTCCTGTATTCTCAGATCTGAAGATTGTCCGTTTCGATTACTCGAAACAATTATTTCTCGATCGTGTTCACCTCTAACGACCTTATTTATGGATGTTCATAGTAAACCTAGATATAGTGGTACCAAGCATATTTCCTGGAGAGAATCGCGTGTAAGGTTCGTAGAATGCACGTTTACAGGGTGAATCTAAAAACTAGAACAAACTATATCCTGAGGGATCTTTCTAATGTGACGACTGAAAAATTAAACATGCTCTAGGGATTTTTTTCGAAGTCCATGAAATAAAGATCGATTTTAACATTTTTTTCTACTATTAATACAGTTCAGAGAGGGTATACAAATATTTTTGTACGAGCTTTATAAAATTTATTTATCGATAATAATTTATTGCCAATCGGAATCGATATCGACAGGAGCTACTCTAACGATAATGTAAACAGTACTTTAATGAAAATGAATAATTAATGATTCTTCTTGATAATTCTTGTAGTTATCTTCGTTTGTACCAGACATGCGTTTCCAAATTTCTCTGCAGTGTTTAGAACAAATTTTATACAAAATAGGAGCTAAAACAGTATATAATTAATTTACGTAGCGTAAATAAAATATTACAAAATGCGAGGAAGAAGGTAACCACATTAAAAATACCTTCTAAAGCTGTAATTTTAATAGTAATATATTTAATAATTAGTAATATTATATATGAATATGCAGTATCTCCATGTGTGCCGGTTTAGTAGTTTGGATGACGAGAGGAGTCAGTCATAATAAAGCTATGGAAATGCCCACACACGGGGTTGTTCATTACAAGATTACATATACAAAAAGAAATATTATATTTGTAATAGTCATAGTACTCATGTTTCTAATTTTATGTTGTGAGGCTTGTTTCTAAGTAGAAAAGTCTATTATTGGTCAGACAGTCTGGTAATAAGAATCTTTAATTGCTGATCCATATTCAAAGTAACAAAATTGAGTACATTACTTTCAGCTAGGAAGTCATTTGCAATTCAATATTAAGTGAATTAATTATATCAATATTAATAAAACTACTTTCTTAAATTAAATTGTCACATACGGACTGAATATAATTCAAACCTAATGCCAAACATAGAAAAATTCTGTTTTCAGTTCCAAAAAGGGGAAGTTAAAATAGGACTATAATTGAAAAAATGGTTATATGTTTGAAAATAAATTTTTCGTTATAGTTTGTTACTTTTTGTAACCTAACAATGGTTACAATGTATCTATAACTTTCTCCTTAAAAACTGTTCGAAAACTAAGCAACTATTTTACATATGAGTATGAACACTTGCTGTGTTAAACTGTATTTATAATAAGTATGTGAGTTTTATATTCATTCTCATACCTAATATACTCTGAAATTTTCCGATCAATGCCCGCTTCCTATATTCCTATGTCCGTGGTATCATTCTTGTTAGAACGGCCGACATCTGTCGTTCGGTGTGTCATTAGGATTGCTCCCATCTAACACCGACCAGACACGTCACAGTCCCATTCGTTTTTGTTACAGTATCAAGCACGTGTAGCTCACGAAACGGTTGGAAGGGTGGAACCACTATTTTCGATTCTCGTGTGTATCATTATTTTCGTCCTTCTTACAATAAAGTTTATTATTATAACCTGTTATATTCACTGCCCTCGCTTATATCTAACAATTCTTTATTTTATAAATTTCTAAAGTATACTTCATTTCTCGACCGTCATAGCAGAAAGTAAATCTCTAATAGATCAATATTCTGTTCATGCAACAGTTCAAGTACATAACAATTTAGTTTATCTAACAATGCAAGGGATTATTGTATATATTGCACTCGTTTTGCAAATAAAAAGATGCATCGAAGTCTCGCCAGGAATTGTCGGAAACATCCAGGCCCAAATACATGATTGAACGCGCTAAAACCGAAGCCATTACTCATTCAACAATCGCATAAATCATTGAAATTATAATTCAGCCACGCGTTGTTCACTTTGCATACTAATCAATTCGCGAACGTATACCAGCCGTAAAAACAATTTCACGTTTAAAGGGTAAAATAAAAACTGGTACAATAGAGAGGATGTTAAACGTTTCTCTCAAATCACGAACGCAACGGATTGCGCGCGTTGTTTTATTCGCGGCGAGTGCAATTCTAGTGGGACACTTTTAAAGAAAATTGAACTAGATTCGGGTACACGTGAGATTGAAAGGTATACGCCCGCCCTCAAGCTACCTCCTACGGCTAAATAAAATTTTAATTCGCCTCGTCGCGCACGACTTTCCTTTCCCGTCGAACCCACGACAACAAAGTAAAATTAATATTGCCAGGACGAATTTTCGAACCGTCGGAGCCGACATTTTTGATCTTGGGCACAATGTACGGGGACAAATTTAACTGCGGACCAGGGATCCTATTTTTTGACCTCGGCGAAGACGAGAAGTCGTTAAACAATAATGCCACGGATATGGGTCGACCGGCTGATCGATAAACCGACCGTGCATTTACCATGGATAGCTACTAGAAGCTTCAAATAATGGATACGTACTGCTGTGCAATATCTTGGATCAAACATGATGGGAATAATTCCGTCTGGCGCCTTCTAAACGCGCTAAAATAACCGAGCGACTTTGAGGCCATAGTCTTTCGCTTTAATCGGTTACAATACAATCCAAAAAGAGCAGACGCTTATAATTTTGTCAATTAAAAATTGTTTTAAATAGATTGTTATAGAAATATTTTAAATGCCTCGAGCAACAAAAACTTCAGAATTAGCATAGGAAGAAAAGACTCTTTACATTACTGTTACATTCAGATGGAACAAATATATACTTATAATTGCGAATGGAACATGACAGCTGAATGAAAAGCTAATGGTTCGAAAGACAAACATGTTCCATCGAAATTATGTATGGTTTCTATATAATTCAGGCATTTCTAAGTTCAGAAATTCAATTCACAACGGTTAAACCCGGTCGGAATGTCAGCTTTATTTTTGCATTTAAGAATGAATTTATTTAGTGGAAGCAGGTCTGGGTTTCTAGAATTCATAGCGGAAATGTTGAAAGTATAGTTGAGTTAGCAATTATTGTACGATTATTTCTCCAAATTTTGATTAACCCTTTGACTGCGGGACGATTTTTACTAGAAATTTTAAGAATCGTAGAGGTGTGAATTTAAAGAAAATATCAACTTATCGGGAATGATAAAACGAAACTTTTTTATATTTACACTTTATTCATACAACGTTTAATTGAAAAATTAAAATTACAAACTTCAAAGCCCTTGTTTCTAAGATCTCGTAGTGATCTGATCCCGTTGATGTTGTCTTAATGAAAAAAAAACACCTTATACAGAATGACAAAACGAAACTTTTTTATGTTTACAGTTTATTCATACCAAGTTTAGTTTCAGAGATAAAAATTGAAAACTTAGAAGACCTTCCTGAAATTCAATTTTTGCGACGAACCTGTAAGTTTCCAATTTTTAACTCTGAAACTAAACTTGGTATGAATAAACTGTAAACATAAAAAAGTTTTGTCTCATCATACACTATATACTGATATTTCAAAAAATTGATTCAACACATACAAACAATTTCACTAACCCCATTTCTCGCGTGCGTATTTATACACCCTTCAGTTAAAGGGTTAATTGAGAAGCATAAATGGTTTTCATCGACAGTCGATATCTGTACCTTGGAGGGAAGCTATGTTAAGAGGTAAATATTTGAAATTTGACATGAATTCGCGATGATGACTCTATTGATGTTCATCCTTTCAATACATTGCAATGCTACTCCTCAGAAGCTGTAGCTATATTTAATTGTAGCTACAGTACGGATTTAGCAATCCCGAGGTACCCGAGCTATAGGAGTGCCAGTAGGGTCCAATAAATTATTCGCACTCTTAAGGGGAAAATTATGAAGAAAGGTATCTAAGAAAATACAAATTAATGTAAAGCAAGAATTAAATGGATGTAAAACATGAACAAATGCTAGACTGGTACATTAGGTGTTATAATCAAGCTATAGAACTTCGCACTTTTATAGATACAACTCACACACTTTGATGTTCCTGTTCAATTTTATTTTATTTAAAACATTGAATAACATATTCAAATCTTGGCTTGTGGATTTTGAACAAAATTGCATGAGAATATAATTGTATAATTATATAATAAGAAGAATTCTACATACGAAGTGGTTGTCAATGAATAAACAAATAGTTTGCATAGACCTCGTTAAAGATACAATTTGAAATCGAAATCCGTTATTCAGGATTAATCTTTTAAAGCTGACCCAATTCACGTTGAATTCGTAATTCTTTAAATATGCATTGAATTTCTAATATTTTGACTTAATATGGTTTGCTCCCGAGGTACAGATACGTTAATTTTTAATACCCTTAATTTTATTAATAGAATTACACGTATTATCGTATTCACTGTCACGTCTTAAAATAGAAAACCAGGAAGATAGAAATCTAACCAAGGAAGTGGTAAAAATACCATACATGTCTCCTTATTTTCAAACTATCATATTTCACGTACACCAATGCATACGGAGTGTTCATTAAAATACCAGCATAATATTTTTAATAATAAGTATTATAATTTAATAGTACGTATTAGAGAAAAAATAATAGAGGAAAAAGTTTGGTAGTCTCCTACGACCAACATACTGGCGTATATCAATTGTTTATATTTGCAATATATTTGGAGAAACGGTGACCACTAATTTTTTAAATAAAATATTGTCTATTTGTTTAATGTTAAGGTCCTGTAAAGTCAGGAGCAAAAGAAATAATTCGACTATTTCGTTCGACAATATATTTACTAGAATCTATTTATTTAGAAGAAAAACGCTGGCTAATATTTCCGTGAACACATGCAATTGAAAAATCTCAGTATGGTGTTGAAAAATCCATTTACCGTGGCACTAAAACAGTGGGAGCCAATATCGGCAACTGTCGAGTAGTAAAATAATACTACCAGCCATCGCGCGATTCGATAATAGTTATTCTTGAACCGTAACACGTGACGTCGACGATCCCAGGAGAAGGAAAATTCGATATTAGTAAACCTCAACTTGTCGAACTCGACGCCAATGAATTTAAACTCGCCGAATTCAATATCGAGACAGTGAATTCACGGGTCTCGAAAACGACAAATATAAAGATCCATAAAACACGATACGAGATCTACACTCGTAGAATTTTATAGTGACGATTATGTGGGGCACAAGTAGCGACAATGCTGGATTTGAGCAATAAGGTTCCTGACGAAATGGAGATTATTATATAAACCTCCATGGACTCGCCAAACCCAAATTCCTATCCTGCACTTAAGGAAGTAATCTAGTCTAGAACTTTCAAAAAATCGATGTTTTTTGCAGTTTCTCAAAGTTTAGATGTTTAAAATTGATCTGCCAAAGGATTTTGTTGAATTCGAATAATTAACGAAGTTAGGGATGTCTAAAGAGAACAGTGTCGACAACGACGTTATCATCTCCAGTTTATTTGGATACTCCATTTTAAATTTCTATGTAGAGTTTACTACAATTTTTTCGTTGGTAATGTGTAAAATGTGCAAAAGTAACATTCATTTTCAACAAGCAAGTAAGCGAGGATTAATTTTAATCGTAATCGTAAGTATACGTGTTTAGAATGAAAATCTTTAAATGCGATTTCCTCGTAACCATATTTTTTGAAATGGTTGCCATGATATCTCGAGTTCTAGTTGACCGAATCACTTCCAATTTGGAGTGAATCTTTAGTACATGTGCCTTTATCGTCCGAACCACGGGTTTTTAAATTTGATTATTCTAAACCTTTTTTTTTTAATATACAAAAAACAAGAAGAATATACGAAAATCGATATTCAAACTTTGAAGTGCTGCCATTTTTTGAATTCCCAATATTTCACAATTATTCTGATTCAGGCCATAGAGACACTAATATTAATGAAGATGTTTCGTAATTTTATCATTTCAGATAAGCAGAACGCCTGGAATCGTAGCAGCTACGTTTTTTTCAGAACGGACTGTACAAAATCACTTGTACTTTGTTTAATTTTAATTATTTTTAACTGAAAAAATTATGTATGTTCTTAAAATGTGAATAAATATATGTGCAAAACCCTTTATAAAAATTTCTTACTTTAAAAAACCAAATCCTGAAAAAGAACGAAAAATTCAACATTTTTAAATTTAAGATTCAAATGTCTCTTTGAACATCTATGTATTTAAAACAAAGCGTAATTTCACAGTCAAAGTATCGAACTTGATATACAAATTTGTTTGTTGAAATATATTTCAAAGCAACCAAGATATAGCGAATATCCAGAAGTGTAGGGGATGTTGGTCTGTGGGAATGAATTTGGAAACAGGTTCTAAGGGAAAAGGAAATGGTTTATTTATTAACCAATTTTACTGATTAGTTTCCTGGGAAAGGAATAGGAATTACAGGGTTTTGGAAACAAGCCCTTCGGCTCAACTTTATAATAACTGAAATTTACAATAACAGAAAAGTATATCGCGTCGAGACGTCCGGGTGACTCTACCGCCCATTCCCTGGGAGGGGACTGGCGGTAATTCCAGCCGTTCTCTCCGTTCCAGGGCGGCCAGGCAAGAACTCCCTTACTCTCCTCTTTTACAGGCGACCGGCGGTAATTCCAGCCGTTCTCTCCTGATTCTCGAATAATCAGAAAACGATCCCCACTCTCCTTCCTCCGATAGGCGACCGGTGGTAAATCCGACCGTTTTCTCCATCTCAAAGGGGAAAAGCAGAAACGCTCCCTGAGCATTCTCGGGCGTCCGGGTGACTCCACTGTCCTCTCCCTGGAAGGCGACCGGCGGTAGATCCTGCCGTTCTCTCCGTCCCAGGGCTGCCAGGAAGAGTCCCCGTACTCTCCCGTTAATCAGGCGATCGGCAGTAATTCCAGCCGTTCTCTCCTGAGCTGCTAAAGGCGTCCGAAAGCTAGGCTTCGTACTCTCCTTACTCATTAGGCGACCGTGGTAATTACCTCGTTCTCTCCTAAGAATGCAGCAAAGAATGCCGCGTCCGCTACCGCGAGAACGATTCTTATACCCGATCGTTGCTAACAGACCGCGGTCAATCAACAAGCCGCGTTACTACGCGAGCGCGTTCGCGAACGTTCCCCGCTCGGCGACCCCGCTCGCCAACCGATGATCGAGAAATGTTGGTCGTGATTTTCTGGTATTGTTACAGGAGCGTTATTTCTTTTTGATATATACTACTTACGGGATATTTTCATTTTTAAATAAAGATCGAGGCAGGGCGAAAAATATACCTGTCACTTCCAGCACGTATCTATTAATTCTGGAACGGTGTCATTCAAACATCTATAACTTCGTTACTTTTGCGAATATCAATATTAGAACTCTCGCCTAAAACACGTACAATGCGATACACGGGTACACGTGTCACGTGTATCCGGTTTAAACCTTTACGAGACACGGATATCAGAAAATACCTGTGTTAATTACACGCATGTAATTAATAAATCCATATTTTTTTTGCAATTTATTGACTGTAAAAAATAATTCAGAATATTTATAACCGTAGAATACACGTGTATCCGTATAATATGGACAAGGGTATTCTCAACATGGATTTCTACATGATTTTATGTGGTACACATGAAACCCGTGTATACGCATACACGCATGGGGACTCTAATCAATATATCCTTTTGCAGATACATTTTTGAAGATATATACTTTAAGAAAATAAAATTTTTTAAAAGTCGATTTTTTCAATGTTAAAAATAAAGAACATCTTATTTGTGACATACTAAACAAATTATTGTGTTAAAAGATGACAGCACCTGTTGAATTATTTTTCGAGAAAAATATGCTACTTTATCGAGAAGAAAACCACTAGCAGTTTTTCGGTAAAACTAGTGTCATTTTGCTGAAAATAAAAATTTTGAAATATCCTTCGTCCTTCCTTCCACCCTTAAGAGGTATTATCTGTCACGTTTGTTTGTAATCACTAGACTGCGGACCTTTATGCATTTATAGAAAATTTGAATGTGCAAGAAACTACAAAATGCAAAGAATATGCAAGAATATAAAAAAGATTGAAAGTAAAGTTCATGTTATAATATTTGCAGAATAAAATAAATTCCTATTTAGGTTCAATTTTTATAGGGACGTTCGCGAATATTTTATTTTGCATAAAGATCCGCAGTGTAGTAATCACATGTATTTTCATTTAAAATAGAAAAAATCTGTATTATTCAATACTGCCCCTTTTGCAAATCCCTTAGTTAACATTCTACGGTTCTATCAATTTTCGATACAGCTTCACCCTAAATATTACTGTATGCAAGACAAGATATACTGTGTTTTCTTGCTAATGCGGCAGCACAATATTAATATTTATGTATCGTGTCGATATAGATTCAGTGTATAATCCACCTCAGCTTCGGAGTGCCGTTGATAAAGCACCGATCGTTAATCCGATCAGATAACGTTAACATGATCATTAATTTGTAGCTAATCTCTCTTTCTTCGTGTTAACGTAACAAATTGCGCCCAGATTTAAACAGAATTGCTTCGATTAGTTTTCGTCGTTTAGAAACAGGAGTGTCCTCCATAACTCCGATACAATTCATCATGCATAATTAATATCATCCACAGAACTATCACATGTTTGCCTTAATATAAATCATGAAACAGGTGTGAAAAAAAAGAATACACAGGACGTTGAGAATGCAATTGCACGGTGGTACTTACTGATGATGAAGGTACTGATGTCTAGAATGACTTTGCGTATGAGGTGACGTATGAGAATATAAGATGTGTCCAGTGATTAGTTGAATGCAGATGAAGTCGACGAAACACCTAAACAAATAAAGGGTTATCGATTAAGATGGATTTTGATACAGGTTTATATATTATAATAAATGTATATTATAGTATACACTCTGTCCCATAAATTCGTAACCTTCCAAATAAATTTTTCATTATAAACACATACACGTATAAAGTTTATTCATATACATATTTGTAACGAAACATTAATTTGAAAACATTAAATCTATCATTTAATTCAGACAAATTTCTTCAATAGACACAGAGGGTATGCATATTTATAAGACTGACTGTGTATAATTAGGGATTACATAAAAAATATTTAAAAATATATTCTGGAACATAATCACTGTATATACAGGGTGTTCCAGAAATATTGGAGGTCCTCGAAAGGGGTGGTTCGGGGGGTAATTTGAAACAATTTTTTCCTTACACGGCCGCTCTGATTGGTCGGGGTTTTCAAGGACCTTCAACATTTTTCGGGCACCCTGTATATTTGTATATATTTATTATTTGTAAATATTGTTTGGAAAGAAACGCGTTAAGTGGAAATCCATCATCTCTATCTCTAAAGCTCTAACCCTAAAGCTTCCGTTCATTTCAACTCCAAAACACTGTGTTTGTTCTTGAACAGTCCATTTAGCCGTTTCGGCGTTAGGCTAGTCGACAGTGAAATTGTGCGTTAAAACGTTTATGTCAGGTGGAAAGCACGATGTAGAGTTTATAGTCGCCATGGAAGAACGATCGATTGCGTTGAGCTTTCGAACGCTCGATCAAAGATGCATAAAAGAAGTTTATAAAGTCGGTGTTATCGGCAGCTATTTCACGGGCATAAATGAGGCAATCTTCGTCGCTGTCGGACAAGACTCGCTACTGATCAGTTTTCTTTAGAATAGAATATTATCGAATTTATCATAAATTGTGATCAATTTCGTACGTACTACCCTCCTGTTCAAATTTATTTTCGTTCAAAAGTAATCATATAAAGTAATATATACTATATTTAACAATGTAATCGAAGGGGGTAGTATGATTTACGGTATTGGAAGTTATAAATTTTTATAGGATTACCAAAGAAAGAATTTGTCATTGACATTGTCTGTTTGTAGTTGTTGGGATGAAAATATATACATCTTTCTATTCCCTAGTTGTTGCATGAAAATTTAAATTTGAATTTGAATTCTGGAATGAACTATTTCGTGTGGACTGATGTATAGTCAATTAAATTATTACAGGTACCAAAGAAAAACAGGTTTTTCGTGGAATACTAATCGATGAAAAATATTTATGTAACACATATCATTGAATAATTATTCAGTATACAATTGTAGAAGTCTTATTCGAGAAGTAAAGTGGACACGGTATAAACTCTCCGTTGAAACAGGTAAAACGCCAATTTATTTATAAAGTAGCAAGATCTACAACGATTGATGTTCTCTCAGATCGCTCGTGCGTCTTCGAGTTCTACAAATCGAAATCTGATTCCGCTTCGCCGAGTGACAATCAAAGATACCTCGCACCACCACTCCTCACCCCAGGTGCCACCCTCGTCGAGTTCAAGAGGCGCGCTCATTGGCCCTGGTTTTGGGACCAAGGCCCAATCAGGGCGCTCCTGCTCTCTCGCGCACCCCAGTCGCCGCGCCCCCGCTAACGGTATCGCGGAGTAAGGGTAGGTGGTCGCTCGGCGTCTCGCGGAAAGCCCCAGGCCACTCATGGGTTTTTCCAAGCCCACGGCATGATCGACCGCCGAGGCTCGGGACTACGCGAAATTCTAAAGACCTCATAAACGGTCACCCCTACATGGATATTGCCAGCAATATCAGCTATCGACTCGAATAAAAAACATTAAAGATTTATTTCTACGATTTCCGAATAGCGATCGCGATACTAAATTCATCGATGTCTTGTCTTGCCGCTGGAAATCGAGGAAGCGCCCAAATGACTGCCTGTGCGCATTGTTCGCACTCTATTCCAAAACATCCCAATTGTACCCTGTGTGTACCCGAAACGCCTCCCAACGGTCTCGTCTGCTGGCTTGCAGCCACGGGTCGGCTTTTGGGCCTCCCCGCGCTGAGGTCGACCTTTAGTTCAGGGCCTAATCCCTATGCGAGGTCTGTTGAAATCAGTCGTGAATCGCCCTAACGATTCACGCAGATGCAGACTCGACCGCGAAGGATCGCCCATGTTCTTTACTCACAGTCATTATCGCCCCTCTTCGTTCCATCGGGTTCATTCTGTCCGGAACAAGTCTAAACGAAGATATAAGGCACGGAGATTCGAACCCACAATCCTCGGATCCACAGTCGACCACTTTACGTACACGAACAATCCCGTACCCTACGTTTCGTGTTTTCGTTTGACTCCTTATTGTTGGATATGGGAGGCGCGGATACTACACAATGTACCCAGCTCTAAAATATAATAATATATACAATATGTATACATAGAATGATATATATGACATGTGTGTATTTTATTTAAAAGTTATATTTATATACATATACATAGTATATACATATAATTAAATTGTATGTATGATAGTATTAGGTTGTCCCATAAGTTCATGTCACATATTTTTCTGTTACTCAAATTAGTATATGAAAGATACCCTTTAGCGTTCTAAGAAAAGGTAATTTTTCTTGTTTTACAATATTTTTCCACCATTCTGATGTAGTCATTATACAGTCACTATAAAATTTCTGTAGTTTTTTTCATTAAATATTGCCTCATCCTACAGAACGAACTTATGGGACGACCTAATATATTAAATTACATTGACATATGTTATGTTACATATTTGTTTGTATTTGTTATATGTAAATGTTTTTAAACAATACGTAGTAAATGAAACTCCAAAAAGTGTGTGTGTATATTATTCTTTACTTAAAATATACATGTATTCATTTTCTATTCACTTTTACTTTTTACTCAAATAATATACATTTTGAGCAGTACCACCTTACTTTCTTGAACCAAAAGGAATCTTTAATCTGTCCCAGTACCTCTAATAATTTTATCAACGACTGGATTCGTTGCAAAATGTAACGATTCTTACGACGACGTTTGCGTATTAAAAATTTCCAGAGAGGTGTTCTAAAAATTACCCCCGTGCAATTGATAAACGGAGTTCCCCGTTGAACTTTCACAGGAAGATTAATCACTTTCGAAGTTTCACGGAACAAAAAAAGATGATGATCGTTCCTTCTTCCTTCTTCGTCGTACCTGGTCTCGTTGGGTCGCGACGAACCGCAGAGTGGACATTTTTTGGAGGGAAAAAATTAGTCCGCTCAGTCTGAGGGTTTCAAAAGTGGCGGGAACACGAATGGCTGGGCACGTAAAAATTTTCGCTCTTGGTCGGGGGGTCATTATTTCATCATTGCTGGGAACGGATTGCCCCTTTCAAATCTAGGTATTGGCCTGTTAGCAGTTCCCTACGTGAGCGTAGTATAGAAACCGCACGTGTGGCTGGAAATTCGATATCTCTGCTAGGAATTTTGATTCATTCTGTATTCTGATGATAATAATTTTCGAACTTTTTCTTTATAATTTTGGCACCATTTTCTATTTTTATTTGGCTCGAGACATTTTCTGTTACTAACTATCGCAAGATTGTGCCATAATTACTCAAAGTTTAATATAATCAGGTCAAATGGTGAGACCAATCGGAGGACATACTCTTCAATTACTATTCAATTTTATATTAGTCTCTGTTTTATTAATCAAAGTTTGCAGAAATTAATGGAAGAATTATCATTTTTTTAGAGCTTATAAATGTTCTTATTTTTGTAATCGAAAGGTATGTTGTTTACATTTTGGCAGACTGAATCGATGGCACACGGAATTACAAGAAAATCGGATTAATTAGTCCATGTGATTTCAGATAATAATTTTTAGTATCTACAATTACTTATTATTAATTTTATTCATGTTCTTATTATTTAAAAATCAAGCGTCAGTGATACCTAAAGAAGACAGTGATGCAGTTTCCTAGTAAATTAAAAATCAATTTCGAATAAATCTCCATACGAACATTCTTAGTATTATTACTTCTATTCATATTCTCATCAGATACTTATCAGATTAGGTATAATTAATACTTAAAAAAAACAACGATGCAGTTTACTATTAAATTAAAGATGAATTTCTAGAATTTCTAGAATATAGATGAATTTCTAGAAACTTAACTATTTTCCTTCGTACCTTAATTGGAAAATTATAAACAAAGGTATCTAAGCAAATGCAAATTAATATAAAGCAAGAATTAAATGAATGTCAAAAATGAACACTCTGATGTTCCTCTTCAATTTTATTTAAAACATTGAATAACATGAATCATTCAAATCCTGGCTCGTGGATTTTGAACAAAGTGATATGAGAATATAATTATATAATTACATAAGGATAAGAATTCTACATAAGAAGTAATTATCAATGAGTAAACGAATGATTTGCATAGAGCTCGATAAAGTTATAATTTGAAAAACTAAACACTCAACTATTCTTAACTATTTTTCTCTTTGGTCAAAGTTCATAGTTGAAAGGGGATGTTTTTTCGCATAAAATCAAGTCAAACGAACACTGAAATTAAATATTTTTATACCAGGTTTTGTTTCTCAGTAAACAACGTTTGGATATTTCCAAGTAAAACAAGCCTTGGTTAGCGTGTCTGACAATTACTTGATGTTTCCACTTGTACTGAAGTTTAAAAAGATTGACAGTTACACGGCGCTACGAGTTCTAGTTGCTAGTACCGTATCATTTGTTCTGTCTAGTTAGAAAGTAAAATTAACCGGAAATAGATAACACCGTGCTACTATCGATGTTTACAATCATAATGCAAGTAGAAGTAATGGGCGGTGGTCAGGCACGATAGCCAAGTTGATAAGATAATTCTGAAGTCTCGTTCGATAGAAATTAACGTACTTTTACATGGATAGTCGTGTCATTTCCTAGAAAATAATTAACCATACATGGCAAACAATTATAACATATAATAATAAAAAAGAAATTCGAATTATCCAGTGTACCATTCAATTTAACATTCTATAGATTTTAGACAGCTATTAATCTAACAAGTCCAGGTTTAAACATAGTGGATATTTTACAAAACGAAGCCACTTTGTCTCAATTTCAAGCCCGTTTACTCGTACAGCTGTATACATCTTTCACCATTATCGTTTCGATGAAGTTCGTGCGTTTTACGAAAGCTTTGCTTTTGTATGCACCCGGGATTCGATAAAAATGTAAATGCGCCAGACATATTTATGTGGCGCGAGTCGATCGCGCGAAAAATTTTGACGCGGTCCTTTGTTATCTGGTGTGGTTGTGTAAGTGCTAGACAAGACGCCGATTAGGTTCGTTGAGCGTATCGAGAAATTAAGTTGCTTCTGCATGCCTTTAACGGAGAGAGGCAAATGGGGTGGCAAACTTCTGAAGTGGCTCAAAGAGAGCCTGGATAAATAAAGTAATAATCAAACTTGGATTAGGAGAATTTGCCTATAACAGAGTATATTTTAAAAGTTTAGAACCAATTCAAACAGTATCAACCTCAGTTCATCTAAGAATCATAGTATCAGTCCAATTATTACTATTCTTGTATTTATTGCATTTGTTTCTACCTTTTACATTTGTAAGAATCAGCACAATTAAGTGTGGAAAATTTCTCTATAATCCAGTCTCTTTTAAAAGTTTAAAATCAATTCGAACAATATCAAAGTCTGTTCGCCTAGAAATCACAGGCTTAGTCCAATAATTATTTTACTTCTTTTTTATTGCATCTATTTCTTCCTCTCAAATTTATAATATTGACTGTATGAAATTTATTGGACGATATTGACTAATTACTACCTACAGTAATAATTAGACAACGGATATTTATGCATTTATGGCAAATAAAAATATGGGGAAATCTATAAGAACGTACACTCAAAAATATATAACATACAGGGTTTTCAGGCTATTACTAGCTAGCGTTTTTCTCGTAAATGGTACATATGACAAAAAAATGAAAGAGTAAAAATTTATACTGTTTTTTGTGTGCAATGTAACCAGGTAGATAAATCTTTCGTACTTATACTCTTTTCTGAGAAATGAAGGTGATCTTCAGTTTTTTAAACGTAATGGTATATTCTTTTGTACAAAAATATGGTAGAGTATCGAATTCTAAATAAAAAGGTAACGAGTAATTTCACTTTATTACTTGAAAATTTTCTTAACGTAATATCAAGATGGAGATTCAACCTTGTCACAGATTTCCGCAGGACAGCGATGTGTACAGGCATGGAGCTCCTAATGAAGTGCTAGGTGACAGGGATGATGGTTTTCTTTACGAAGAATTCGTAGTACACTTGTTTGAATCTCCATCTTGATATTACGTTAAGAACATTTTCAAGTAATAAAGTGAAATTACTCGTTACCTATTAGGTTTAGGGCTAATAAAGGTCAATACTTTTTTATTTAGAATTTGATACTCTATCATACTTCTGTACAAAAAGTATACCACTCCATTTAAAAAACTGAAGGTCACCTTTATTTCTCAGGAAATAGTACAAATACGAAAGATCTATATACTTGGTTACATTGCACACAAAAAACAGTATAAATTTTTCCTTTTTCATTTTTTTGTCATATGTACCATTTACGAGAAAAATGCTGCCTAGTAATAGCCTGAACACCCTGTATAACCACTAATATACATGTTGTACCATTTATAAGATAAGATACTCTTTCATTCAATTCTTTTTCTGTATCTGTGAAAATATGAATTTGCATAAACATCAGTAGTCTAGTAATAATCTTAAGGACAAGTTCAAAAATCAGTTCAAAAATAATAAAAATATAATCATTTCGATTGCAACCTTCTTTTATTCCTAAATAATTCGTCTTTGACTGGATTAAAGCTCGTCATAAGTCGCCATAGGTTGATTTCAGAAAAAGTTTGCTTCGGTTACGTATAGAAGTTGCATTCCATTTGCCGATGGCGAGGAATAGAAGACAGTGCAGAGAATCCAGGGGATAAAATACTTCCCAGTTACAAATGCATTCTTTTGTAACCGTCGAAACGTACGAATGCGGGCCTAGCATTGAAAATGGTAAAGTGATATGAAGTATGGATGGTGGATCTTTGTGAAAAGTACGGGCGATTCGTTACTATTTCTCTGTTCCCATGCATCGACGTATTTCAAGCATCAAAGAATCACCATTTATTGATAGTATGGCTTTTGCGCCTGCACAAAAGATACATCGGCGATACATGTACATAGATTGAAAATACATTTCGCAATGCACGGTGATCTATTTGATTTCTATCTACCTACTAATCGTTGATTTTCTGATAGATCTAAAGTAACCGTTGAATACAAATCCTATCCTTTCTAAATAAATGACAAATCTATTTATTTCATAGATAAGGAACGAAGTTGGAGTACATAGCCTCGTCATATAATTTAAAATTGTAAGAGGCTTATGAAGATAGCTTTTTCTTTCTTATTAATATGTAGAGAGAATTGATATATTTGCAAAGGTGTTGTAGTAGTGTATGAATATTTTAGTTAGAATTTTCAATCGAGTATGAAGTTTTGAAATTCACGATTCAAAATTGGGGCGAGTTCATCTTATATTATTGCCGGATATTTAATGCCTTGTATTTATATAGTTTTCAAAATATTCATTGGTAATAATACACTTATTTTATAATTTTTATGGTCCTATTTCGAGTAGGTAGAAAAGTAGAACAATTTATTTTACTTCAGTATTTCATTCATTTTTCGAAAAGTTACAGTAAAACAAAAAATCAAAACAAGTATGAAAAAAAATGAAAACAAATTCAGTAAGAAATTGTATGGATTGTATTTCTTAATGCAACTTAAAAAATAATTGCACTTGCCTCACTTTCAAAATCAAAGTCTAAAATATTGTTTCCAGAGTATGAAACAAAAATTAACTAAAAACACTCGACTCTCAAATATAAGGCAAATATTGGTCACAAGGTTTTCCATTGAAATTCTTAACACATTCGCGACCGGCAAATATTTTACGTTTCTAATACCGAGTACTGATGAAGATAAAACTCCGAAGCTGGACATCGCCAATTTTTATCGTTAGGACGAAGATAAAAATTACAAAATATATTATAAAATATCAATGTTGTAAATATTTAGTGTATGAAATAAAAAGATTTTCATAATTTGGAATAGAAACCAGGAATAAAATTTAAAGTGACGTGAATTCACGTCAGCGGCCGTGTTAATTCAATTAATTTTGGATAATATTTACTTATTTAAAAATGTTAACAGTAGGTTTACGGAAATTTATTATCAGATTTATATTACTGCAGTAATGTTTTAATAAGTGAAGTCGATTTACAAAAATTAATTAAACGGCTTAGACAAAAATGAATTTGGATATATACTTGTCTCCTTATATGGATAAAAGTAAGCATAAGTAATTGGCGAAAAGTCTAAAAGATTTCTGTAAAGCTGTATGAAATTTGGAATGGGTCATGTTAGGTATAGTCAAATTTGCGTAGAATTTCTTTTCTACGCAACTTGGGCGACCGTTACGGTGTGTGTGTGTATGACTGAGATGTGTGACGTGGACGTTTGACATGTGGCTGCCGACTTTTACGATTGATAATCATTTTATTTTCGAACAGCCGAAATTCATGTCCCGTTATATGATCAAAAATGCTGTGAGATAATTGAATACTGTGACATAATTAAACATTTATGATACATACAGTATCATTCAGTGTTCGATTAAACATTAATAACAATTACGGTTCAGAATAAGTATTTATTCGAAACATTAATCGTGAGAAAGTTGTCAATATTTTAATATCTATTGATTGGACAAATTAGATATTAATTTCTGACAATAGTTACATTAATTATTAACAATACTTATTATTTAAACAATGATGGGGAATATGATTTTGCTGTGATATTAATATTTCACGAATTATTTTCTCGATGGTTTCAACGAGCCTTCGAATTGAGCGTCACGCGGTTGTTGTTCGCCCTTCCCCTTCTCTACTTCGAGATGCACAAGCGAGCCGCGACCCTCGACCGACACAGGCATTAGAGGAGTGAGAGCTCATTCTTCAACGATCCTTTGGTCGGTATGGATCTCGCGATCGCGCGTTTGCGTCTCTCCTATTTTTGCTTGTGTAGTTTCTCTTAGTTATCGTAGCTGGTATTGCTTGTGGGTATCTTACTTTGGTTTGGTTAGTTTTAAGGCATGTATCTGAGTTAATTTTAAGGCATGCGTGTACGAGTGTCTGTCCTCTACCAAATAATTATTAATCATTTGTTCAATTCTTTTGTTTGTTCGTACGTCCATATTGGACTCGCAACTCTGTTCTCCACTTCGGTCACTATTGCTTCATGTGATAAGTGTAGTGGCCAATTGTGCAACTGGACAGGAAGGTCGGTTGCCGTCCTCCTGGTGGATCTGTATTCGAGAGGAAGACAATCGGCTCCTCCGGATCGGTTCTCTACTCCCTGTATCCCGTCTGGTGTAGTCCAGGCTCCCGGCGCAATGCAGTAAGTCCAAAGCGCAGTGAGACGGGTGCAAGTCGGGTCCTATCGTGGCTCTCAGATGGGTGCAGGGTGTGGAGGACTGGTTCGGAGGCGTCGGTCGTCTTCCTCTCGAGTCCAGATCCAACAAGAGGAAACGAGACTGACTCAGTAAGTCCAGTTTCATGATCGCGTCACGTCGCGATTTCCATTTAGTTTCCATTTAGTTCAAATAATTATTTGGCGGAGTCAGATTTAGACTTTGGAAATCGAAGGGAATTTTGTTTTCCTTTGATTTTCATCATTTCGTACTTAGTATCAAGCTCGTCGACTCTATGTAGAGTATGCATCTATGTATGTATATTCTATGTAGAGGGAGATCGAAGGAACTTTGATTCCTTCTATCTCCGGGTCTCCAGTCGCAGCAACCTCCACGTGGTGAGACCTGGTAAACGGTATTATTCGTGACGAACGATCCTTCGTCGCGAATAATATCGATCTAATGGCTGCGAACTTGTAAAGTTTAAAGTTTAAAGTGTAAAGTGTAAAGTGTAAAGTGTAAAGTGTAAAGTAAAATTAGAGTTAGATTAATCGAGCGAACGATATGCGACCATTGGATGAAATCAGTGATGGGCAAAATCGTAATCGCAAATACGAATACGATTGTAATCGAATGGTTTCGAATTGTGATTACGATTACGATTGTAATCGCATCTTTCCGAGTTGCGATGTTTAATTTCGCAAATTTTTCTGCGATTACGACCGTATTTTTAAAGGTTTACAGCCATAGAAATTCTTTACCTTAAAACCCACATGAGATTCGTGTTCCTCACATTAAAAAACTTAGAAAACCATGCCTACGTCAAAATAAACATTTTTAGAAAAGTTACCCTATCTAGGCTCTGCTCTATGGGCACGAATTGTTAATTGAAAATTTTTCATTTTTTATTTCGACGAATGTATGGTTTTATAAATCTGTTGGGGTGAGGAACACGAATCTGAAGTCGGTTTTTGAGGTAAAGAATTTCTATGGCTGTAAACCTTTAAAAATACGGTCGTATTCGTAATCACAATTCGGAAAGATGCGATTACAATCATAATCGTAATCACAACTCGAAAACATTCGATTACAATCATATTCGTATTTGCGTTTACGATTTTGCCCATCACTGGATGAAACACTATGTGCTCGTTATGTTATGTTATGTTACAATTGACTCTTAGTACGTCACAAACCAATGAAGGGGTTTTCTAAGAAAAAGGAATGTTCTGTCGCGGGAAATTATTAAGTATCGTGCAGCAGGTGGTGGTTCGCGATCAGTTAGTTGTGAGATATCCCGTCACTTGATTTTCAATCTCTCCAACTCTTACGTATGCGCAAAGTCTGTAAATGTTGTTTTACGACAGTTTTAACTCTCTCATGGCGTTCGCCATGCGAATGACATCGTGATATTTTAACACCGATTTACTTACGCTGAATTCGACTCTCTAACAGTTCAAAATGATTATGAGCCGTAAATCTGATGTTAAAATCCCAACGAATGTTTCTAATTTCTATAATAATAACCTCAGGCTACGAGTCCATAACTCTAGCGTAACTAATTCATCGATCAAGCAACTGGAAAAGTGAAGTGACGTTCAAACACGGCAGAATCGGCGCGGTTCGAACCGCGCGGATTGTGGCAGCTGTTTAGACAGAGGACAGCGACCGCGCGGATATGCAGGAAAGGGACAAAGTTTTACCTCAGTACTCAGATGGAAGCCAAAGAAGCAATATGTGTGTGGTTGCTCTATCAAAAAAGTGAAAAATACAAAAAAAGGCAGTATTGGGTGCATCCGATATTAAGAGGTTGGCTCATACATGGCCATTTTGTAATTTTATATCTCCTAATTAAGAAAGTTTGAGCTCAAATTCTTCAACTATTTATTTCCAAATGATAATAAAATCATTTGATGAATTACTTGAACCGAGTTATGACGTTACCCGCGAATTTTTTTTTCAGTCGCGATGAAAGTTTACGTTCGCGGCTAAATAGTAGTACACGTCCGAACCGCGCGGTATCCGCCAAGGACCTGAACACTCTCATATGATATAATGTAAATAGAACCGCGCGGATCTATTTTTTCGGCGGTCGACTGGCGGCAACCACGTGGTTCGTTGGTCCGCGCGGACACGTCTGAACGAATTCGTAAACGCTAATGTAAATAGGATCCGCGCGGTTTCCGCCGTGTCTGAAGTAGGGCTTAAGCGTCCCACAGACTGCTCTGACGAGGCGTGGGCCCACGTCATAAGACGCGTGGTATGAAATTCTAACATAGGGTTTCGCGTGAAGACGTTCACATTACCCTGACGTGACGTAACCTGATGCTATCTGAAGAAATATGCGTTCTGACGCGTCAGAAGCACATCAAACCTACTAGATTTTCTATGAGGGTTGGAAGGCGTCAGGAGACCGGGTGTTTTCTAGAATTCTGTTTTCCATTTTTAAGTGATAAACTAATTTCAAAAACATTAAAACTGCACTAAAGAGTATTTAAAGAATTTCTAGTTAATTTATATGAACTTATGTGACCATTAATTTATATGAGCAGCTCTAAATATAATTGCTTAAAAGTACGAAAAAATGCAGTGAAAAGTATGAAATAATTTATATTTAACTGCATTATTACCAGATCTTGTAAAATTATTGAATAAGGAATTTTTTATTGAAAAAATTAATTTATATAATTATTTACTTATTTATACCAATATTTATTTTAATTTTAACGAAATTGATTTGATTAGTTATTTTTCTTTCTGTAAATTTATATACATTAAAATTTAGAATATTATTCATATTGATAATTATATGTTTAGGAGCTAACCCTTTTTATACAAAGTGGTTGAGCTTCTAATTCAAATTATTCTTTATTATGATCAAAGCATCTTATTGCTCAATCAGTTTCCTATGAGGTAAGATTATTTCTTATATTATTGTCCGTTTGACAAAAAAAGGTGTTAGCGATTTAATGAGTGATATTTGCAGTACAGGCTGACGTATTCGCTGTTTCTTCAGGTAAAAAATATCCGAATTATGTGATGTTTGATATCATTTTTATCGGAAAAACATAAGGAATCCATTGATATTATTTTCCCGATAATTTGATGAAAAATATAAACATTTTATGTACAGCAGTTCATCATTTTACGATGGACTGCCCGTCTTTTGTTCTCGGCCGAGCGTCTACCTGATGTCGCTCAAGAGTCTAGGATCGAACGGGCCATCGACTCATCAATTTTTCATAAAATCGAATTCTTTATTCTTCATCGAATCCACGTGAACGTAATGCCATTGGATTCTTGGTGTTCTTCCGATTCAAATGATATCTCACATCGCGTAAATCGAACTATTTTTAACGAAATAACTTTTCAATTATGCAATCAGATTTTTCATATAATTTCGTTAATTATTGTTCAAATTGTGTCATGTGTGGTATCATTTTCATCGCAAAAACATCAGGAATCGTTTAATGTTGTTTCCGTAAAGTTCTGATAAAAATTGCGGAGGTTGGTATTTTTATTTTTTAATGGCGTCAATCTGACTCCGCTTCATGTCTTACGTGGACCCACGGAGCCTGATGTGACGTTGGCCCACGTCACGTCAGCGCAGTCTGTGGAGCGCTTTAGTGTATGCCTGGTGTTCTGAAACGGATATAAACTAGCGAGTTGTCTCGTATCGATCCTATACAATTCTAGAAGGTCAGACGCGGGATACACCGTTATTAATTGCACATCAGATCGCAGAACATGCTACTAATCTAGATAATTGCGTCGCTTCGCGTGGACCCACTGTAACAACTGTTCCAATGAATCCTGGTTGTTGTAATTGGTAAATGAAAACGGCGAAGGGCGTTCCGTTTTCTAATTTCAGAACGTTAACTCTGTAACGTGATATTCTGTGTTCGCTGTGGACACCGTCCAATTTATCAGCGCTAGACTTGAATTTGAATCGTTTAATTGGGATTACGGCGGTCACGAGAATGCCAGAGGCATCCTCCATGTTAGAGAAACATCGACGATGTTTACCAGTGAAAATATTCTCCAGCAGAGGACAAGTTTTGTACAGATAATGAGGAGAACTCGTGATCCTCTGTAAGCTTGAGGTTTATTGATAAGGAATTCGATCGTGATTTTCTTTGGAGTAAACAGTACGTGAATGTAACTGAATGCAACGGTAAAATGGTGATAGGATATCGAGAAATTTTATTTCTATTGAATCATAAGAAATTGATTGTAATTCGACTTATAGAAGGGGAGAGTATTTGTGTAGGGATCAATAGAATGGAGTAAAAATAAAAGTTTACGAATAACATGAATGGAAACTTCAATGGAGTTTCAAGTATTTGTCTATGTGTGTGTATATCTATGTATACATGTACATAGATCGATAATTTCTTTATAGGGTGCTTAACTTACATCACTTTGTCATTACGCCTAATACTTTTGAAATATCATAAATAGAGGAAGATTATTTAGTAAATGTCTTTTGATATCAAGTCAAAAATATTCGACAAAGGCCTTAACAATGACATGGCTCGTCAGCTCCGATTTTAATTTATACCAGTCCAGTTCATCTGAATATAAATGAAATATAAATACCATTCCTGGTAGAGGAATTTTATGTTAAAGAAGGCAAATAGCCGAAATCTGTTGTAAATCATTTTATGCTATCGTTGCCAACAATACAATTAAATAATATTATATTGAAACCTCAGAATCTATGATATTTTTGCTGAAACATTAGATATTAAACATTGAATCACATACATGCATACAATTGGTAAAAATAATAAATAAAATGGAAATATATTAAAAGGAGGTAGTTGTATACAAAATTTCCTTAATCGTATATATTTCACTAACTGTGCTCTAAATGTATGTAGTTAGGTACTTCGTAACAGATGAATGCATTTAACTGGATGTAGAGAAGAGGCAGATTTTTAAATGTAAATGTTAATAACGAATTCGATCGTGTGATGAATGACCTATAATTCATTTTTCATTATCTCTTAAACTATGCGACCAAATAACATGCTGTATGGGGTAAATTTTATCTTCATGAAATTTCCCAGGTGATAAAATGATTCTTTTTTTATAAAGATTAATATATTACACCTAATAAGTACTCTTAAAGTTCACCATATTATTTTTAATTCATTTTTAATATAAAAAACGTTATTGTGGTTTAAATATCAAAGGTAGGTATATCGTGTCGCTGACTTTTTTTTTAGATCTATTGATAACCAATATTTTTGTATAACATTATTTTCACGTATATTCAACCATTTGATCAGCGCACGCCAATAAAGTAGCCAAGCAACACTTTTCTTCCAACTTGATTTACAAATTTTGAGATTTCAATTTGAAAACGTATTTTTATCAAACTAGAACGTAGCTTATGATACTCAGGGATAGTGTAGCCTTTCATTACTGAACAAATTTTGAAAATCGGCTCAATAGTTCCGGAGATTACCCCCTATATACAAACAAACAAACAAACTCTACCTCTTTGTAATATTAGTATAGTATACTTATGGTATAAAATAAAAAAAATTATGTATATTCCATATCATTCGTACTCCGCTAACAAAATAAAATCCATAAGTACCGTTTAGCAAACACTCCGTATTTTCAAATCTTGTTAAAAGTTAGAATCGATATCTGAAGTAGGAAAAGTTTAGAAAACTGTATTTACAGGAAACTAATGATCAGTTGGCCATTGACAAATTGCGTTCAACGCTGGCTGCACGTTGGTAAATGTATCGAAAAAACCATAAAACTGTCGTTTAGATTGTACGATATTAATTCGTGAAAACGAACCTGCGATAAGATTTTAGTTATTACACTCGTGGCGTGGTAAGTGTCGCGTGCTTCGCGTCGAGCTTCACGCAATACCTACATTTGTCTGCTTTTTTTCGATGCAACGCTTAAAGCGTTTTTGCAAACGCAAACAAACAGGCATTTCACCTTCTTAGTGCGTGTCAGACAGATGAGATTCGTTCATTTTACTGCCTGACTTCGTTTACGTCATACTAAACCGTCTACTTTTAATTTATTCCTATTTTATTTATTATTTTTCCCAATTGTATTTGTATCCTCTATGATTCGATGCGAAATTGAGCAGAACAGTTAAAAATTTTAGAAAATTTTGCGTACCTTCGCTGTTTACCGAAAAAATAATAAATTGTCTAAATTAAATGATACGTTTTATACTTCTAAATAAATTTTGTATTGTTAATATATACACTTGTAAAGTACATTCATGTACATATTTATAATTAAATATTTGTTTGGAAATATCAAACCTATCATATAATTTAGACAAGTTTTTTCAATAGACATAGAGAGTACTAAAACTTATGGGTTTGACTGTATGTACAAATAAACACAGCAAATTTTAAAAGCTTACGTCAAGTACATTGGTAGCATAAAAAAGCATAAAAATTGCCACGATATTAGTACAAAGAAGAATAACCCTTTAAACAAATAAAAATATCAATAGCTCCAATATTCAACAAAAAAGTGTCATCAATTAAAAAAGTTTAAAACTAATATCCAGTAACTTTTTTAATAGAATTTCCACTTTTTCCTCTATTTTCTCCTTCAGTGCGGCTCAAGTATTTATTATTCCAAATCACATTTTCACCAAACTTAATTGTTGAACAAAATTTCGTTCCTCGTTCCAAGTCTTCTCTGTCTACTGTACGTAAAGAGAGGGAGAGAAAGCAGTATGGTAACCACTTCAATTTAGCCACCAGATGTTTGGTTAGCTGACGAATGGCCAGAGTTAACTTTCGTATTGTGCACTAACGACGTTAACCGAGGCCGTAACGTGTTGTTGTTCTGTGTAGGCTCAAAACCATGGCTAACAATAGCGCGCCACTTCTTGGCTTCGCAATACCAGAAGAACTTTACGACCGTTCCGACTGCAACGCTGCGGAAACAGGCCGACGTCTCCCAAACGGGAAAGTAATTCTCTCTTCCGCGTGTCGTGCCAAGGCCCGCGGAATAATCTGTTGAACTTGTCCACGTTACGTGCATGCAACAATTACTTTAGTTGATGTAGTAACTTCCACGTGGCGGGGCTTATCGCGGACCATATTGGCTTTATTTGCGCACACGCAGCCGCGAGGAAATTTGGGGCGGCGCAATCGATCTTTATAAAAATAAATTTTCTTTGCACGTGCAGAGGGAGGATAAAGAAACTTGGGTATTTGTAAAATACGCTATGTTAGAGGTAGGGGAGCCTTCGGGCGCTGGAAGGTTGCATGGCATCTTCATGAGCCTCTGTTTGTTTTTGTTTGAGGGGTACTCAAGCAGTTGTCAAAATTTTTTGAGAAAATTTAGGAACTTTTTCCAAGATTTAAATATGTATTTTAATCCTAAACGAAGCATAATTTTATAGGACAAATATTGAACTTAACCCCTTGACGTACAAATGAAACAGAACTTGAAAGCCTAAAAAGTACTATTTAATTTCGCTCAACTGAACAGTGATGTGGAGGCTAAAAAAGAGTACATTTTATTCTGAGATTTCAATGTTTTTTTCTTTTTATTCTTTGTTATCACTTTGGTGATCGGTATCAATCCCATTATCATCACTAGAATGGCCTATTGTACCATCATCGTTACTTTCATGTAATACATCCGACTTATACAGAGTGTCCCAGCCTAAGTGATACGGAGCTCTAACTCCAAAACTATCGGTCGAATGCAAAATTTCAAATATGCAAATTGCATGGTAAAATGGGGCTCATGTTTAACTGTATCTTTTTATCTGTATAATTACCAAAAAACAATAGTCATATTAAATGGTCCCTCTCGAACCTTCTACCTTTTTCCTGAAAGATCTTTTTTATCGACGATAATTCGGGCATTATCGCTCTGTGACAGGTTAGCTCCTCCACCCTGTATATTGTTATCTACAAGACACTAACAAGGAAAACATTTGTAAAATTTGTAAAAATATAACTGATTCTAATTAAATAAATAAACCGAATTATATTTAAAAATTTACTACTTTACTACTTTTTTAACACTTTATCTACCGGGCTATTTAGGAACAGTCTTTAATTTAAAAAGAATTTTCTACCGTAGCATATGCCAATCTAGGCTGACAATAATTCCTCCATATTGTTATTGGGTACATTGAAAGCCAAGTCTGTTTCCAATACTGAACATTGTAAGTAGACAACCACCAACACAGTAAATAAATTCGAATAACTAAGTACTACAATTAAAAAGCCTATAAATAGGCTCCTGGTAAATAGGCTCCTGGTGTTGCACGGATAAATATATGTGCGTAGATTGTGTTGTAGATTTAATGCAGTCGTGAATCGATCGAACAAGGATAGAAGGAAAGAACGAATAAAAGAAAGGAGATGCTATCCTTGTTTGACCGATCGACGAACTGCATTAAATCTAATCGATTTGAGACTTGAGAAGTTAGCGCAATTAGAATCTACATAGCAACGTGAGCCTGCCTCCACTCTTGCCGCGGCTCAGATGCGAGCGATTTTGTCATCGAGTGACTGTCAGCTAGGACAAGGCGCCAGACTCGTCAAAGTCTAGACTGGCATATGAAATGAATGTCATTGCATGTCAAGGGGTTAATATATAAATTTATACATTTTAGTACATGAATTTTGAGCATGGCAACTGCGTGTACCTCCTCAAACAATTCACTCCTGTGATATAAGAAATTTTGTTTTTTTTAGGCTAACATACATTCATACATATGTGCACATATCCATACACTCACAAGAATTCTTTCTAAAAATGTTACGACTAAAAATGCCTCACATATGAAATTCACCGTACCAAATTTCATAATTTTGTGATAAATTGCCCCTAAGATATACATAAATATAGACATAGAGCCTTGCTAGTATCCAATACCCAAACAAAGAGAATTCTCAAACTTTGTTAGAAGACAACAACTGATAAAGGATAGTAAATGAACGTAATTCATTGAACACGACAAAGCCTGATAAATTGCAGCAAAGGGGAACGAAACATTCCGTTTGCTGTTCAATTAGTGACAGCCAATTATCTTCCTCGTTTACATTATCTATTAACCGTGTTGACTCGTTGTCAGATCTTACGACACGAGTGAAACGAACGTCGTATAATTGCAAATGTTTCAATTTTCTAACGCCAAGTAAGCTTTTAATTAATGAAAATGTCGGTGAACTCATTAGATAGAATATAATCAATTATTAACCACTCGTTTCCTCTTGCGTAAATGGCATGACTCCATTAGATAAGAATAGGCTTCAATTTCATGAACATGCACGTTAAAAGCGTTCATGTTTGCTTGGGTCAGATCTAAATTAAGCTTAGATCCAGATCAAGGCTGAGTTCCGCGTAGCCTTTCGTTTCTTTCGTTCTTTAAGCTTGTGAAAAGTATAGCGGCGGACATTTCTACAGGTTGGATCGTAAATTCTGTTGGAAAAAGTACAGGTATATTCTATGCCTCGATACTGACTGGAAAAATTCTAATTTTGTTATAGATATAGAGGATAGGCCATAGGAATGTGATCATACATTCTTAGTTTGTTGTGTTTGCAATCAAAATTTTGTAATTGCTAAATAATCGACTGCACGAACTCTGCGGGAGCCAACATTGGACAACTATAATAACACGCGTGTACCATCGACCGGTATGTAATGGCGTGAACAATTTAACAAGGTAGTTAGAGCAACGCGGAACAATTAAAATTGTTTCACCTCGATCAATACCGTTATGACCGCAATGGTCCCCAGTGGTAAATTTAATTTCTGATAGCTCGTTTGGTATATTTGAAAGGAACAACCGTCCATGTGTTGTTACTATGAAAATACAGCGATGATCGAAAGCATTAAGCATTCGTAAACTTCTTCTTAAAAGAATTTTGAAGTTTTCTGGTACGGTTAGTTATGTATTAGCAACATTCTCAAAGGAAACAAATATGGAGATGTGTTGGAAATCAGGCTTCTGAATCTCTGAGCCCTCTTCAATTCATTTTCGAGCTATTGCCGTGTGATGCCTGTGTTTCTTCCACAATCTTAATATGTATGTATATCGTGTCAATTTTGTTTATATTAATAATAATCTTGTGAGTAAAGTAATATTCAAACGAATGATCGACAGTTTCGAAGACGCCTGTTATAAATAAAAGCTAACTTCTGAACCTCAATAAAATGCATTGAGAATTCATTACTATTATATCATTATTCGTTTATCATATTTATGCTGTTAGATTAAAATTAAAATGTATTAGAGAAAGCAAATCAACGTCCTTCCCTTTGGTTGAAAATTTATTAATTTTTCAATTCAACTCTTCAGGAAATGAAAAAAGATAGTATGACACATCACGTACAAAAAACTTAATGGAAAATGTAATATATATAGCCTATAAATTTCACAGAGTTTATTTCAAATGCCTATCACTTTATTAATATAGTGAAGTAGTGAAATATTCTACACAGAGGAAAATGAAGAATTATTTATGTACATACATACATTTAATTTTTATGGATAGAAGGAACTGTTGAAAATGTATTATATGTAATACTAACTTGTAAAATATATTACATTACCAATAATTTAATTATTCTCTCTCTCTCTCTCTCTCTCTCTCTCTCTCTCTCTCTCTCTCTCTCTCT
>NC_071977.1:14991268-15002676 GCF_026283585.1 Hylaeus volcanicus
TCTCTCTCTCTCTCTCTCTCTCTCTCTCTCTCTCTCTCTCTCTCTCTTTCTCTCTCATGTTATACATGTTATACACAGAATTAGCCATTCATTTTCAATAGCTCCTTTTATGCATATGTATATAAATAATAATATAAATACGAAAATTTGAAGTCATCCGTATTTTCTTGCAAGAAATCGGCAATGATTAGTCCCTTGGTGCTTTCGAAGGATCACAGGGGCATGGTAATTCCAGTGATCGAGAACGATCTGCAATTACTCGCGGAGGGAAGTGCGCGGACAGGTAACGGAGCAATTCCACGGAAGGCTAAATGTCATATCGTTTCCCATCGTCGCGTGCATCATGTGGCTCGTGTGATCTCGTGACAAAGACGATTTCGTTAAACGCTTAGGCTCACGTGAACCGTATCAAGAAGGAATGGTCGAGACGGCTCGCGAATGTCCATTACACGAGTCAGGCGTAATTATTTAATTAGATGTATTTTAATTGCCAACGCTGGATCTTGAATTACGATTCAACGTAAATTTGTATGGAAACATTTCTTGCTGCTGGAGCAAGCCAGAGATGAATTTTCATTATAACTTGCTTGGTTCTAGGATTTCCCTAGTTATTTGTTGGAAGAGTTTTGTTAACTTCTCGAGTGTAAAGTTTCGTTAATTGTGGTCTGATTACGATGCCTCGCAGTGACTTTCTTCCGGAGTGTTTGTGAAATAATAATACGATTTTTATATTTTGTGATTTTAATATCACTGGTTGGAATAATAATAATGTTGTCGTGAGGTTGTTTTGACTTTAGACAATTGATATTTGTGTTAGTTTGGTGAGCAAAGACATGTTATTCACGATTCTTGGTCAATTCTTCTTATAAAAATTATCCGAAGTAATTATTGGTTTTTCAGTGAAATTAAAATAAGACACTATAAATAATAATATTTTCTCGAGATTGTCTTGGATTTAATAATTAATACTTTCGTTAATCTTAACAATCAAAGAAATGTTCTTGACAATTCTGGTTCGAGTCTCTGCATAAAGGTTATTCGAAGTAACTATTTATTTTTCGATCAAGTTGCAATAGGAAAGAATTAATTATAAAACAGTAATTTGTACATTCATGACCTTGCATGATCACCATAATTTCAATTTATTTAATGTAATTAAAATGTGTCGATTTGTCTCGAGATATTCCAATGAAAAATATTAATTATAAAACAATTCAAGATATGAATATACAAAACAATGTTTTACAATTCCTCATTTTTCTCTATTGTGGAATATCTAATATATTTTTGTTTTCCTTTATTGAAAAAGTGATTGTTATTTTATATAATCTCTGAGTATTCAATTGAAGTCAAAAGCAAGTATAAAAAGTATCGATCAGTTTATGGAATATTTATATATATCAGTGTACATTGAATCTCAAAACTGTGATGTTTCTGGTATAATCGAATCAACTTGACCACGGTTTGCAATTTGCCAGTGGCCTGTCTATGACAATAATCAAAGTTGCAAATGTGCTTTAATTCCATTATATTACAATGCGTGCAAATGCCAGCGTTTGATCAAATTCTCTCGTGGTGAAATAGGTCTCCGCTATAAAATTACACATAACTACTGTTACTCTAGAAACTATGATTACCTATTTCGCGTACTGTCTAGTCGCGCTGTAGTTTGGATCATTTTCTAAAGTTTTCAGACGAAAGTCAATTAGAATAGTAAACCATTTCCTATAGTTAGATATCTCTGTGTGCATAGAACTACATAAACGGTTTCCGATGACCCATCTTCCTATATTATCGTTATATCATTCCAGGTCGCGTTTCGATAATATTGTTCTAGCTTCACCTCGCCTCTTATGCACTTACTTCCTTCTATTTATTTTATACTCGTATCTTTGTATGAATATGCGCATTTTACATAATAAAGACGTTAAATGTGTACACGACTCAAAATGAAAATTCATATTCACACTGTGCAAATTTGCTGTTTTCAAAACAAAATTCTAGATTTCTCAGCACAGTTGTTACATGGTATATATTTTTATTTTATTGCGTATTTTAACACAGGAATTCCATATTACTTTTGCATTTGTTGGTTCGAGAGATACCTTCATTAATACGTTCAAACTACACGTTGACTTATCAATCATGTTCGTGTAGGCCAGAATTTAGTTCCCCTCATTTTTGTTTTTTATCATAATCGAATTAATTCTTTACTTGTACAAAATAAAATTAATATTATTATGTATACTTTTTTATTTTGTATAAATATACTGTATTTTAAATATTTCACTTATATAAGGTGGACTGGAAAGTAATGTCGTTTTTGCAATTTTAAATACTTGCTTAAAGTACTCATCAGCTCGTTGATTTTTATCGATCTGGCATTGAAAAGTTGAACACTAGATGGCAAAAGGCTGTTGATAACGAGGGCGATTACGTAATTGATTAAAAATAGAAATTTATTAAAAATTTGTTTGAATTTAATGTAGAAGAAACGACATTACTTCCCGGTCTACCTAATATCATACATTTCATATATTGTATATACTTTCACACTCGTTTCTAACGATAGATTTCCATCGACCTATAAGTAATCGTTTCAACCGTCTAGAAATATTAAATAGCCCCATTGACGTTTGCCTCTGAGAAAAAAAGAAGAAAAAAAGATGTAGAATATCTACTTCTGAAAACTCTTATGAATAATTCTTGCGAATTCAGCGAATCTCGGCGAGTGGGTTGTGTGTACGTGCATGAAACACAAGGATACAGAGGTGGTTGACACCGTTCGATTTTCACTGAAGAGACATTGTGTCCATACAGCTCTGCCAATGTTGGGGTATATAGACACATTTGCATTGGAAATGCGTTGCACATAGTACTACGTATAGAACGGCGCATATGCACCGGCCAATAGAGCGCTAACACCAAAAGTGTCGATGGTACGTAAACAGAAGCGGTATTGAAAAGGACGAGGAAGTACAAGAACTGTTATTATTCGGTTGGCGTAGAATTTTTCTCGCAGTGTTTTAAGTTAGCCATTCACTATTCCAGTGTTATTTTCAATTATGAGATTGCATGGTTTCTATCCTTAAAGATTTCCTAAAACTTGATCAATTTTAATAAAACACAAATGATATGGAATATTCATTCGATTTTCACAACAATTTTTGGGCAATTAAATGTGTAATTAGAGTCTAGTAAAATTACATTCGAGTAAAGAATAATAACTTCGAAATATGTACCTGGAAATTTTCGAATAAAATGGAATTGCACGCAAAAAGAATTCCAACGAATTTACGTGCCAGAACCTTTGGCCAGAAGTCTGCATACACTATAAATTTACAACGCTTTCACACCGATGTCTTTTCCTCTGTTTCGTAATGAAACTGCATAAAGGAATTGGTAGGAACGCGTTTCTTATCGAAGCGGTAATTCACTCGCGAAGAAATTTTCACCGAGAAATTCTCCGTGTACTTTCATCAGATAAAATAGAAGCATGGTTCGTATTTTGATGGAAGAAGCAAAATACCCCCCTCCCTCTGTGTTAAATTATGCGAACTGCTTCGGTTAGCAGACATTACGAGAGGAAGCATCCACAAATGCAAATTTTCCTGACGGATGCCTCCGTGAGCTTTTCCAATTTATAAACGGATAGAAATAATACACACAGGAAGTTTGGCAAACGGGAAATAAAACAAGATCGGAAACTTTGTGAAAATGTAGTTCAAGGGATCAGATTCATTAGATTACGGATCATATGAAATATGTAGAAGTATACAGAATATATGAAACATTTAATATACATGAAATATATGAAATATATAAAACATTATGAAATGTATTAAGGGGGTATCCTGAATTAGGAGGTCTAAAAAAAGCTGTTTTTTGTGAATTTTTTTAGGATGGAAAAAAATAATTCTATTGAACTTTTTATCCTATTTTCATACATATTTGAGTAGTCTGAACACATTTTTTCAACAAGAAATATTCAAATTGAGTCGACTGATACGCACATTTGTAGAGCATCTCACAATCAAAACCTCCTATCGGCGGGAAAAAGGCAGGTCGTAATTTTGGTTTGACACAAAAAAAACCAAAAGAAATTTTCATTTTCATACATTTTTCTTCTATGTGAACTAAGAAAACCCCGTAAAAATGGTGAAATGTGAAATTACTGCAAGTTTGAAAAAAAGAACGAGTTCTTTGGGTGAAAAGAATCACTTTAACTTGTTAAAAAAAGTTGTTACAAATTTTTTTTGTATGAATTTTCTTAGTTCACATAGAAGAAAAATGTATGAAAATGAAAAAATTTTTTGGTTTTTTTGTGTCAAACCAAAATTACGACATGCATCTTTCCCGCCAATAGGAGGTTTTAATTGTGAGGTGCTCTACAAATGCGCTTCGCAGTCGATTCAATTTGAATATTTCTTGTTGAAAAAATTTGTACAGACTACTCAAATATGTATGAAAATAGGATAAAAAGTTTGATAGAATTAATTATTTTTTTCCATTCTAAAAAAATTCACGAAAAACAGCTTTTTTTAGACCTCCTAATTCAGGATACCTCCTGAAATACGTATTGCATAGAAGTTATGAGCCATTCACTGCATGAATCGATGAACTCCACTTTTTGGAAAATCTTAAATTTAAGTGTTAAACCACTTGGTATAGTCATAACTTTTTATATTACATCGTATTTCTCAACTTTTTGTTTTTTGATATAATCGATATTTGAGAGTGGTACGCGAGACTCGATGCGTTCGACTGACGAGCGCAAGACAAAGGCCTGGCGTTCGGTGAAGGTTTTAGATTATCGGCGACGAGCGGAAAGAGACGAGGATTCACTCAGGAACGTTCGAAGTGTGAACCACGTGTTGCTTTTATGAATTTACGTTAAAGTCGTTAGGCCAATTAGCGTATCTTACGTTTATGTGTGTGTGAACCAGATTGTAAATATATATTCAACCTATTTAAATATGTTAAATATACTAAATATACGTGATCGATTGTTTTATTGGGAGAGAGCAAGACTACTACTATGGAGTTAATCGATTTGTTCAATGAACGGCTCATATATGAAATACATACTATAAATAAAATATTTGAAACATACTCGTATAAAATATAAAACGCATACAGAATATATTTCATAAATTAATGTAACAATCTGAATTTTATTTTGTATAAATGCCTACATTCTCCGTACATATGGTATGTATTTCATGGTATTTTTCGTTTCAAAAACGATCCTAGATGTAAACGTGACTCAAGACACCATAAGCTTTCATATTGTCTTGACTATCCATAAAATCATAAAAGATATTGAAAGAGGGTCTCATTCAAGGTTTTATGCTTTTCAATATTCTCTAATACGGTAGACAACAAGAATTTTCGAAGGTAGTAAAAAATTATTCTTCTCAAAAATTCTTTCCTTTGATATTGTAGTATATGAAAAACCATAAAACTTTAAAGGAAACCCTTGTTCAATATATTTTACGGTTTCGCAGGTATTCAAGACAATATGAAAATCGACAATTCCTTTTTTAGGATGCATTCTCGTTCTTAAGATCGTTTCATTACCAAAGCAAAACATTGTTTAGTTGTCAACACCACTTGAACTACACTGCTGCGAAGTTTCACGTATTCTTTTTTAGTTTTTCAGTCATCAAACTTTCCTTATTAGTTGCCTTTGCTTTGAAAATATTCAAGGGCTAAGTTTAGGGAACCTAAGTGGTGAAATTAAAATGTCGTATAACCTATAAACAACGTTCCTATATGTTTCATACCATTCGCTTCCATATTTGTGGCTCTAGAGACTGGTAATCCAAATAGTGGCTTAGCTTCGGATGGAAATCCCAATTTCACTCAAAACACACTTAAATCCCCTTATTTGCAAAGTTTCCTTTGGGGATTAAACATAGAGTAGATTTCGAGTAAATACTGATATGAGGTGATCTTCACGAAACAGATTATTCTTGGAAAATGACTATAAACATGAGCTATATTTAAAAATGGCTCAATATGTAAATTTATCATAAGAAAAATTTAGTAATTTTGTTATAAATTGAAAAATTAAACTTTGGTTTATTGAGATCCTTTTTTAATTTTCTTGTTAACATAATTTGATAAAGTATACCTGCTATTTATTAGGTTTAAAGAAGCTATTATGAATTAATGTTTTGACTCATACAATTCTAAAATATTTTAAAGTGAATATGTTTACATAACCTAATACTATGGACTTAAAATTGTAATTGTGAAATTTATTTTCACTTTCGCCATTCTATCTCCATAATTTTAATTTGAACGTCTTATTTATAGGTTATGTAATACTAAGGACGACTCGAAGCTTGTTTAAAACTAATAATAAGTCACTTTATTCTGACGAATTTAGAGTTATGCAAAATATATCATATGATTTTATAGGAAAACTTGGAAGTAAAATATAAATAAATAATATAAAATATAATACGCAGGACACGTTTTCTCCATTCGATATTAATCATGATGTATTTGTATCAAATGATGAAAATGTGTTCTGCACATTTGCACTGCACATTCTCGAAACACAACTTCAATTACATTTTACTTTCAAATTCTTGTCGAATATCGGAAAGATCAAAATGCTTTCAAAGTCTACGTGAAAAAATAGATACACAAAATCTTTCCATTTAAAAATATATTTAAGGGGGGCATTCCCTGCTACTTTTTACTAACAATAAGTAAAATTTGACATCTTTCGGTACATTTTTCTCAAGTATCCCTTATCTGATCGTATCGAACCTTTTTTTAAATAGTTCTACACAGTCAATACTATAAAACACCGATGAGATTTTTTTAAAAAACATTTAAAGAAAACAGGACGACTTTGAACAATTTTATCTTTTTCTCACTTTTCAATTTTTTATTTTTTTAACTAACTACAATTTTGACAAATCCTCTTTATTGTTTTGTAAATAAGGCGATTCTAAGTCAAAGAAAAAAATTCCGGACTCGATAGGTCAACTGTAGTCTGAGTAATTGGTACCGAAAGACCAAAAAATACGATTTTTCAGGAAACGCAAAAAAAAAACAAAAAAGGCGGTTGACGCCTAAGGCCCCTCCAACAGCCATAAAAGAAATACGAATTATTTGTCCCTACAACATGTGCGTAATAATCTATTTAGTACTGTCAGTGATTTAAATCTAAAAATAATAAACAAAAACAACAAGAATCACATGACTTTTGACTGATATGAAAAATCATGTGAACATTCTTTTTTCAATTTTTTTCTGCCACTTCTAACTATTGGAAAACTTACAATTAACGCCAATTGATCCAAAAAGGGTATAGTTCAATTAAACAAAAGTAAAAAAAATTTATTTTCTCCGAAAAATGTGTACTTGTCCTCCTTAAAGAATGATTTCGAAAAAAGTAACCCAAGGAACATTCTACTATATCGATGTGATCTTTCAAGGAATTTACTTTCATTTCCTCCATTTTTTCTTCGCAACATCAACCTTCCAGATGAATTTAAGGTGATTTGTTTCCAATCCAGCGCTCCGAACACAGGAAATTGTCTTCGCAGTTTCTATTTCCGTGTTTTGCATCAAGAATGTGCGAACAAGATCATAAAATTCGTCAGAGATCTCGACTATATGCTTTGTACACGGATACAGCGTTAACAATCTTTCACCAAAAAGCGTAATACACGATTCAGGGAGTAATAAATGATAATTAGAACGTAGCCCGCGGATTAGCCAGTGTGTGTGTGTGTGCGTGTGAATATGTATGTGTATGCAGCGGAAACAGCTAACTTGAAACTTTCATTCGGAATAGGATATTCAAGTTTACGACCGTAATCTCCATAAACCATAGAACTGGATGGTGTTACAGTGAAGGTTTTCAACTGACTTCACCAGGTCGCTGCGTAACGCCATTTTGAACTAAGAGACAATGGAATGATGCATAGCTGTCACAGCTATCTAATATAGTCCTCGTTTTGGAATATATATACATATGTATATGTCTTTTGAGCGGACTACCGGTGATAAAAGTTAACTTTATCAAACACAGATAAATGATGATCGTAGGAATGGTGAGCGTGCTCTTATATCACACAGGAAATATTAATTATAGTTTCAACGGTGCAGTATGAATTGAGAGTTCGAGTTAGGTCCGCCCACGATGCTTCTTCCTACGGCAGACTAGTTGTAAGAAACGAAGTTGTATTGTATTGTATTGTATTGTGTTGTATTGTATTTCCGATTGTATCTTCCGTCTGGAATGTTTTTCCCCGCGTTGCTTTGGGTTCAAAATAAAGTTACATTCCTGGCTTGCTATAGAAATAAGTAATACTAATTTATAGTTGGCGAAAAAATGAATCGAAAACGTCGAATTAAATCTGATGATAGAAGGTTTTGTTTTGGAGAAAATTAATTGTAAAAATTCTTTGAAACAGTCTGGTCCCATAAATATTCGTACTCTGTACGTCTATTGAAAGAATTTGTTTAAGTTAAATGATAGGCTTGATGCTTCCAAATAAATTTTTCATTATACACACATACATGTATAAAGTTTATTCATGTACATATTTATAACGAAACATTTATTTGGAAACATTAAACCTATCATTTAATTTAAACTTTTTTCATCAGACATAGAGGGTATGAATATGTATCGGATTGACTGTATGTGAAGTTGAATACGAGCTTGTCAGTGTGTCTATATATTGTTTATTTTTGAACTGTGTTGAGGTTTGCAAATTTTCATATTGGTACGATATTGTCTGCTTTTTGTCAATCTTAATCTACATATACATCTGTATACGTACATATAAGAATGAGAGCCCTGACTCACTGATACGTCAACACCCATGCTAAACCCTTGAACCCAGAGAGCTGAAATTTTGCACAGAGGTTTCCTTTATGACGTATACAAGGAATAAAAAAAGATACATACATATGTATATAGATGAACCTATAAATCTCATATATGTGCTATCATTCTATAAATAGCTACACGACCATGAAAAACATGTGACCAACTTTCATTAATTTTTCTGCGTTTCTTGACATTCTTCAGTTAAATGTTTAACTGTTGAGAGGTTCGTCGCAAAAGGTGCATGATGGTGGCTGTGATTTTGTTATTTTGTGACAAGGGGTTAGATTTGTGTGGCCAATTCTCAATCTTGTTATTGCCACTTGCAGTCTTCTATTTGGTAGGGTCGGAGTTGTATCGTTGGTTGATTTTCGGATTTGGTGTAGATTCGTTGGTTACATGTTGGTCCATTCCTGGTTCCACATTTCTTTTGCTGTTTTTTTTTATTAAATTTTTTGTTTCATTCAATGTGAGTGATATTTAGACATATATTACATACAGGGTACATAAAGACATTTTCTTCTTCAATAAAGACATTTTTTGAAAATATCTCGAGATCTAATCATTTTTTTGCTGTGGTACCATAATCATTTTTTACGTAGAATGAACAGAAGAATCGATCTGTATAAAAAACAAAAATATGCATTTCTATTTAAAGAAATGATGCGATTGTTAATTGTATATGCACTGCTGCATCTAAAAAAAATTTAAAGGCCTACAGATGTAGTGCTCTTTGAACCATTTATCTTTCTCCTTTGGCATTTTTTCGTAAATGCAATAATAACGGAGTTATGACTTGAATCAATTGCGTGAACCACTCTGTATATTAGGACTGTCTCCTTTGAATATAGCAAATTAAAAGTCTCAATAAAACAATATTATCGTGAATTCTCATTTCGTCGATGAAAATTATTTCTCCAAATGTTGCTCCAAACTTTTAAGCGACACTGTACTTTCGTTGTAATCCTATACGACACCTTGTGAAGTACTATCGCAGGTGGAAGAATCCACGCTGTTCTCGAGGGGTTGAATGTCATGAATGCGTCCACCGTTCATGGTATTGTGCGGCGTGTTCTTCCAGGTACCGTTGCTTCCTTAGAACTGGCCTCATTAGTATCGCCATTATAACCGTTGTCCGTACGCGTTATTACCGCCACTATCGTTATCGTTCTTGACACACTGAATGCAACCCCGTTTGCGCCCGTAACGGGGAGATCGGACAACAAATGCGTCGCGGGCAACGTGAGGGTGGTTTCATAATGGTCACGAGATCTTAGGAAGCGTCGAGCTTGGAAATATTCAAGAGCCCGTGCAATTCTGACGGAGTTTACCGTGGGCATTCGTGCATGCATCCGCGGAGCTATCTAAAATATATGGACAGGGGCGAAGTATAATACCGATTACGTGTACACTCGACGAACATCGCGTTAATGGGATATTCTGTTTCACTTCAACACAGAACATGTTGAATCGGTAGATCCGTTCATTGAATACAACTTGCAAAGCGTATTGTTGAGGAAGGTAACTGTTGTTATTACTGTGGTGTTATTCACTCTCTCCTTCGTGAACCGATGCATTGCCGCTCTCGGCGACAAAAAGTATTGGGAGTCTTTGCCCGAAAATTGTCCACAATAGGCGACACACTGTGGGACGGAAGGAACCGTATCCCTTGCCAACTGCCCGCGGCGACGACAACGTGATGGTGCGTGGCCTTTTTGGTATTCCGTCCTCGTTTGGTGATTAAGCGGTTCGGGGTGCGAATTAGCTTTGTACGAGAGGCAACTGAAAATCGCGGCGAGGGGGAACGTATCCGACTTCGACCATTTTCATAATCGCTCGGGTATATTCGGCTTTCGTAGTTGCATATTACAATTAGTGATTTTCAATGTTTTGTTTTCTAAAAATTGAAACTAATATTAACCATTCTGTAACACTATTTTGGTTATTTAATATATTCTTGTATGTGCATATTAATAACAAGAATAGACTTAATATTAGTTTCAATTTTTAGAAAAAACAGATTGAGTATCACTGATTATCAATTACCCCTCGTATAAAGGCTCGGTCTATATCTTCATGTGTCTTTCTTTGACACATTCACAGTACGGTATGTGTACATGTGAAATGTGAGCCGAATACTGCCAAGTCTTGCCGGAATAAATCGATGTTAGACGGGTGCCTTCCACACCCCGAATATCAGACTCCCTTACTTATAGTAGCAGTTTATGCTCGGTCTACATTTTCATATGTCCATGGCCCGAACTTACAAAAGTGAGAATCCGCCTTAACTGGTCTCCTATCGTTGATTGGCGCTTGTTCCCGATCACCGGAAATCTCCGCCGAATGCCAGGCTTGTGTCCTGCGTTCGAACGCATCGATTCTCACATACCATTCTCAAATATCGACTATAATTATAATGCTTAGAAAGCTAGAAAATTTATAAAGTTAGAGTTGGCTTTAGTTGTTTTTGTTTCCGAGACGTGTAATATATGTTAAAAGTATTTTTCTTTTTCTTTTTCTTTTTCTTTTTCTTTTTCTTTTTCTTTTT
>NC_071977.1:15002686-15016529 GCF_026283585.1 Hylaeus volcanicus
CTTTTTCTTTTTCTTTTTCTTTTTCTTTTTCTTTTTCTTTTTCTTTTCCTTTTCCTTTTCCTTATCCTTTTCCTTTTTCTTTGTATGATTTGTAAATGATGTGATGTAAGCAAAAGTTCTTTCTTATGTAAAAAGAATAAATTATCTATCTAGAATGCTTAGAATGCTAGTATGAGATTGTAGGTTCAATTTCTGATCATTTGAATGGTTTTGTTTGGAATTAACGATCGAGAGTGGAACGTTAATCAGTCTAGGTTATAACAGAGCAGAATTTTTAATACCTACGGTACGAACGCAATTGTAGTGGAAAATGTAATTAATCTTAAGTATACAAGCAATAACTTCCATTGTGGAAGTAATTACTGAGCATAAAAATTGTTTGTTCGCGAATAATTATATTATTTTCATATAAACGGTAGTTTATTTTGTATTGAAATTCTGAAGGAACAAGTGGCCAATCGACAATGTAATAAAAAATACAATGGCTACCCTTAACGTTCTATTTTTTAAATTATTCATCGTGGAATCCATTGTTTGCAATTATATGCTATCACGAATAAAATAATGATTACAATATTGTCGATACCAAGAAATTTAAAGTATTCAGTAAGTTTCTTACTTTAAATAATCATTTTGAAACGTATAACATGTTACTTTATGAATTATTATTGTTTATTACATTTTATTTTTAGTAAAAGTATTATTCAAAGTAAGTATTTTTAATAAATATAAAATACACGTATTTATATATTTTACTTAATTTTATTAATTTGTATTAATCATTAAAAACAATACACATAGTTTAAATTTATTTATATCGACAATATTATAATCTTTATTTGTAATTCATGATTATTTTAATCATTATTTATCTAAAATAAACTACATAATGTTCTCAACAGACAATTAACTGGCTTAGTAACGAAGCAGATTGAAAGTGTCGATGAATGGGTTACCTTCGAGGCTAGGTGCACTTACTTTAATCCCGAGAACGGGAAGCCGTGTAAAAGCATTCGGCGAATGGTAAGAGCAGTCTTTACCGCGCCGAGGAAGAACGTAACGAAGAAATTGCGAAGATAAAAGGAAGAATCCGGGAATAATTTGACTTTAACGAAGGATAGGAAAGCTGTAAAGAGGGATGCGTGGGGTTAACGAGGGTTGTCGTTCCTTACGACGTTGCTGTAGGCTTCTGGTGATGTCCCATAAAACCCACCCTTCTTACAGCACTGAGGGGTATTAATTTACTAGGAGATATAAACGTGAAACGTCAGCTCACGAAAGACCCCCAGAATCTTTGAGTATCGTGCGTTTTCTTCATTTCTCCCCTCTATTAATATGAATTATGCTTTGAAGTTTGATACATAAAATAATAACTCCGGGATTTCACAAGATTAACAACTAGATCCTGAATTTGAAGGAAAGAGTAATGTACATTTAATCGTCTTAATGTTCAAGGGAAAAGTTATGCACATGTCTTAAAATTGGGAAAAAAAGATGAAATACACCTAATTGACAATATATCTCATCTTCAACGTATGAAAATTCCTAGATATTCTTATTATAAAAGGATTTCTATACTTACTACTTCTTTTGCATTGACTTATTATTTTACTTCCTACATCAATTACGAGTATCTTATCTTTCACTTCTCGGTTTCTATTACACTGTGTTTTAACCCTTTGCACTCGAGTTGCGAACCAGCAACTCCAGACGATTTCGGCCAAATTCGGCAAACACTTTAAAAGTACATTAAAAACATTTATAAACAAACAAACGTATACAAATAATAAAATTCCATCAGTTTATTCATATATATGCCGAAAACAACAAACTTCGATAAATATTACACTCTGTAATTAGTTTTGGTGTGATATTTTGGAAAACAATATCTAAGATGCATCCTAGGTTTGTCAGGACACGTATCACAGTAATACGAAATTTTCCGGCTACCACCAGGCGTGTTACAGTCAGAAAAAACCTTGCAGTTCCCTTTTGGCCCTTTTAGTATTACGTGAAGCTTCCCGTTTAGTCGTATTTCATCGGAATGCGACGTAGACGCTTGCTTTCGTTGCTGGCGATATAATCCTCTCAATTGTTCGACAAATGTTTTCATAAATCGCAGATGGCTCAATAGCTTTTCCTCTTTTTTGGTCTTTTCTAGTTTATACAAAATATATGAATTGATCAGGAGAATTTCCATGTCCCCAAAAAAAGCATACGCCACCATTTAAGACTTCAAATCACTGCCGCAGCAGCGCCGCTCGAGTTGCCAATTCAAATCGGCGCCGCTCTAGTGCAAGGGGTTAATATGTATATATGTATGTACTTTCTGTTTCAATTTTTCAAAATGACAATTTTGTTTCGAAACATCATTTTGAAGTGTTAATTATAGTACAAAATTTGAATTGCTTTCTAGAACCAATTAAGTTTACTCTTTTTACATCTTGTCTCATTCATCCCTTAATAAAAACACCCCGATTTACCTTTTAAATCATGAGAATTTCATTGAATGGTATCTCACTGACTAATGCATAAATCAGGAGCACATATATCTTATATATTTCAATGCCATAACATGCTTATTATTCTTCTAGAAAATATAACAATTTGTAAGGCAAACATATCCCAGTTCCTTGTGTAAATAAGCTGAAGGTCGAAACTCTGAGAACCCATCACCAGGAACATTGACAGAAGGTATATTTACTCGGTAATTTCATTATGCGTATATAATCATGGCTGACCTCACATGATAGGTCGTTAAATTCGCCCCCAAAAAGTAACTGTTTCGAGGTGAATCATATAAACTCATCAACTTGATTACTTTCGATGTTACTCGGCCTATTTGAATGTTTTTGGCTTGAATAGTTTGAACTTGACCTCAGAGACTGTAGTTGTGTTTAATTGCAGCTGTATTACGGAATTGGCGAACCCGAGGTACCCGTACTCCTTGCAGGCCTGTTGGGCCCTGTCGAACTACTAAGAAGGATACTACTATAGGAGAAAGTAGAGTGATAAGAGTATCACATATAGGTAAAAGAGAAAAAAATATGTGAATAGGTCTTGTAACGGATCAGGGTAGCAAAGTTTCACCAAGCCACGGTCTTTTGTTAGGGATAAAGCAACTATTGTAGAAAAAAGTGGAATAGGTTTCGTAAAGGACCTAAACCTAAACTATTAAAAAATAACTAAACAAGCAAACATATAAATAAACATCCATGCTTTATATGTAAAAGTTACTTCAATTTCATAATTTTTAGATATAAAATAAAACAGAGTCCAATATACATACACACAAATCTACTGTATGTATTTTTTCAGTAAAAATACTTATTTTAGTCATTATAGTATGTATTTTATTTTTAACTATTTTACTCGGTTTCATTAATCCTCATTATTTAATTTCATCGGAAATAAAATACATACCATAACAATTATTTCAAGTATTTTCATTAAAAATAAAATACATATAATTGATTATTTTACTTTATTTTATTAATTTATGAAATAAACTTTCATAAATTCACATTTATAAATACATAATCTTTCAATAATTTAGAAATATTAAATATTGTAAAACACAGTAAAGCAAATATCATAGAAATCGGAAAGTAAAATATAGTAAAAGGTAAAATGGTGCTTTTATACAAGTTTTCTACAATTTGTGAATAAAGTGAATTGAATATTATTAATCGACTCTTCGAATAATTCAAGAGAGCCAACTTTTTAAATAATAAAAATTAAACATTTTGTATGCATTAACTGAATACTATTAAAAAATAAATAAAGTACAGTTTGAGCGTAAAATTAGATTCTCTGTTTTCTATCCTAAAGAAGACAGACTTTCTGAAATTAACGACGAAAGCAGCAAACAGTATCCTAACACGTTTCTGTAAACTTGCGGATTCGGCTGTAAATTCTATTTTAATCTGGCAGCACAATCAATAAAACGTTAATCAAACGCAAGTAATCCAGATTCACGTGTCCCTATTGGACGAATCGCGGAACGATTCCAACATGAATGCAATTGGCACTCGAGTTTATTTTTGTATTTACTATGAAGCTGATATGCGTTTTTGATTCGTTTAAAAATGCGAGTGTCTCCACGGTTTTGTAATTATTTTCGTGCTTGCGTGCGCGTTTTCAATGGACGCTGAATTCGCGTCCGGTGTAATTAAAGTGTCCCCGAAGTTAAACGTAATTACATCGCGTAACGAGAATCTGAATATTGATTTTTAAGTGGTATCGATTCGAGCGAATTCTAATTTGGGCCGAATTTCAAACTGCATGACCAATGGGCTTTCTTGCATTCCGTGCAATTTTTATTATGTAAAAAGTAGTATTGTTTTAGTGATATTCAATTTATTTTCACTTATACGTTCAATTTTAATTGAAATTAACTTCATCAGCGTGTGGTTAATCACGAATTGAAGGGTGCTGCAATAAGGAGGCAGCTCCATTTTTTTTATGGTTTTGAGGTTACAACATAATCACGGATTTAACAAATTTCTTTTCTTCGTGGTGCAATAAGGAGACAGGTCTGGTCACTAGAAAAACTGATGATGTCGATTTCACGGAGTCTGAGATTTTGTGTTTGTACTGTCAAATGTTTTAAAAATAAAATAACCATGTGTTTGAAAGAAAATTTTGTTTTCTTTATTCGAAAAATCCCTTAAATTTCAAGTGTTTTTTACTCTGAAAAGGAAGGATGGAATACGGAACGACATAATTTCATAATTAAGTACCTATGCTATGATATGAAGGAGAAAACGAAAAAAAAATTATTTTATGAATTTTAAAACGTTTTCTTTAATTTCCCAAAAATGTGAAAAATGGAGCTACCTCCTTATTAACTTATATAAAATAAAATTTGTTACTGTTTACACAACATCAACTTAATAAAAATGTAATTGAAATTCAACGAATATTCTTTACATAGAAACTTCAATTTAATTTATAATTGTACAGTTTGGTTACAAAATGTTGAATTTTTATCATTTAAAACGTTGGTTCCCATGAGTTATTCGAAGAGTCGATTAGTAATATTCAATTCACTTCTAATTATATATTCAATTTCAATTGATTTTCAGCATTTTTACTTGATAAGCTTGTATGGTTATTCAATAATTGTAGGATTTACTACAGCATCAACTTCATAAAAAGACAATTGAAAATATAATTAAGCACATTACATAGAAACTTCAGTATGTTCTATCATTGTACAGGCAATTCGTTACCAAATGTTTAATATACGAAATCGTCGAGTCGAAATTTGCTATGCACGAGATCGCTTCATTTTTCATTTGATTGGCATCTGAAAAGTTTATGCTTTCATTTTTCGTTATGCATTCACGAGCTTCTGCCAATCAATCAAGAAAATTCTCCAGTACGAAGCACTTTCTTAATTTATGAAACGTGAACCAAGTCTTGTATAAAAATTCTATCGTGGAATATGGAGCTATAGTAGTCAATTGTAATTTCAATGCATGCTTAATTTTGTGAATAATTTAAATAACATACATAATTTGCACCTACAAAATTAGTTAGTAGTGTTATGAAAAAAGCAAAGATAATTTATTTTCAATTGATTAAATAGCATAAAATATTTACTTACTTTAACAATTTTAATAATCTTGCAAAGTAGATTTACTTCTATTTCTAAATTCTTTTCTTTTTTACTTTAGTGTTAATTAATAGAAATATTTCTGCTTATGATCTGCTTATTATCGAATAATTGACGTAAACGTATTATTATCATCATCATCACAAATCCAAAAAATGGCAATGTTAATAATTGTATCAATTTTATTACATCATAAACAGACTAGTGTCGACTATCCCGTAATAAAATTCACAGATAAAGTTATCTAGGCAATGGTGCGTGGGCGAGGTTCAGCATTAATTGCTGTTATAGAACCTAACTCTAATAATATGGACAAACACACCTTTTCCCATATTACACTGTCATTCCTTCGTGACTCTAGAAGAGCTTGATGCTTTCTAATCTCAAGAATCAAATTGCAGTTCATTATTTCCTTACAGTGTAATTGCGCGATGACGGTAACTTGATTACACATTTTCCCAGATAATTTAACAAATGATTCTAGGTCTTCATCATAAAACAAAATTAATCTCGAAAATTCCATTTGAATGAGTATAAATACATATATAATATGAACAGAATATGAATAAAGATGAGGTAATTATACAGAAAAAGATGCTCAACACCGATTTCGATGATTTTGTAATACGTTATCAAATGTATTATTCTGGACAACTTATTCCTATACATTCTATTTATCCTATATTACCGCCGGAGACACTTAGTTTACGAGATATTCACAAGAAACTTTCGATAGAATAATACAGGTAATTAAAAAATAATTATTTGGTAAACCACTCCCTCGCCTATTTTTTGATCAAATATCAGTTATCAATGTCTATTTTGATAAAAAAGGGATTTGAAAGCGAAGCCTCTACCTAGATGTAGGTTGTGAGTGACCTAGGTGTCACTCACAATCAGAGGGATGTATTGTCCGTTGCTCAGAAGTTGGCGAGCCAGCTCAATTGGCTGTTGCGTAACGGTGACAATTCTACCCATACGCATTTTTGGTATTGACCGAGTCAGTCACACTACAAAGCTACCGCGTGACGAAGGCTGCAAACAAGATAGAGCGAGAGAGCAATAGTAACTATTGGCGTTGCACCCTCGAACACCGGACGCTCGCACGAACGACGGAACCGGGTCACTATTTAGGCACCAGAATATGACTATGCAGTGTGACTGTTCGAAAAACTAGCTTGTTATTGTTGCTTTCTCGCTTCGCGAGCTCGCGAGTGGGGTCCTTGTTGCTCGCTTAATTCATATAGCCATTCATGTTTATTTTGTGTGCGACCCTTTATGGGCCACACAAGGAACTTCCCGATTTCCGATTACAGCGCCATCTATCGTGAATAAAAAAAATGTTCGAAACTAGTGTTTTGAAAAGGTCTCATAGCCAGCTTCACAGTGCATGATAAAAAAAATGAGGTGTTCCATTAAAAAAATCATGTTGACCTTGACGTGACTTTGACCGGTCGTTTGAAGGTCAAACGGACACGATCGTTCAATAGATTCGCATTTCCATTTTGGAAATATTTGACTGTTTTCATACTTTTGGAGCACCCTTTCACCCCATATACATGTGTTATACATATGCATACAAATGTAATAATAGTAATATATGTATACATATTATTTCCGTTTAGTTATTCGCTCATAAATTTATATTCTCCGATCTAGATTGCGTTATTGAGTTAAATTTTCTTAAAAAAACTAAAAAACTACTGGATGGAATTAGAACAAAATCTAATCAGCTCTAAGTTAGATTGATACACATCGATTGCATCATCGATCATTTTGATCTTGCTATTAGTTTTTTGGAAAACGTTAACGATAAATTTGTTTACATACGTACATACATACGCGCGCGCATGCACACACGCGCGCGAACAATTTGTTAAAAATAGGCTAAAATTACTCTAATGACGTTGAAACATGGGGATCTGCTAAAAAATCGATTTTTCATTTTAGGGACAAAAACAATAACTTCCCTATAAATCAGGAAGTTAAAAATGGCGACTCTAGGGAGGTTTAAACGGAGCGAGCGTTATCTACTACTTCTTCAGTCCCCTCTAGTTTGAGAAACCCTCGCTAACTCCTGAGCAAAAGTTAAGGGGGTCCACCTGTGTAAGGTTTTCAAAAAATCAAACATTTTTTTCTACATATGTATCATCTAGGAGATATTACAATGACTGCCACAGAAGCACTTTATAAAATTCTGCTTAGTTCATTGTTTTTCGAACTCCAAACGTGCCCGGCTCAGCGTCGTTCTACTTTCGTACGAAACTTCAAACGCGTTTTCCTCGAAACCACGTTTTTGGAAATGGCGAGCAGGATCGCGCAAAATCCATTACATGAATCGGGATGACATTTTTTTTCTACAATTTTCAAACGTAATTGGTGGTACTGGCGGCGAGACTCATGTTAAAAAATTTTTTTTCCAACGTCTATTAGCCATTAAATAGGGGAAAAGATATCTTAAAATATAATTTTTTAGTTTATACGCCACCCTATTAACAATTTTCACAATTTTGTGAATATTTTATCGCCAGTACCTTCAAATTGTAATTATAAAGAAGGTGATATTTTACTTTTTTGTTTCAGATGATCAAGTACGATCAAATCCTGCTCGCCGAATGACTCTTCTACTTTTAAGTGGTCTCGTTAAAGCGCCGTCTAGGAATATCCACATATCGAAACATTGTGATAAAATCAAAAATTAATGTTAAAGTGTCGATCTACCAAATAAAAAAAAAAATTATCATAATTGCACTAGTACTTTTCCTACAAAAAATTCTTGAAAATTGCCTTGAAAATTAAACGTGACCTAGGTGGACCCCCTTAATACATATTGCTGTTGGAGATGGAGGAGGTCGAAGCATGCACATATTTTCGAGGCATATGCTTTCACATATAATATTTTTGCGACGGTATGAAGAATATTCCCAAGTTGCATCATTGCGACAGTGTGAAGATGTTGCGAATAATAAATAATATGTGAATAATGAATTTTGGTTTGATATTCGTTCAACAGAAATTAGGTACAATCTATAATATTCAACCAATTGTGTTTCACGTGGAACGAATGAAAGCTCAACTGACTAACTGTTCAATCGAATAAACGCTGTGAATAATTTTGTTACCCATCATTGTACAAAAATGAAGGGACTTCCACCAGGGACTCTAGGGTCTTATTTCTTTAATTAAACCACCGATCCGACCGGTTTAAAAGATCGATTTAAAAAAAATTGTATTTCCAGAATATTTACAGTGTCAAAAAATATCCTGAAGAATATACCCCCTTGATATGTTCATCACGATTACGTCAATAAGCGAATATTGTTATTAAAAATCAAAACTTCACATAAACACTGTTTCCATAAAATCTATAAAATATGGTCCAACGGAATAGATATGATCAAATAATGCCAAAGGTATTAATAAATCTTGGTGGTAAAATAAATCGTGGTACCTGTCTAAGAGAGTGACATTCAGTCTTAACAAAAAATTCACGTGAATCGGAAAGATTAGAATCTGATAAGAATTAGCAGATAACCGGAAATAGAATTTAAGACTTATTTGCATCGTCCGTCGCAGTGTATTCTTGGAAAGTGGAACTTCAAGCTATACCGTGCTCGAGAGTGCATGACCCGTTGCGAATCCAACATCTTTTCAGACACTCCTGAGACCCATCAATTCTTTTAACAATAAACTCTGCTCTAGCCCTTTCGTAGCTTGGCACGAAACGCGAAACTGAGAGTACAGGAATGTTCAATTAAACGGCCCACGCATTTACACGTACTTCAAGAATTATTCACCTTCCGTATTCGCCACCAGAGTGCTATTCAAACCAACCCCTTTCCCACAGGTTCTTAATTCTCCTTCAACTGGCACAGATATGTATATATTTACGTTCTCTTTGAATTATTCAACATTTGTCAGGTAAACGCGGAATAAGAACGAAATAATATTTGTGAAACGAAAATAATTAATTCTTCACATTACAGTTGAAATGACTTTATTTATTGCATAGTCAGTGTTAATCTAAATTAGACATTTTGTGAGGTAAAATACAAATAGAATTAATATAAATAAATAAATTGCTTGTTATTTTGCTAGAAGACAACGAGAAAGAAACTTCAGTGCAATTTCTTATGTATGTAGTTTATTAATGAAATATCTGAAACTAAAGCATTAATTTAATTTTTATAAAAAAAATAAGGTAATAATTTAGACTAAGTAAATGTAATCGACTAAAGCAATAAGATGGATTTGGAAAATTTATTACGGATTTATTCTCATATAAACTTGCATATTTCAAACTCAGTGTAATTCTAACAAATTGTACCGCCTAAATCATGATTTGGATTTACTTTCTTTCATTTCCTCCAAACTGAGGAAACTTCATACTATTTTAATTCACAAATGCACTCCGAATTCCAAACGTATCTATCGATTCATTCGAATAAAAATTTATTCATCCATTTGTTCAACTGATTATTAAAACAAAAATAAACTCGTCAATTAATTCGAGCCGGAATTTATGCAGCTGATAATTCCGAATAAAACTCTATTCGTCGATTTATTCAAACAAAGACTAACTCTGATATCCACTCGTGAGAGTAAATCTGTGTTCTCCTCTAATCGAGATGTGTGCGATTTAATACGCAAAACAGTTCCGTCGATATATACGTAAAATGGTTTTGGAACTATGTGGGAAAACTGACAGTGCTGCAGGTGTAGAGTCTATTATGATATTCATCTATCTGGAAAGCGAATCGATACAATCCGAAATGTTAACGAGAGTATATTCGACGTGAAATGGGATTTCCCTATCGGCGCTGCTGTATTTTGCATTCTAATCGCCACGAGTATGCATTAACTCCATCAATTGCAAATTTTGATGCTCCGAATATGGTTATGAGGTAACGTAACGTTGTAAAAATTAAGTTATGCATCTACGGAACCAATGAAAATTTTCCTGAACACCAGAAAAACACGACGCCTGATTCCCCACCTGAATTTTTAGGGTTCTTTAAGAATTTTTATGGAAACGATAACAGGATTTTATTTACATTGAAGTACATTAATGTATTGTAAATATAAGTATTTAACTAGAAAATCATTTTTTATTTTTTCATTTATACGAAAATGGCGGCTTACGAATTGTAGAGATATTGTAATATAATACCGACGTATCTGTGTCTATAATACCGACCTGTGACGTGTCGTCACTCGTTTGTTTAATGTTTCCGCCTACGAGGATGCGGTGAACGACTATCCAGTGCGAATCAGTGCGAATTCGGACGCCACCTCGCTAATATGCGTTTATAATAAAATATAATAAAGTATTATATGTACCCAGTGCAGTGTAGTTTATTCTGCGTCCTGCAACACGAATTATTCAGGTGGTCTATTTTGAATGTCTCACTCTGTATATTATTGCTGATATTTTATATAATTTTGCATTTGTGCCCACTCTTATAAATTGTTCCCTATTTCCATTCGCCATAAATGCATAGCACCCGCAGTCTACTTATTACTGTACGACTCAGAGTTTGTCTTTTCCCTGTAACGTATTCTTAATCTGAAGTTTCGGAAATGTTCTAAACAGTAGCGAAGTCGACGAATGAATTTTCAAATTTTCAAATTGGCACTTTTAATAAATAAAGAAGCACATCCGGCGCCGTGGAATCTCCAGCGAAAACGTTCGAGCACCCGCGGGAAGTTTCGTCGTGGAAAAGTTTCTTGCGTGGAAATCAGACCAATTTTACGCCAAGGAAAGAATTTTCCACTCCGCAAGAATGTACTCTAAACGAGAGTGCATGTGCGGGGTAGAGAAATTACGATATCTATCTTTCCCGTGGAGCGATCAATAATGAACGAAATGTCAACGTAGGAAAAGTTCACCGTCGAATCACACTTTTTCCACGACCCCTTCCCGCCCTCCCACACAATCTCACGTTACTCGTCCGCGCATTTACATTTGAGATTTGTCGGTGAACGAGAAAAGAAACTTAGACCGATAGAGCTGGAAGTTCTCAGAAGCGAAGCGAGCAGCTCGTTTCCCAATGGGATCGTGGCGATCTTGACTCTCGTCTGACGCTCGTGGAGACTCGCGAATATATCAAAGACGCATCGGCCTGAAAAGATTTTATCGACAGAAATCAAATTCGAAGTTGGACACTAGCGCGTTTGGGGATGAGAATCGAAGGAGGTCCTATTTAATTAGGAACGCAGAGTGCGCGGATTAACGCGAATGGAACAGGTACGAGACGAACTTTTTTGCATAAATTCGTAGGAATACTAAAAGTATACTTTTTTTTATTGAAAATTCGCGTGATTTAGTTTGATTTTGTATGTGTTAGAATATACATATATGGGGCATACCAAAACCATTTTGATCACTTTTGGACCCGACCATTCTATAGACAGTCCTATAAGTATTCGTACCCTTTACATTTGTTGCAGAAATCTATCTAAATGAAATGATTAGTTCGATGTTTCCGAATAAATGTTTCATTATAAATGTGTACATGAATATACTTTACCTATGTATACATATATGTATAATATATTCATGAATATACTTTACACATGTGTATATATATAATGAAACATTTATTTGGAATCATCTATTATTTAATTTTGATTTTCTTCAATAGACAGAGAGTATATAGATACTTATGGGACTAACTGCATGTATAGATTACTTTTCATTGTAAGAAATTTAATTTTCTATAAATAACTTACAAAGGGAAAATAAACTTCATGGGTTAATGGTTAAAATAAACTTCATTTTCCAGTTTGGCCCAAAACCGGTTTTACTGGTGAGAATAATTCTGGACCTAACTTAAACCTAATCACTTCGAAATAATTCTGGTTATTTATATTTATGATAATATCTCTAATACTATTTGATAATATTTTATCTAAGTTATGTCTAGAAATATAAATTTCTAACATTAAAAGGAAATCTACATTTACTATTCTTTTAATTGCTATCTTGATTATTAGTAGACTGCAGATTTTATGCATTTATGACTTACAGAATTATGATCGTAAAATATATTTCATTAATTAATACAATAATATTGTTATTTCGTTTTGCGTAATTACACATATCTTTTGACCGTGTTCAGCATGTATTTATACATCCAGCATAAATACACGTGTATGTTGAATATATTCTAGAATTAATATTGCATACTAATCCTGTTATTGCATTTTTCATAAGTGTATGTTTCATAAGTATGACCTTTTGATCATATTTAACACATATTAATTATAAATACTAGTTTATATCATAAACACATAAAATTCGTACTATAATTATTAGAAATTATTCCACTTTTAATTTACCATACATAAACAAACCACTAAAGAGAATTCCAGAACAAATGAGTCGTAAGACATAACAAAGCTCAGAAGAATTCTTTCCTCGTTCTCAAAGAAAACAACAAGTCTGTTATTAATCGGGATACATCACATTTTATTGTGCTTTGGGAGACCTTTCTAACGTTCCCGTTTAGCAAAGAGAATCCCGCGTGACGCGGCGTGCCTAATTAGGCGAAATTAAATGTTTCCTGAATTGCAGACAACTCGTTATGACATTAGTGCTGCAACACAATTGCGCATAACGTGGAGAAAAATACGCGAAATATTTCTGCTTTCGGAGGTAAAATAAAAAGGGGAAATTTCATCTCGTCGCGAATGAAACAGAGGGTTAACAGAACTGATGCACAACGAGTGAGAGAGCAGCCTATTTAAAACCTCAATTCTTGTTCTGTCTGAGAGGATGATTTCTTCGCAGACGTTTTGTTGTCACTGTGAATTCAGAGAGACGGTAATTGGACTAAAAATTCCAATCGATCGACCGTTATCTATAGTTGACCGTTGCATAAGTCAGTGTTTCTCAAACGTCATCTTCGTGTAGACCTCAATAAAAACAAATTTTATGAGGACTCCTCAAAGCAGAACAAACTTTTATCTCTTTTGCAACATTTATTTATTTCTACAGAAATGTATTGATATTTTAATCACTTTTATCCAATAAGTGCTGTTCTTTCCTCTTGGTAAATTACAGTTTTTTATATGTCTGTGTCAGTACAACGTTTCAATTATGTTCTACGTCACCATCTTCAGATGACACTGTTGGAAACCCAGCTAATGTCGGCGTTGTAAACAGGCCCCTAACCAGAGATGGGCAAAATCCTAGGCTTCGAATAAATCTGAAGTTTGCCG
>NC_071977.1:15026529-15046665 GCF_026283585.1 Hylaeus volcanicus
ATATATATATATATATATATATATATATATATAACATAATTCGAGAAAAGTAAAAAGAATGTTCTCTACAAATCAGAAGCGATCACGAAGAATCACGAATCACTGTGAAAATATATATATATATATATATATATATATATATAACATAATTCGAGAAAAGTAAAAAGAATGTTCTCTACAAATCAGAAGCGATCACGAAGAATCACGAATCACTGTGAAAAATCATCGTAATTGAATCACGAGTGATTCAAAAGTAGCAGTTCACGCCATCTCTATTATCAAGGCAAACATTTGTAAAAGAATAATTTAATCTAAAACAGGCACATGTTTAAATCTTAATATTCTTTAAATGTTTCGACCATGTATGATTTAAGAATACTTTGATAAAATGAAGTAGAAAACAAAACTTCAATCAAGAAGAAGAAGAACAAAAAACAAAATTATTTTAAAGATTAATGTTGATTTAGTTCCAAACTACAGTTTATAATATTTTATATTTTCCTATTAATTGATCTATGGTTGTACTTGAAAGTCGAGAAATATATTTCACGCAACGATTCACGTCACGGGAATGAGTCACAAATCTGGGCTGATGGTAAAATATGATATCTAAGAAAAAGCTCGGCGAGATTTTACTATATTCTCCATGTAATTCGGGGCTGAAGCTTCTGGGGTGAGAGCCTGTTAAGGCGACTAGAATATAATAATGGTATCGATCCTAACGCGAAGACAAGGGTGCGTTTACGCTCGTTTATATAAGGGAGCAAATACCCTGGTGAAGAGCAGTAAACGACGCAACTGCTCCTAGTTACGATGACACAGGAACAGTATCAAAAAAAGGAAAGGAAAAACAGTGATCTGGAAATTGTACATCATTAGACAAAATAGTAATAAATGTAATCTCAAATTTTCATTCTGATTCTAGATCTGCTATATAAAGAATCAATTTTTTTTTATTTTATTATATCCATCTGTTAATTTCTAATTTATTTCGAAGATAAACATTCGGTAAATTTATTAATCACTGTGATACAGTTAAAAAGTCGATATTCTTCCATTATTTATTGTTCGTCAATAAAGAGGAAGTAGTTGTCTTCCCTATTTTCATTGCAAAAACTAATCATTGAATTTAAATGGAAAAATACATTAAACGAATAGAAATTATACATAATTATACAGAGGAGTGTGCCGCGTAAAGTGTTGCAAGGTCTTTTTTCAATAACTAAATTTGAATAGGTGCACTTATATATATAATTGTTTAGTTTCTTCCCGCGTTTTTAATATTTTGTTTGCCTGTAAATTATATTAATCGTACGTGTATTTTAATTCTCATTTTTATATAAAACTTTTCCTTAACATTGCTTATCCTTACAATGGAGATTTAAAAATATTAAAAATTAAGGATCGTTGTGCCCCCTGCTACCCTGGGGGCCATCCAGCAATACCCCACACATCATATGAAAGGGACTATCGTACCCTATAATACTAAAAAAAGAACTTGTCGATATCACTAATAGTTTCCGATAAAAATAGCTTGTAACAATTTACGCGGTTCACCTTGAACATTAAATACTTAAAAGACTTGTGAAACACGATTCTCGTCATATTTCTAGAAATGCTTGTAATTCCTCCACTAAAAAAGCGAGAAAAAGTCATAAGAAAAAGCGGAAACAAGTCAAACAAATGAATCGCACGCAAAGGTAACACTTAATTGAGGGAAAAAGTACAATAAAATCTTGAAATACATAGCCTCATGTTAAATACAATCAACTCGAAGGTTATTTTATCAACACCGACAAATTAATCGCGAAAGTTACGTAGGACTGCGAGTAAGATTATTTCAGCATCGTCCAGGGAATTAATCACGAAAGTTATGCATGAATTGAGACTAAGATAAACGAAAGGCAAAACTCCGATGTCACGCGCACGAAACGGTAGGTACGAAATGTATTCGAGGGTAGAAAAAAAAGAATTCCAAGGTCTGAACAGATACGAGCCAATTTGCATGCTATTGGACACTCGTTTTATCAGCATCGGCGAATTAATAATAGGAGCAACGGACGAATGCCGACCGAAATAAATGGAAGAGAAATCTTTCACGATACGCGAACGAAACTGAATTACGAAGCGCCAGCGGGCCGACTAACATGGAATTACGTTTAATAGATTAAACAACTCGTTGCGTGTTTCGAGGGACCATTTTTCTACCATTGTTTCCAAATTATCCGGAAGAATGACATCTGCATATGGAATGAGTGAACGACAGAGGTGTGAAAGGGAGAAGGAAGGAACAAATGGAATCTGGATTGTAATAAGTGCATGTACACATATCCATACATACTCAATCTTCTAAGAATGTCTTTTTTTTCAACAATTTCAATGGATCGATGTTATATTTATAAGTATAAATATTGTCACACCAAATTTGATGATTTTTTAATAACTCATTAGTAAAATATAAGACAAAATAGTAGCCAACATAGAATACACATACATACATACAGAATTTTATGGAATTACAAATTTGAATGGCATGTATATAGATACAGATATCACCATACCACATTTCATGATTTTGTAATAAATCACTAGTAAAATATAAAACAAAAATAATAGGTAATATACATACAGATTCAGATACATATAGATACATACACATACAGAATTTTATGAAATACAAATTTAAGTGGTATGTGTACAGGTGTAGATGTCACTATACCAAATTTCATGATTTTGTGATAAATCACTAATAAAATAAGAAACAAGACGTTATCCATACACAATTTTGTGATAATTAGACTGCGGAACTTTATACATTTATAGGAAATTTAAATGTTCAAGAAACTACAAAATGCAAACAATATGCAAGAATATAAAAAAAATTGAAAGTAAAGTTCATGTTACAATATTTTCAGAATAAAATAAATTCCTATTTAGGTTTAATTTTTGTAAGCACGTTTGCGAAGATTTTATTTTAGATAAAGGTCCGCAGTCTAGTGATAATATTTTTTCCAAAAATCTGAATGACAGTAATGTCACGCCTATAGGTATAGATGTCACTTTCATGATTATTATTTAATGAATCACTAGTAAAATATAATACAAAATAAAATGCTATATCCAATACTATTTAACACTACTTTCACAAACCCATGTACGATTCACAATAGAATAAATTGTTCAACATTAGAAACTGTTCCCCCGCAAGCTCTGCGATCAATCAACAAGAAAATATCTAATAATAACGCCACGTGTTTCTGGAGAGTTTCTTCGCCCCCGACGGGAAGTTATTAATTACACCATCACGCAAAATGGACGAAACAGGAAGCTACATCGCACGAACGACGAAGACGAAAGTTGCTCCTCGAATAAAGAATCCAATCTCAATGGAGTGGAGCAAAGAAATACCTGGAAAACAAATGTAACTACCGTCCAACGGTGGTGGCTCCGCAGAGAAGGGACTTTGATAGAAGGAAAAGCAGCAAGTGGCCATGCTGCGCGTACCCACGGGATCAAACAAACAGCCACGAGCCAACACGCACACTCCAATCGGGCACACCCTGCCTTTACTTGGTGGCATATCAACGGAAAATTGGGGATGTCGGCCTGGACGAAGTATGCATCGTACAAGCGAACGGACGCGCCGTAGGGGATGTCGTTGAATTCCACGTGGTACCATAATTCTCCGCCTCCCAAATGGCATAACAGACAGTTGAGATACAAAATATCTCCGACTTTGGTTCCCGTTAAACTACGCGTATCGCAAATATTGTGCTCGTGCTCGAAACAAGACTAAAACTCTGCTGGAATGCCGAGGATACGATCTCGGTATTGTGGAAACGTTGTTATCGAACTTTCCTGCTATTTGGTGAAGTTTACCAAATTTTATCTCGCGTGGTGGACAATTTTGAGAGTACGAGGGAATTAAGTTGACTGGTTTGTCGAAAGTTTGATGGCATTGTTGTCATGGTATGTAGAATGTAACTAGGATGCCTCATAAAGTATAAAGCGAAATAAAGATATAGACATATACATATAAGATATTTCTTTTAAATTTGGTAGCATTCCTTGTTTCAAATGTATAAATGTATAACAAAGTAACAGAAATTAAGTAAACGTTTGAAATAATAGGATACACATTTTGTATGTACAAGTTGTTCTCCAAGGAACATATTGTAACTTATACTCTACCTACAGTTTGCTAATAATTACTGGTTACAATATATATTATGCTAATAACGATTCTTTTCCGAGTGGACCTTTCTTTCTCCCTGCAATAGATTTAGTGTACAATGTTAATTTCAAGAATTAAACTAAACTGTTTATTGCAGAATCAGTTCATAATCTTTTCGACAATACTTCGTTAAATAATGTAGAACATCTTTATTAAAGAGTCTTCCAAACTAGTTTATACTATCCTTCTGAATAAACGTATTATAACTGAAATATACACAGGGTGTCCCCCTGAGCTGAGACGATTTTGCAAAGGACATTGTGGTTCAGAATCATCTCAGCTACCCCCCATTTCCGGTTCTTACACTAATTCTGGAGCACCCTGTATATACATATGTAGGATCCCAGAATTGTTTTCAAAAGAGAAACCATAAACTTTGAGTCGAAGCATCGATGACTCGAGTTAAGGGAGTATTCTAGTCTAGAACTTTCAAAGTTTACTCCCATTATTAAGAGGTTAGTCGCAGTCAGGAAGAGGAAAAACGACATTTCCTTGAGATTTTTTTTTTAGTTATTCAATAATAATTTGCAGAAGTAACAATTAAGTATATTATAAAGCATGTTTTAAAGAACTAAAAAACATTTTTTGTTTTAAGAAACGTTTAATTTATCTCATCATAACAGCCGATGACGTAGACGATGATTTAAAAACATAGGTTTGCGGTGAGCACGATTTCTCTACACTGATTTACCTGAAAACAAAGACAAAGGTAGATTTCGAAAATAGATTAGTCTACCGGGTCCCTAAACGAAGGATTTTGGAAAAAATCAATTTAAAACAAGATGGCGTACATTTGAAGTTGATCTTCAATTTTTTCATTAAAATTAAGCGATTCAATACAGGATAAAAAAAAGTATACAAGAAAATAAAAAATCCTTCGATCAGAGACCCGTTAGTCTAATATATTTTCTAAATCTATCTTTAGTTTTGTTTTCAGGTGCACCAGTTTGAAGAAATCTTGCTCACCGCAAACCAAGTGGCCACCCACGCCATCGCCTGTTATGACGAAATGAATTAACCTTTTCTTAAAACAAAAATTCTTTTATAGTTCTTTAAGACATACTTTGTAATATATTTACATTTCATTAATAAATATTATTATTTAATACCTTAAAAAAAACACACAAGAAACTGTCCGTTTCCATTTTCCCGACTGCGACTAACCCGTTAAAGTAATACTTGTAGTAATACTTGTAGTATTATTACTTTAATTCTTCCCACGAGTTGCTAATAATTATTACTTAGAATATACATTATGCTAGTAACAATATGTTCCTTGAACAAAACAACTAATTTCTGAATTAATTTGAAAGACGTGTTTAACAAAGATGCCCTACATTGTACAACAAAAAATAATTGTTTAACGCTTCATCCTATTTCTCTGAACAAATGGGAATTCGTTCCCAATGTATAGTTGGGACTAAATGTCTCGACGACGAATAGCCGGCTTTTAAAATATTTAGTTATTCCTTTTTCCAAGCTAAGTTCTTTGTACCTTTACACACATTGCACTATGACTGATATGTCAAGAGTTCAGAGTGTCAACAACTTGGTATACCTAACTGACCTGGACATGTACTACTAAAGGATACATAGATATCAATGACCAGCAAGTATGCACGTCTATGTATTTTAGACACATTGTCATGGAACAAAGAAATTTTTATTATTGTAAAGGCATATGCATTGAGTTAATTGTGAGTTGAATGAGTAAATTTAATTGTCTTACAGTTTTAGCAAATTTCTTTAAAATGAATTTGTTGCAAAAACGTATTTGTATATCCAATGGTTAACAGAATTGCATTAAATGTTAGAACTTAGGTGGATAGTTTCATATCCTAAATTTGAATTACTATATCTAAAACACAAACAGTAAGCACCAAAACTATTCCAGCAGTAGGGCACGTTTGACTTTGACTTTGTGTTAATATGGTAGCAACGGACTGGAAACTGTTTAACGCGATGCCACTGCTTTATTGTAGCCTCTAAATGTGTGTAACTTATTCAACTGGATTAACTAAAGTACTTCAATTCTGAATTTCTTCAACTCTAAAATGCTCCAATGCGCGAAATATATTATTCAAAAATGTTTTAATTCTCAAATGATTTAGTTTAAAATGTCTTCAATCCCGAAATGCTAAAATGCCAAACAAATTTCTTTGGAATAGAATCTTAGAATACTTCAGTTCTAAATTTCTGTAACCCATAACTGCTTCAATGACAAAAATATTATTGTTCCAGAATAGTTTAATTCCGAAGTGCATCAATTTAAAATTTCTTCAATCCTATACTATTCAATGTTTTAATTCAAAAAAAAATTTTTGTTAACGAAGACCTCAATTCTGAAGTGCTTAAATTCTTAAATATTCCAATTCTAAATTTCTCCAGTTCTAAAATGCTTCAATCCTAAAAAACTTTAATTCTAAAACACATCAATCCCAAAATGTTCCAATGTATGTCGAGCCGTTCACATTGCCGCAATCAAGTCAATACGTTATCATCGACGAATTCACAAAAATCGGGGACAATAGGAACAAAGCAGAATCAACTGGACAACGAAGCCACTTGTTACGCGCAACGCAATAGAAATTGTTTCTTCGGTTCGTCGTACGTTAACTCGTTGAATATCGTAGCCTGGATCGATATGACGTTCATTCTGCCTTAGTTCCCTAGCCAGACCACTCCAAACGGAGGGTCTCGTTTCACGAAAGTGTTAACCCTTTCATGCCTACGGTATCATTTTCGTTGCGCACCCCTTTCAGACAATTTTGACTTTTTATGTAAAAAATTCAAAAGATGTAGATTCTTTGGGTTCCTTCAACAGTACTGAGGTAGTTCATTTGATGATTCTTGACGACTCCATATTTTGAGCAAAAAGAAGACCCTCTTCGTGTGAAAGTAACCTTGTTGGGCATCTAGACAAATTGTTTTGGTTGTTTCAAAATTCTTTTATAAGTATAATACAGAATATTATAAGTGCTCCCTTAGTTTCGTACATGTTATAATAATTCTATTATATACTTATAATTGTTACGTGTAGGGAAATCTGTTTAAATATTGTACATAATTACTGTTTCCTGAAGAGGGTCTTCAACATTGAACGAAACTTTGAGTTTCTAAGTTTCTCAGTAGACTATCTTAGTACTGCTCTAATATTTAGATCAATATACCAAGGAGTATTTTAGAGCATTCTTTGATTGCTTATCTTAAACAAAATACGGAATTGCAATTGTTTTTGTTATAAAAGTATCAACAGTGGGATAAAATAATCTCTGTCTTTAATCTTATTATGTTTGCGATAAGACAGACTGAACTACAGTAAAAATGAATAATACACATGCATTGATCGACATTTGTAAAATTCAACGTTAAATAACAATAAAAATTTAAATTTTAGATGAATATATTCCATAATAGACCGTTAAAAATGCAACTGTTCAATCGAATGTATGCATTAGTTTCAAGCTTCATTTATTATTCGAGTTAAACACATCACTGTAAATAAGTAACAGGTCGTAATGATTTTTGCGTTAATTTATCCGACTGTGTGAATAATTTTAACACGAGAGACCTTTAAAATGAGAGTAACACACGCTCATTCCACTAAATTAGTATTCATTTTTTGAAAGAGAAAAATATACACTAAAGTAAAGATCCTTAACTTTAATAAAATCATTTCTTCTTCAATGCTTGTAATAATTTTATGAACTACTATAATTTCACCTCATATAAAAGTGACCAACTAATCGTCGAGAAATTCAGCGAACGAACACTTAGAAAACAAGCACTTCATAGTATAAAAAAATATTCACCACCCACGCACAATTCTTGCAGAATAGTTAACTGCGCGTAGGCGTGCGTACGTGCCGTGATCGAGAAGCTTTCCTTCGAGAAATTCGAAAGGATCTTTCTGAAAAACGACCGGAAAAACTTTTTTAAACTTTCCTCCAAGAGGATTTCTCGTGCTTTGAGAACTGTCGGCGTTCAACGTAGTCGAAGTACGTACGCAAACGTCCACTGTAACACTTTTGCGGAACCTGCTCCGAGCGTTAACACCTTCATTTTGAAAAATGTGAACTTTCAATGGCGCAATTTCCGAAACAAATTCCGAACACACCGCGACAGAACACGTATGTTAACGTAAAGTTAAGAAACGAAAATACAATAGAATTCACGAACCATGAAATGGAGATTTTTCTTTGAATCGCGAGCGTAGCTGAAGATGACTTCTAGAATGATTTCTTGGGTCTCAATTGACCCCTCAGATTTCCAAATTATTTGACGTTTATTTTCTACACTTACTAATTTCTGTTTAGCTTAATTACTATAATTTGAATTATAAAGTAAGTGAGTAAATATGTTAATATAAAATTTGTCATTTATCATATTCTGTCAGCTCGTATAATCGATTTTTTCATTCCTAGTCAAAAGTCTAATTTTCTAAACGTCGCTGTAGTTTTTGTAGTTGATTTTATTCGTCATCTATTATTTCTATTTAATTCTGCACATCTCTACTTTGACGATACTACGAATTCTCTTTGTTTTACCCAGGAAGGGGAAGAATTTTTATCCCGATAAAATTTTTACATAACGAATACAAGATGAACGTACCTCGTACGTTGCTGGACGAACAGAAATTAAAATTGAGTAGTGGCGTATATCATTTATGACGTCTTCGCCAATGGAGTGCAAAAGGTTACCAGCTCGATCGAATAAAGGTCGCAAAAAAATTTCTATACTTTCAAATCACTTCCACAAGTTGGTTTCGTTGTTAATCTATTATTCTATCCAATTTTCATTTCTATTTTTACGATACCAGCAATCGTCTTCGCTGTATTCAGAGAGGGAGACAATTTTTATCTACATAGAAATGTTCTGCAAATTTTGCGTAATAAAAACTTGCGAAAATTGAATGCTCATTTAACACATTCGCAATCGCTGACGTGAAATCACATCACTTCAAATTCTATTGCTGGTTATGACAAAATTATGAAAATCTTTTTATTTTATACACTACATAATTACAACATTGATATTTCAAAACATATTTTCTAATTTTTATCTCCGCCGTAACGATGCAAATTTACGTTATCCAGCTTCAGAATTTTATTATTTACGTGAGTACTCGGTATTAGAAACGTAAAATACCTGCTGATCGCGAATGTGCTAAAAATATGAGTTGTACTATTAAATATTATTCTGCGCAGTGTAACTTCATTTGAGATATGTATCAAGACAAGAATTTTGCCCAATCTTCAAACCAAAGCAAATCAGTGCGAAATCGTCTACCCTTCGGTCACATAATTTCTGAATAGTAACAGGTGTCTGGCCACCAGTTCGTCGTGCCCGTGAACAAGTAGCCAGCCTCCAAGGATTTCCCTCGGCATAGTAAACGCAATCAACGCGACACTGTCTCGATGCTCCAGAAACCAGATAGCTCGTTAATCAAACAAAAATCCTTCACCGAAAGCAACTCTACCAACAGGAAATCCTCGATTGTTCTCGATCCACTTTCAACTCCCGTCTTGATTAGCCCCGGTAGCACACTCCCCGTTTCACTCTAGCGATTTTCCCGCGAGAAGGGCGCTCACTCGTTCACGGGCGTCGTGATCACTGGTTAACGATCACTGATCCGTTACCTAACCGCTCGCGCTCCCAGGAAACGATCGAGGGTTATCCTCCTGAGATTCGAAAGGATCCCTCCAGTTGGTCCTCTTTCGCAAGAACACGATTTCCCAGATGGGCTACGCGAGGAGACACTTCGCGAAGAGGGCCTAAGCAGGAGGATCGCGGACGAGAAGAGCGGTTCAACGACGACGACGACGTTATAGCACTGACCTTGTTCCGGAAGTTCCCCTCCTTAGCTGACGAACGCGCGGGAACCGAGGCTCATGTTAAAGAGTTCCTTGAGCGACAAGGAGCTACCCGGCGACTGACTCTACGATTTGGACCTCGTGATCCTTTGGACTCCTGCCGCGCTCTGTGCCGTGGCGGAACGCGCGTACCTTGGCGGTCGACGTCGCTTCGGGGCGCGCGACGACGCCGACGCCGAGGACGTAGGAGCTCGTCGCGCACCTGCGCCTTGCCGCCCTGTTCTCCTACCAACCCTCCGACGGCAGCTTGAACCGACGGCAACTGGAGCACCTGAGCTCGCCCTTTGCCCTCGTATCGCCTGCCACACCTGAACCTGGTTAGGAAGTCGGTGTCCCCTTTCGTTACGACGGGTGTCACCCGTAACTTTTCACGCGGAAATACGTCGCAACGCGCCCCCTGCTCGACGAGGGAATCCAAACCGGTGCGGAAGTTCAATGGAAGACGGGGATCGTGTGACGCGGCGTCGCGTCGCGTCGCGTCGCGTCGTTTTGAATGAAATCGTGGAGCGGTGTTACGACGTTGATGGGTCGTGTTTAGGAGGTTTTGGAGAGCAAAGGGATAGGAGAAGTACTATTGTTTTAATTGAGAGGTAGAGTAAAGTAGTGATTCCTTGAAGGTTTTTATTCAAATATCACGAAAAATCAAATAAAAATGTGGTATATACAGAGTGTTCAGGCTATTAGTAGCCAGCGCTTTTCTCGTACATGATACATATGGCAAAAAACTGAAAGAGGAAAAAGTCATACTGTTTTTTATGTGCAATGTAACCAGGTAGATAAATCTTTCGTATTTATACTCTTTTCTGAGAAATGAAGGTTTTAGTTTTTTAAATGCAATAGTATATTTTTTTATATATAAATATGGTAGAGTATCGAATTCTAAATAAAAAAGTATTGACCTTTATTAGCCCTAAACCTCATAGGTAACGAGTAATTTCACTTTATTACTTACCTTTATTACTTACTTATCATATCGGCCCAATGAAAAAAATGTCAAATATGGGAATTGCATGGTAAAATGGGGCTAATGTTTCAGCGAGAAGAAATTTTTGGTTACATTGTTATTTAACGAGATATGATGGTCTGGAGGGTCTCGCTTGGGATTCTAGGCTCAGAATATTAGGATTCCTCCCATTTTCCTTCCTTGGGCCTAGAATTCCAAACGAGAACCTCCGTATCGATTTCAAGAACCGCATGGTGCTTACTGCATCAATGGGACCGCCCGGGGTGGAACCGAGATTTTTCCTTGAAAATTAGCATAATTTAAAGCGTAATAGCTTGAAAATTAGTAAAAATCGGGTAAATGCATCAAAGCTTAATGAATTCGTCTTGAGAAGTACTATCGCATGGTCTAAAAAAAAAAATATATAATTCCATTCGAAAAACGAAACGACCATCATATCGCGTCAAATAACAAAGTTTAAAAATTCCTTCTCACTGAAACATGAGCTCTATTTTATCATGCAATTTCCATATTTAAAATTTTGCATTTGGCCGATAGTTTTGGAGTTAGAGCTCCGTATCACTTAGACTTGGACACCCTGTATACAGGTGGAACATATGTACATATACGCCGCCCGATGGAGCATGTAAGTGTGATTCCCATAAAAACCTACAAGAAAGTAGAAAAAGATGTGAAATCGAAATAAGCTGCCACTACATAAAGGTGCATTTCAGCAAAGTGCAACGGCAAAGTGCAAAGGCGACACTGTGTAACGCAATGTAAATTTCGGTGATTTCCAACTATGCGCAGCTAAAATGTTGTGTTCAACAGTGCTGACGTTCGGACCCTAATGACGACTCATGTAAAGTGACTACTTCTGTAAAAATAAAGCACCATATTTGCTAAGTATTAATGAAAGATATCGATCAATAGTGTTCACTTTCGTTAGGACCCGTAGACTATTAAAGTTTACAAAGATAGACTAACAGGATCCACCTCAATTTAAAGAGGACGCTTAAATATGTGGTTTAAATGTGATACGTCTCTCAGCTATATCCGTTTATAGAATAAGTTAACACTAATTTGTTATACAAAAAAGAAGAAGACTGTAAGAATAAAAGTTCCTTTATATCCTTTCCCTATATCTTCCAAATATGTTAGGTAGATATTAGTAAGTCAACTGGTTTTATTTTTCTTTTGTTAACGTAATGAAGATATATTCTGTTAAAAAATATATATATGTAAGGGTGTGTTTGAAGCTTAGTTGAACATGTACGTATGGGTATTGAGAGTTGTGGGAGGCATTGCAGTTCGGGTAGAAAATAATTACATATTGTAAATCATGGTTTATAAGGCGTAACAATTGTTAACTTGATGTATTAAACAAAGACAGTGCAATATAGGGGTTTCCTATGCAGTATAATAAACTAACTACTAACTAACTAAGTGACTATTTCGCAAAAAAAAAAAAATGATGACTGTAATGTTAAGCGAAAAATAAAGTAAAATTATACCAAAAACAGCTGTCCGTAAATTAATCAAAGATAAAATCAATAATTCTAAGGTAAACTATAGAAAAATAAGGTCTCCCCTTTAGTTGAGACATTGCAATTCCGACAAGAAGAGTAATAATATGTAGTTATTAAGTAGTGCGTAGTTAAAAAAAAGAGAGAAAGAAAGAAGGAAGAGAGTGGGAGAGAGAAGAGAAGTAAACCCTATTACTCCTATCCTTATAATTAAAAAAAAATGTATCAATATTAAAGAGAGGCCTTGCAGTAGCACAGCAATAGAGAAAAAATCGTCAGAATTAAAGTACATTAGTTATTAAGAAACACAAAGACTAAATAAGAGTTCGACAAGACTTTAGAGGTAAACAGTATCTAAATAGCGGAAGTAGAAAGTGTAAGGAAAAGAGTAGAGTTAAGTAAATGTAAAATTAGGTTAACTAGCATAAGTGCTTTTTCTTTCTCATAGATATAAAAGACAAATACGGATAAACTTAAGTAAGAAAGTGTAAAAAAAAATGTATTTATATGATAACCCAAAGAGTATGTGTAATTTTGTACCACATAGTGGTGCGATGAATGACTAAAGATCGCTCGCACCTTAAACAAATAAAGTATAAAAGTATAAAGTGACTACTTCGCACTCTGGCGGTGAAATGAAGAAGCTAAATAGCGTATCAGCCACAAACTGAGACTATTTATACATTTGCCTTGATGTCCGCGGTGTGAAAGTCAAATGTTTGGTGTGGCCAGGCAAGGAATTCTCAGATCATCAATACCCATACTTCCTCTCTCTTTCACATAAATTGTCAATTTAAAACTTTGACAATATGAGTACAGTTTCATTGTTTTGCGTTGTAAAATATTTCTAAGGTCATTCATCGACGCCAATACCTTACCTCTCCCAAACTTTCAGACAATTTGTCAGTTTAAAGCTCTGACAATATGAGTACACTTCCATTATTTTGCATTTTAAAATAATTCTTATTCATCGACAGCTTGCCTTTGCCTGGCCACGCCAAGTATTTGACTTCCAGGCCGCGAACATCTAGGCTAAACAGTCTCACAAGGGAAGGTCGCGATTCGGACGAGGGTTTTTTGAACAAGACCGGGCTCAAATGATGGGGGCTGATGGGCATTAAAAAAGTGCAAAACATTAGGGGTATCTAGCCAGCCATTTTTATAAAAAATGGCTTTAAACATTTAAAGGTCACTAGATATACGAAAACATTCAATTTCTTAACAGAAGCTGTTGTAGCTGTGAGCGTTACGCAGCAGGTTCATGTTCTAAAGTTTGTGGGTTCGAGACTAGTAATGGAAATTTTTCTTTTCTACTACTGCATTTCTATTTCTTATTCCTGTTTTTACTCACTGCTACATAAATAATATACAGGGTGTCCCAAAAGTCGGGGAGGAGCCGGAAATGGGGTGTAGCTGAGACGATTCTGAACAACAATTTCCTTTGCAAAAATGTCGGATGGGGCTTCGTTAAGGAGATATTAAGAGAAAACCCCGACCAATCAGAGCGCGCGTAGACCGTTCGAACGGCCGCGGTAGCGAAGGCTACGCGCTAGGCGGCAGCGTCAATGTCTTTCGATGCACGTCGAGTCACTTGTTCGCGTACAAGCGCGGCCGCCAACGCGTAGCCTTCGCTACCGCGGCCGCTCCAACGGTCTACGAGCGCTCTGATTGGTCGGGGTTTTCGCTTAATATCTCCTTAACGAAGCCCCATTCGACATTTTTGCAAAGGAAATTGTTGTTCAGAATCGTCTCAGCTACCCCCCATTTCCGGCTCCTCCCCGACTTTTGGGACACCCTGTATATTATTTATGTAGCAGTGAGTAAAAACAGGAATAAGAAATAGAAATGCAGTAGGAGAAAAAAAAAATGTTGTCATTGCCGAGTCCCAGACCCACGCACTTTAGAACATGAACCTGCGCCGTAACGCTCGCAGCTACAACAGCTTCTCTTAAGAACTTGAATGTTTTCGTATATCTAGATTCTAATGACCTGTAAATGTTTAAAACCATTTTTTATAAAAACGGCTGGCCAGATACCCCTAATGTTTTGCACTTTCTTTATGCCCATCAGCCCCCATCATTTGAGCCCGATCTCGTTCAAATAGCGCTCGTCCGGATCGCGACCTTCCCTTGTCAGTTTGTGGCCGATACGTTATTTAGCTTCCTCATTTCACTGCCAGAGTGCGAAGTAGTCACTTGTGTTACACAGTACCTTTGCACTTTGCTGGAAGATATTTCCAATACCTGGAAGGCTCATTTCGATTTCACATCTTTTTCTACTTTCTTATAGTTTTGTATGGGAATTTTCTATTTTTTTGTGTGATTACTCTTCTTCGTCCTCCACTTTTTCATGTATTTGGCATAATTTTTTTACTTTTTTGAAGTTTTTTATGGGGACAAGCTCTACATAAATGTCTAAATTAAAAACACTATGGATTTATACTAAAAACAGTTTTCTGTATGAATAAAGGTATCTGGCAATTCAGATTTTGACAATTTATTTTGTAATCAAGATTGATCAACAATTTACAACACTGGCTCCTGTGTTGTGATTTCTTATTAAACACTACATGACAAGTCTAAATTGAAAACATTTTGTTGATATAAATATAATTAATAATGCGATAGTGTACAAACTTTTGACATTTGGCAGGTTATGAACGATGACATCTGTTTCGATTCTCGACTTACAATGATGGCCGACGACCCATGGCGAACCGAAGGATTCCGAGAGTCGACGAATGAACACTCAATTTTAGTTTAGCTTCTATTGGCTAAGGGTTGACGAAAGGAAAAGGAAAATCCTACGAAAAATCTTCCGTTTCAGAATGATTCATGACATGATATTACAACATCTCTGTCGATGGATTTTATTATATTTGGTTTTATTCGGAAGCTTATATGCGATTTACATCAGAAAAATGTCTTTAAATTCAGAAAATATTGCAGGCTTGATGAGATATTAATGAAAGAAGTTTCAGGTTAGGTTGGAATAGTTGGTTTACGAGTAAAAGATACGCGGTAGCGTCAGCGCCATATATACGCGGTAGCGTATAATTTTTTTGTACTTGATGTCGAGACGCTACCGCGTCTCTAGATTCAATACGTATATCTACACATACATTCGTAATACTCGAGAAATGACTGTGTCAGCTCGAAACATTTGACACGATTTGGATCTCGTCTGTCGAGCGACCAATATTACCGCAACGTTAATGCCCGTTCCAATTCAATCGTGGTTATTTAATGAGGACTTAATATCGCAAGCAATATTTGAAAGTAATCTTTGTTCATGTAAACGGCAATCCCGTCGATTGTTTACCGTCGACAATCCGTTTCTGAATTCGTTGCAATTCATAATTCCGACAGTTTGAATGCGATACTCGTTGTAATGGGTAGATTTCAGGATCCTAATGTGACGTGGAGCGAAATGAGACTTGAAGGAAATGTAAATAGATTTCAAATTCCTCTTTCGCGTTGCATGAAAATTAATGCCACCCCGTTCATCAACTTAAGGACACGTTCTAGTGTGAACATTTAAAAATACAAGATTATTTGGGAATTATAAAGATGAAAACTACAAGTTGTACGTTAATAAACTAAAATAAACACTGTTTGTTGATAAATACACTGTATTTCACATTTTCTAACAAGGAAAACACATTTATCTGCAATATGTTATAAAAATCAGTGTTCCAATTTTCATTGTTTTTCAATAATTCTAGCAAATACCGTCATCATATCTTCATCTTTGAAAACATGTATTATTAACAATAAAATTATTTATTACTGTACGACTTATAGTACTTCTTGTTTTAATTCCTAAAGATGCCTTTCTTTAGATGTTCACACTAGAATGAATTCTTATCCAAAATTTAAGCTATATATATTCATTTCTTTAGTTTTTTCTTTATTTAGTGAATATTTAACCGGAGAGTCTTACAGTTATACTGCTGCCTCTTCATCCATAACAAAACCCCCTTTTGAATTGTTAGAAATGAATCATAATTTTGAATAATAATCTAATATAACAATGCCTTCCCTAATCTCTCGAGGAACGAATATTACATGAGTTTTTTTTTGCTCAAATCGAATACACAAGCCAAGGAAATTTGTATGCGTAAATCGATGTTAACATGCAAATATGCTGTCTCACTTTAATATAGCGTCTGTTTTAATTTTTAAAAACATTGTGATCGTTAGTTCTAGATTCAAGCATTAGCGCGTTAACGGAACATTCGAACGCTCTCCGCGACTTCTTTTGTTTTTGGCTGGCGCGGCGTGGCGTGGTGTGGTGTGGTATGGCGTGGAGTCTTTGCGCGTTTTGGCGGGACATGTGTGTGCTGTGCGATCGTTTTGTATAATATATTCAATATTTAACCTAATAAACTATTTTTCATTCATTTCGAATCGCGTGCAATGCGATCCTTCTAACAAAAATAAACAATACTATTAAATATGAGTACATACATGTCCAAACGCTACCGGTCGGTAAAGTGTTATATTGCACAAGCGTGCATCACCCTTGATTTCTCCGAGTTTAAGAAAATGACAGCTATTGAGACGTGTCCGCGTGTTTCGCATTAATTATGTTATATTTTCTTACATTAAATAATAATTATAAGTTACCAATCTTCATTCAAATTACCAATATTTCATTCAAATCCAACATTCGGAAATATCAGCACGACTGTCAAAAATAGCCTTATATCGCATGTATGTCCCAAACTTCCGTTGGCCTTCTCGTAATTGTTTCTTCACGTCGGACGGAACACAAAAGAACAACAGCTTATACCATTTCGCTCCTCATCTAGCCTGGAACTTGGCTGGTAGAGAATGTTATCTTATTTTACTCGGCTCGCCAACGAAAAAGTTTATCCACTAACTATGGTGTAACACGTCGAGTATACGAGTGGTATTTCCCAAAAAAAAAAACAAAAATGGAAAAGGAAGCTTGTTTAACGCCAGGCAAGTAATTCTTCCAGATTATACTGTTTCGGAGTGAAGAACCGCGGGTCCGCAATATTTTCCTGACGATAACGTTACATCGCGCTGGAAATGGAAAGAAAATAAAGCGGAGGAATACTTCGGACGCGAAATATATTAGCCGCCTAGCTTTTCTACCCCCGTGCTCTGCATTCTCGCGTGGCGCGCATATTTTTGTTGTAACAGCTACTGACACCCGCCACGACTGACTACGCTTCTCGCTTTATCCCGCCTTTCCTTTGGTAACTTTGGGGACGTTGAAATATCATAGAGAGAGGACAGCTCTTCCCCTATAAAATCTTTTGATTCGGGGATGCTTACGTTTGCTCTCAGATTTAATTAGGAAATCGTGTCATTTTCAGAGGACTATATATTATATGATATACAGTGGGTGTAGAAAGTATTCGTACACCGATCAATTTTCCAAAAAAACTATATAAGATTGTAATTTATTAACTTGTTTTCTATAAACAATGACATTCTACATATTCTCGGAAATCTCTAGAATAGATAGAGTACAAAAAATAGCTATTTATGTAAGTTGCGAAATTAACAAAAAAAAAAACAATTAATCGATAAAAATGTTGGAGCAATAAGTATTCGCACAACCGTTTAGAAGTACTTTACTGGAAATTTGATGTTTTCTCATTCGTACGGAGCAATAAACTAATGTGTTTACGTTACAAACTCTACTGTAAATGGTTCGTCATAAGAATCGTACAAATGCTTATTGCTTCTATACTTTTACCCACTTTTCGCATTTTTTTGTTAATTTCACAAATTATATTAACTAGTAAATGTTGTTGGGGCTATATCCATCTTAGAGACTTCCGAGAATATGTAAAATATCATTAATTATAAAAAAGGAAGTTAAGAAACTACAATTTCACATAAAAGTTTTTTGGGAAATTGATCGGTGTACGAATACATTCTACACCCACTGTATGTATGTATTCATTTCATGCTCCTCGAAGGGTTGCATCGCCTCCACTTCCATATACACTATTTACAGCCTATTAACAGGTATTTTTCTTAACCTAATCCTTAAACTATCCTTATTTTAATCTTAAACTTAACCGCCGGATGGCTTGTACTTGTGCACGCAGTTATAATGGTCTAAATTAAAGAATTCTTTCTCAAAATTTAAGTAAATATGGATTGGCTTTTTACGTCAATTTTGTCATTTTTCACAACTTATATTTAAAGTTTATTATGTGGCTGGTGTTAAATTATGACAGGGAAAAAGATATAAACAAAGGATACACATAAATATATTTATTAATATAATACGACGCAGTCTCGGATCGGCAAATACATGGCGAAAACCGGCAAGCGAACGCACATAACCGAAAATCCCTTCGTGCAGCAGTGCTACCAATCCCAGAAATATGTGTAGAGAGCGCATAGATCACGCTCCACCCGGTATAGCAACTCTTATACTCAACACCTGGAAATTGAAAAGAATAACACGTAGTTGTCATAACTACAATTCAAGAATTCTATTATAAGAATAATAGATACTATTGTAGTATTGTGGCCCTCATACTCAAGAATAAGGAGCCAAACAAGAACACGAATCGTAGGGTGCGAGATTTGTCGTGTAGGACTTGCGGTCGACTGTTAATCGGAAGATCGTGGTTTCGAATCTTCGTACCTTATTTTTCGTAGAGACTTCTACACTATTCTATATAATATTAATATGCATTTGAATCTTGAATATTAGAATTGATTATTAAATTCTTCAAATAAATGCATAGTATTCGAACAATTTCAATTCATCGTCGAATTAAAATTAATTATTATGGACTCACATACATTTAACAGTAATTACTGAAGTCCATCTCCCTATGTGAATTCATATTAATTTATTATAATTGAAAGGTGTACGAAAATTGTTGCTACTTGTGAAATTTGCTTCATTCTTTAAGTACACCCTTGATACTCAACCTTAGTCTTATATATCTACTTGGTCTCGTATCTATCCATCTATACGACACGTAAGATACTTTCGTTTGAGTTCATAAACTGATCCCACGTCGACGATGTCAGTTATCCAAACGAATGGTGTTCACTGCGGGAAAGTACAGACGACTATCTCGAGCAAATGTCACTCTAACGTTACCTCAGCAGCTAGAGATAAGTTCCCGGTTTCCACCATCCAACGTGGTCCGCGTACACTAGACAGAATTTCGCAGTACCGTCTGAAAAGCTGTCTAAATTTTTTAAAACCAAAATCCTTTCAAACCATTCAAAATTCATTCAAATTTAATGTTAATAATTGTACAGAATAAAAGAGAATAAATATACAAAGTGTTCACGCTAAAGTGTTACAAACGCATATCTCAATAAATATTGACGATACGAAAATAGTTTGTACATTGCAGAGGCTGTCTATTGAGGTGTAAACGAAATTTTTTTTATGTTATTAATTTAAGAGATATGATGGTGAAGTTTCGTTTTTTAAATGGAACTATATATTTTTTATGTGGATCATGCGATAGTGCTTTCCAAGACGAATTCATTAAGCTTTAATGTATTCACTCGATTTTTATTAGTTTTCAAGATATAACGCTTC
>NC_071977.1:15046765-15090072 GCF_026283585.1 Hylaeus volcanicus
TTAATGTATTCACTCGATTTTTATTAGTTTTCAAGATATAACGCTTCGACTGATTTTCAGTGGAAAAGTCTAGGTTTCAGTAACAAGTCATAAAAGCGGTCCTACGCAGTCACTCAAATTCAGACTTCTCCACTGAAAATCAGTACATTTTGAAGCGTTATATCTTGAAAACTAATAAAAATCGAGTGAATACATTAAAGCTTAACGAATTCGTCTTGGAAAGCACTATCGCATGATCCACAAAAAAAATATATAGTTTTATTTGAAAAATGAAACTTCATCACCATATCTCTTAAATTAATAACATAAAAAAAATTTCGTTTACACCACGATAGACAGTCCATTGTATCCTGTAATGTACATGTAAACAATGTTTTCGTATCGTCAGTATTTATTGAGATATGCGTTTGTAATGCTATAGCGTGGATACCCTGTACACATAATAATAAATACAGTAAATTCTGGTTAACCGCCGTTTATTTGGGACAAATATTGAAGAATGGAAACAAAAACTGTTGGTTCCACTTCGCTTATGTGAAACATACCGCCGTTTTATTGGAACTGTTTACGCTCGTACTGTTTAGAATCGCCAGAATTATGAAGAATTTTTAAAGATCGATAACAACCTTCAATATTACGATGAAGATGAAGATTGTGTAGATATGTAATTGTGGAACAAGTTGTTGCAACAAAACATAAAGCAGAAAATTGGGAAAGTGATAGGGATGATACTTCTTAGCAAGATCTGGTGACTAATCAGAAGGCTAGATAATGTATTCTTAAACTAATAAGACAATATTTTCTGCAAAATGGAAATGAAGAATACCCCATTTCTACGTTCGATGCCGGTGCCGATGTCGTTCATTTACAGAGCCTAAAGAAAATGCACCAAATTATACTTCATAAATTTCTGAAAAAATAATTAATGAAATTGAAATTTTTAGTTTTGTGCGTCTCCTGAAAACCTAGGTTTTTGATACAAAGGTACACTTTCCTCAGAAACGCTTAGCCGATATGAACCAAATTTTTTGCACGTGTTTTCTGATGGTTAGGCCTAATTTATACCTACGATATTTTGGTAATTCCAAATGGTTAATTTTTTAAAAATGTTAAAGTTGAAAAAAAAATGTATAGGTTTACGCGGCGATAACTTTTTTTGGAATCAAAATATTGAAAAAATCCTCTGTGTAAATTAGGTCGAACTATCAAAAAACACGTGTAAAAAATTTGGATCATATCGGACTAACCGTTTTTGAGAAAAGTGTACCTTTATACCAAAAACCTAGGTTTTCAGGAGACGCAAAAAACTAAAAATTTGTATGTTTCGATTTAAATCGATTTAAATCGATTAAAACACTGCCTTTTTGATAATTTACCGTCTTCTTTATCATGAAAAACAATAGTCTATGGTTATAACCAAGGTAACCGCGTCACCGGTCTTCCGTAAATTTGACTGTACCATTGTTTTCGCTTCGAGAAGTTTGTCAGTTGTATTTTCTTATATTTTTTACAGTTTCATTTCAGTGTCGTTTTTTTTTGGAGAAAAAAAGAAATTTTGTAAAAAAAAAATTGTATTTTTTTATTTAAAAAAATTTTTTTTATCACTTCTAGTGCTTCAAATTCAATTTTCATTGCGTAGAATTGTTCAGAATCGCTTAAATTTTAATAAAAAAACAATTTTTTTTAAGTGATTTTTTTCTATTTTTGATGCTCCAAGCCTCTTAAAATGGCCCACCCTGTATATTTAGTACTCTATACAGGGTGTCCCAAAAATGTTGTAACACCTTCAAAGGGGTGGTTCGGGAGGTGATTTGAAACAACTTTTTCCTTAGCGAAAATGTTGTCCGAGGCTTCGTTAAGGAGATATTAACAGAAAACACCGACCAATCAGAGCGCGCGTAGACCGTTGGAGCGGCCGTGCTAGCGAAGACTACGAGCTAGGCGACCGCGTCAATGCCCTTCAATGCACGTCGAGTCACTTATTCGCGTACGAGCGCGATAGTGATGCACGTAGCTTTCGCTACCGTGTGCGGTCCAACGATATACGGCGCGCTCTGATTGGTCGGGGTTTTCTGTTAATATCTCCTTAACGAAGCCCCGGACAACATTTTCGCTAAGGGAAAAGTTGTTTCAAACACCCCTTTTAAGGTGTTACAACCTTTTTAGGGCACCCTGTATATGTTTCCCTACGTAAGTATGTAGCTGTCGCTTTTAATTGCCAATATATTTGCGAAAGTATCCTGTAATATTTGACTATGGGTAGCTCCACAAGGCTCGCGTAACAGGCCGCTGTTTCTTGTTTACCCTTTCTGTAAATACTCCAAAACGCCAACTGTTTAAAGTTGTTGCGAGAGCTTGTATTCTGCAGGATCTTTATTCGTGCAGTAAAAATATGGGGGTTCGGGAGCAAAGCACCCCAGCATGCGTATAGTTTCGAGGCGTATGTTTTTTAAATTTTGTAAAAGGTTTTCCAGTTGAAAAGTAACTTTAAACTTTATCCAATTGTACTCAACCCCTCAATCGGAAATTGCCTGACGCGTTATGTCTTCGTTTAGCACTTCGCACTCAGCACGCTTGATAGTTGAAACCAATCTCGAACTTCGTGATCGTGCTTCACTGCTAATCAACTCGATTGCATGTTCAAGTCGTGTCGCGCTTTAGTACCATCACCATCGCCATCGATTATTTACCTAACCCAGAACCAAATTTAACAACAGATCGATTTTGAATCGGTCCACAACACCAAACGCTATTGTCCTTTTCGTTAATTATTTTCCCTTATTATTTCTTTCGTTGGTTCTCAATGCCCCAACGTTTCCTCCGACCGCATAAATTGCGCAACGATGATAAATTATTCAATGCGTACTCGACTTTGTTCCGTTGGTTCATAATGCATCCGCATTCGTGTAATCATTTCCGGAGCGTTGCTTGGAATGAAAAGAGGTTTCCTCGTTAAAAGTAACAGAGAGAAATTAAATAGTCTGCAATTATCTTGCACGTACAAATGACTCCTTAATTATATTCTGTGTTCACAGTTTCTTGCACAAGTTCCTTCGGCGTGCAACTTTAGGGAACCTCAACAAGTCGATTATAGAGTGTGTTTCGTTTAAATCGGAATGGTTAAATATCTCAAGAGGAGATAAGGCTGGCGAAATAAATATTTTCACGAATGTTATTTGATGCAAAGGAAATAAGTTATATGATGTAAATAATTTTGGTGCATGTGAAGCAGCGGTAACGATTTGAGAAACAAAATAAGTTTTTTAAGTGAAACTTTATATTATCTTCATCCATGATATAATACGATTTGTTTGGAAAAATTGTTTAAACTAATAAAGCCTTAAATTAGAGCTTGAACAAGGATAAAAGATGGAATGAAGGAAAGCAGATGCTCCGTCATCCTTTTTCTTCATTCATCGTTGACTTTGAAACTTCTACTTGTTATGTCTTCAGAAGTCACTGAACAATATTGTTAAGGCCTTCTTTATGGCCCAACAATGTCTACTCTTTTTTTAAGACTTTCTTCAATCACCCTAGGAATTCCAAAATAAATTAAAGTACAGTTCAGTTTAATACAATATTTAGGATTCCATTTCTTACGGTTGTTCCTGGTTGAAGATTCCTGGTGTAAGCCACGTCCTTTGGGAAAAGTGTGCCAACGGTTTTGTGAGCATTGCAGCGAGCTTCCTCGGAGAGCGAACGATACACTGATATGTCGGTGCGTCGATATATCATATCAGTGTGTCATTTGACCCATGAAGAAGCTAGCTGCAACGCTTGCGAAACGTCCCAACACTTTTCCCAAAGGGCAGTAGTGACGCCCGGAAGCTTCAACGAGAGTTATCTGTTATTATCCTTCCTCTGAACTTCTCAAATATTTGATTCATTCATTCGATACAGACTTTCTACAAAACATAAAAAAAGGAACTATGGCTAATCCTTTTGGACTTAGGCTAATGGAGACAGTAGACTCAAATTAAGACAGATTGGAACAGATTGGCACAAATTTCTCTTAAGCTGACTTTTGTCATATACACTCATTTGACAGATTGTCAAACCATAACAATTCTTACTCTGGCCTATCTATTTCTTTTGACAGCGTTTGATTCAAGTCATCTAAACCCTTTGCGTTCAATGTCTACTCTCAACCACAAAAGCATTTTTACCATTCTGGTCGTATGATTGCTCTTAGCCACCACGACAAAGAACCATTCTAATCTTATATTGTATTAAACCATATAGCACTTTACACTTTCTCTGTATATTTATTATTTGAAGTTAAATTCAAGACATTTTCAATGCCAAATGTTTTTTATTAATGATTAAAAATATTAAGAATTTCATTCCAAAATGAAATAGAAACAAAAAAATTCATGTTAAATTAGAAACTTGACATTAAAAACAAGCTTTTAACTATAAATTCATATACATTTGTCTCCGATTGTACCTTCCAAATAACCTTAAAATATTTTAAAAATAATACTCCAAAATGGCAAAAGGAAAGTTACCGAAAGATACCACATGATGGAGAATTATATTTTATAATTTTGACATAAAAACATAACATTAAAACACATTATTGTGTAAAGACATATCTAAAGTTCGCAAAAGAATTAATAAATCTTGTTTATCCTTCATAATCTTGCAAATTATTTATCACTGCTCGTTCTTCGGAAATTAATTCCGACCAGTACGACACCGTAATGACCGTTAATATAGTGTCATTCCACACGAAACCGGACACGTTTTGGAGTAAAACCTCAGATTTTGACGAAACTTGGATATGTTGTAGTTTTTAGTGATATTTGAACGTATCTCAAAGCCAACGGATGAAGATGACCTTTCACGTGCTTAGAGTGAAGACATGAAAGTGTCAAATACAAATTATTTCAGCACAAACAAAATCCTTTTTTAACCGATTTTTTTTTGTATTATTTTAAATAAATGCCATGTTTTTATACCGGGACAAATTAAAAAAATTTGAGTAAAGATGAGTTTATAGCCTTACTTTCCTCTTTTTGATGGTGCTTTCAAAAATATGGACAAATTTAAATTGGCTGAATGAAAATTGATTGAAGTGATCGCTGCATCAAAGCGCGTCGTGGCGGGCGAGAGGCTCGACCGTATGATACTACTAAATTTAACTGTAGCATAACTTTAACATAACATGGTCTAATACAGTTAATAAATATTAAAATCTTACTCTCTATCAATGACACTTATTGCTGAAAAAAGTTGCCACAGTTCAATGGAAACCACGAGAAGGTGGTGGTGCATATTCTTCCATCGGGATAGGATGGAATTTGACAGAATTAGGTTATTGGATAAATATTCTATCATATCATAATGGACAACAGATTAAATAAATCACTGATAATTATCATTAATTTTATAATTTCGACAATTTCTGATTTTTTACTATTAGAATAAATTTTTGCTGTTAAATGGGATACTATGTCCAATCTAATAATATCTAAATAGATATCTAATGATCTCTAAGTAGACCATTAGAAGACCAAATAACAACACCACAGAAGTTGTTCGATTGGACGAGTGCTAATGTCGAAAAACTTAATTTCCAGTTCAGCACAATACAAGAATATAACGATCATTGGAAATTATTAATATAAACACATGAACTTGCTGAAACCATTCGTGGAACGATCAATTTTCATTCATTTGTATCAACAGACATACATATGTAGTATCTCATTTATCAGCTAAAATTTCTTCTAATAGTAAAAAATCAGAAATAATCGAAATTATAAAATTAATGATATTTATCAGTGGTTTATTCAATATGCTGTCTATTATAATATGATAGAATATTTATCCAATAACCTAATTCTGTCAAATTCCATCCAGAATATTTATCCAATAACCTAATTCTGTCAAATTCCTCACCCTCAATTCCTCAATTCAAAACTTTCTCGTGGTTTTTATTGAACTGTGGCAACTTCTTTTCAACAATAAGTGTGATTGATAGAGAGTGAGTTTTTGATATTTATTAACTGTATTAGACCTTGTTGCGATCACATGCCCTACGCAACAATGATAGACGCAGTCGCTCGCATAGTTTTTAGTAACATCGTATGGTCGAGCCTGTCGCGCGCCACGACGCACTTTGATGCACCGATCGCTTCAATCAATTTTCATTCAGCCAATTTAAATTTGTCCATTTTTTTGAAAGCACCAACAAAAAGAGGATAAATGATGCTATAAACTCATTTTTATTCAAATTTTTTTCATTTGTCCCGGTAAAAAAACATAGCATTTGTTTAAAATAATTAAAAAAAAAAACGGTTGGAAAAGGATTTTGTTTGTGCTGAAATAATTTTTATTTTATGCTTCCATGTCTTCGTTATTAGCACGTGGAAGGTCATCTTCATCCGTTGGCTAGTTTAATAGTTATGTTTAAAAAAAAAAGCACAAAACTTTGAACAGTTGTAAAACGGACAATTTTCAAATTTTTTTTAAATCCTTTGAGATACGTTCAAATATCACTAAAGACTACAGCATATCCAAATTTCGTCAGAATCTAAGATGTTACTCCAAAACGTGTCCGATTTCGCGTGGAATGACCCTATGTAATATATTCATAATAATATAAATATTTACGACTTTAAGCGAAATTCTCTTCCTTATAAAGACTGTACAAATATTCGTCAGCAAATTCCGTCACTATTTAGATAGCGTAACTTTCTCATTACTAGGGATCTGCTTGATGTAAAGGCTCTTGTTACAGGGCACCATTTCCAAGAGCCTGGGGCACGATTCGTTGGTAAATCGAAATAAGGTGATCTACGATATCGCGTTGACTGTCTGGTCAGTTTTCCTGGTCTATTAAGGTCCTCGACGTTTGTTTTATTCATAAAAAGTAGAATTGTTCGATAACTCCATAGTATACTTATTATTTTATATCAATCTTAACGACAGTAGCCTTCATTAAAACTTTACAGGTCCTTAAACATTGTAAATTATTTCAAGGCACGTCGATTCAAAACTGTTTCTTACAACGTATCAAGAGACCATGACGTTAACATAAAATGTATTTTAAGGATTTCTTATATGAGTATTTTTTATCTTCTATAAGCTACACCAGTGATTCCCAAAGTGGACGCCACCGCCCCCTGGTGGGTGTTGTAGCGATTCAGGGGGGCGCTGACGGCCAACGTGAGCTGTAATTCAAAAGTTCTTAATTGCATTTCCTTCGTAATATCTAGTGGAACGTGGGTTCAGTGCGGTAACCAATTTAGTAACAAAAAAAAAACAATTGTAAATAGTAAATCGCGGTGATTTAAGATTCCTGCTGACGAAAATAGAGTCGAGGATTACTAAATTCTGAAGAGCACACCAGGTTCATCCTTCTCATTAAGATGATTTCGAATGTTTTAACTTTTCTTTGTATTACATTCTATTCCGATTCAATAAATAGTTTCATAATTTCAAAGTTCAATGTTTCTAATTTACACCTTACTTTACTATATTTTACGAAAAAGGTAGAAACATTAATACATATATATTTCCTATTAATTGCTATTAAAATTAAAAAAAAATTAACTTCCAGGGGGCGCTAAGTAACATTTTTTCTGGAAAGGGGGCGGTAGGACAAACAAGTTTGAGAACCACTGAGCTACACCATAATCTCTTAGAAAATATTTTGTATCTTTCCATTAGACTAGAGAAAACAATTTGACTCACTGAGAATAATAGAGGTAGAGCAACAGCTGGATCATCTTACAGATTCAATGGAATTAAAATAGAGAGTATTTTCAAGAATTGTTTACACTAATCCTATACTCTTGGAAGGAAATGATGGATCGGTGATACAAATAAATATTTATTATAGATTGCTCTGATTATAATGTTTCACTTTTAATATGTTTAATCCTGAATATAAGAGAGATATAATAATGCAAGAGTATTATACAGAAGAACACTTAGCTTCCTATGCGAACATATGTAGTTGCATGATATCGATATCGTCGATATCGCCGCCATTAGCATAGCCGCCAAAATATGAATTGTGTAAGAATGCTAAACTATAAGGTGTTAGTGAAGCATTACTTAAACGTATACATTAGAGCCCCAGGATCTGTAGCTACGGTACGAATTTAGCAATTCCGCTGTACCCGAACTATAGGGCGGCGTGGAAGACAGTGGGGCCCAACAGACTGCTGGTATAACATTCCGAATAGGAAAATTCTGACTGATATGTTAGGTGATATTAGTCAAGTTGTCCGACTTCGTACCTTTATAAATAAAACTCACTCCGATTAACTCTGCTATACAATGAAAATGGAATTATAATCGTTGAATAAAAACAATTATAACCTTTTTGCGGTCGTATTAAATTTAGACACGGGTGCGTTACTGTTCGGAATTAATTTCTGACGAACGAGCAGTGATAAATAATTTGTAAGATTATGATGGATAAACAAGATTTATTAATTCTTTTGTGAACTTTAGATATATGTTTACACAATAATGTGTTTTAATGTAATGTTTTTTTGTAAAAATTATAAAATATAATTCTCCATCATGTGGTATGTTTTGGTAACTTTCTTTTTGTCATTTTGGAGTATTGTTTTCAAAATATCTTAAGAAGCGAGAATGACTAATTACACTTAAACACAATTTGTAAAATATGATTTGGAATTCTACCAAGTGTCTTCGGCTATTTCGTATTTATTGCAATCTGTTACAGAAAAAATAATAATATTCAATATTATCGTCTTTGAAAAATTTAACATGTTCATATCTTATTGTCTAACTTATAATTACTAATGTTCTTATTACATATTTTAGACCACTTTCTATTAATCTATTATTACACTAATATCTTAGAATCCATTACTATTGTCTAATGGCATTAATCTTTTCAGTCTGCGGTATACAATATAGGATAGCTATGGTTATTTGCTGTGGTGACTAAGAGGAGACATACGACCGGAACGGTAAAAAAAAAAAAGAAAATATACATGTCGAATTGAGTAACCTCCTCCTTTTTCGAAGTCGGTTAAAAAAACTTTGGTGATTTAGAGTAGGCATACGACTTTAGACTCTAAGGCTTAGAGTTGGAAATTGAAATTGGTCTTTAATGAAGAAAGATATGAATGCAAATGCAAGTGCAAAGCAGTGTAGAACAAGAATTAATTAAATGTAAAGAACGAACAAATGCAAGACTGGTACATTAGGTCTTATAATCAAATTATATGACTTCGTACCCTTATAAATAAAACCCACTGACTAATTCACTCTCCATTTAATCGGAATAAATATTATCACTATCTATAAACCACATATACACTATACGTACACACTATGCGTACACTATAGTTCCTTCAAAAATATGTTTCATCTTTACATTAAACTAGAGAAAACAATATAACGGTAGCCTTTATGAGGAAATCGAATGTGACACAGTGGGAATAATAGTCACAGCAACAGCTCAATCTTCTTTAAGCATCAAATTCCCCCTCCCAATGCAAAGTGTAATTCTTTATATCCGAGTAATGAATTGGCCCCCTTCTATCGCGCAGCTCGATCCGTTTGCAGGCTCGAATAAGATGAACACGCTAATTAAGACGAGGTGGAGTGCGTGTTGAGCACTGATCGCACTGCTCGTTTTAATTCAAGCGGTGGTCGTTCGCTCGTTTGCGCCCTTTCTGGATGCGAAGAGGAGTCCTTGAAAAGTATAATCCAGCAGAAAAGCTCAACAGGGGAATTACCCTTTGAGAAAGTCGCGAGCTAACGCGCAACAATCGCGCGAACCCGAGCTCGAGCGTGGCTCGGTTAATCGTCTATGGGGATTGCGCAACGTGACACTTTGTGCAGCTGTGAGCTCGTGTGATCGTGCGGTGTGGAGAGAGATGCATACACACAGGTACCACGTCAGAATCTCGGTCTACCGCGCGAAGAGCCAGCGACAAGCGCAGCAGGGGTTGAGAAGAGGGTGAAGCAACAGCGAGCGCCACCAACTGGGTCAATACTGACGTCCCTGTCCTTCGTGCCTCCTCCACTCCCCGTGTTCTTCTTACCTACCCTTTTAGCATTCGCGTGGCCACGATAAAGAAACCAGGGGGGTCGTTCATGCGTCCACTTCCGGGGGATGGAACAGCTCGCACGAGCGAGGAACGCGTGTTGGGTGGGAATGGGATCGTTGGAATCCTATAAAAAAATTACGCCAAGTACATGAAGAAGTGGAGGACTCAAGGAGTTATCATTGAACAATAAAAGATCCCCATAAAAAAACTACAAGAAAGTAGAAAAAGATGTGAAATCGAAATGAGCTGCCAGATGATTTGCCTAGATTTCCGTGGCCTGGAAGTCAAATGCTTGGCGTGGCCAGGCAAGGGCAAGCTGTCGATGAATAAGACACTATTATATAGAATCTATTTTAAATTTATAAAAATAAAATTAATATTTCTGTAAACTCTACATAAGAAGTCTAAATTATTATTTGTTTCTTTAATTGAATAGAGTAAAATAAAGGGAGAGGGGATAACAAAAGGGAATATATATATATATATATTTCATATAATTTATTAATTATAAACTCTTATTCGTTCAATTTATAAATTATTATATATACCTGCAATTTTTTTTCTTGTTGCAAGAAATTTTAATGTTAATGATGTAATAAGAAAATGACTCCAATTCTATAAGCTCTACATAAAAAGTCTAAATTAAAAACACTTTAATGGTATGGATCTATTCTGTATGAATGAAGGTACCTGACAATTCAGATTTTGACAACTTACCTTGTAATCAAGATCGATCAACACTTTACAACACTGGCTGCAATTTGTTATTAAACCCTACATAAAAAGTCTAAATTGAAAACATTTTGTTGATATAAATATAATTAATAATGCAATAGTGTAAAAAGTTTTGACACTTGGCAGGTTGTGAATGATGACATCTGTTTGGACTCTCGACGCTCGATGGCCGACGAGCCATGCCGAACCGAATGATTCCGAGAGTCGACGAACGACACTCGGCTTTTACTTAGCTCCTATTGGCTAAGGCTCAAAGGTGACAACGGGAAAATCATACGAAAAATACCGTTTCTGGCAGATTCATGACATGATATGACGATATCTCAGTTGTACGTGATCCGATTTCATTGATTTTGGTTTTATTCGAAAGCTTATATGCGGTTTACATAAGAAAACTGCCTTTAAATTTAGAAAATATTGCAGGCGTGTTGAGAGATTCATGAAAGAAGTTTCAGGTTAGGTTGGAATGAACCATCTCTCCTGTAAAAGATACGTGGTAGCTCCAACGCCAGGTATATATACGCGGTGACGGATAATTTTTCATGTACTTGGCGCCGAGACGCTACCGCGTCTCTAGATCTTGTATCGCGATATACCAATAATCCTACGGTCGCTCCAGATAGGTCTAAATCTTTTCGTGGCTTTTAATTGAGATATTGGGAATGAAGCTGTTAGAATATAAGTAAATTTAAATATAAGCAAAAGCGCCACTATAGCCTCATACGTTAAGCGTGCGAAGGAGACACTTTTTTTTCTTTTTCTTTATGTGCGAGCACGTATAAACACTTGCTCTGTAAAAGCCAATATGAGCAGTCGTTTATTTTCCCTATCCGCGAAGATATTTAACAGAAGCTTTCTTTTTATATGTAGAAAATCGTTAATAACATCCTGGAGGGAGATGAAATCGCTTGTCACGTATAGGTACTGATAAAAAAGGAAGTACTATGTTCAACCATTCCTTTTCGAAAACAATTTACTTAATGGAAGATCTGTATAATGGAAATTCGTTATATGTATATTGAATGGTAAAAGAACATTTTTTATTTGGATTTTGTAAACAAAATAGCGATGTTTAGAGTCAAGAGTTCGAAGAGTGCTTAAGCATTTTATGGATGTTACTTAACAATATGTTGGGCTTGAACACATGTTACTCCAATATTTTAAACGAAGTAAAAAATTTTTGAAATTTTATAAATTATAACAATATATTAAAGTTAGAATATAAGTTATTTCGAACTTTTCAATAGTAACAGTTGTTTCCAATTGTACAGTTGTGTCAACTCGAGTATGATATCGTTAAGAAGGTACACGCACGAATGGGGAAAATGGATGCGCAGTGCGAATGCTTCGGTTCGGATTTAGGTACGCAACTCAGCTCGTAGTTGTCCCCACCACTCCAAGAGCGCGATGCGAAGTTAGTATACCTAGCTGCCGCCAGGGTATGCAGGCGATGAAGAGGTCTCTCGCTGACGAAAGTGCGAGATAGATACTATAAGTATCATCGAGAAACGAATCAAAGCATACTTACCTGGCGTAGAGGTTACCGTGATCAACAAGGCGGTTCCTCCAGGGTGAGGCTCGTCCATTGCACTACGGTTGAGCTGACCTCTGCGAATATCCCTAATGTGGATATCTCGGGCGTAGAATTTTTGGTAGTCGGGACTGCGTACGCGCTATCCCGAATAATTCAATTATAAAAATAAATACCTAGTAATTTTATAAAGTTGTAACTTATACACAACTCTTTATACACTAGTTGTAACAAATTATTTATTCTTCAGTCGTAATTTTCTTGATTACAAATATTACAGTCAAGAAAACGTGTCAACATTAATTAATTGGAGTTATATGCATTATTATTTACTACATAGAAAATATTATGAATGAGTCAAAGTTGTTGTATAACACATGTCACCAAAATAAGAGTACTATTTGAATGGAATTCTTTAAACTACTCTTATTGATAGTTTGTAACTTTGTGTAACATTTTTACGGTACTACGATTCGTTGTAAAAATGACACACAACGTGAATATCTTTACTCATAACTCAATTCGGTTTAAACTACGAGTGTGACTCGTATGATTACAAAACGTGCCACTGCGAGTTTGCTTTGTAGTTCGTAGTTTCTTAATCTTGTTAACAGACAGAGTAGCGACTCAATTCATCACAAAACTCAAAATAAATGGAAGTAGAATCAATTACGGTTACTATGTAGAATAACGTTGCTGTACTGTCGACATTTTCTTAAATTGTTACATTTCGAATAAATTAAAAATATTTAAATACTATTATATTTTGTATTTGCTAAACAATACAATGAAAAAGAATATTTTTCTTGTAACAAATTTTAAAATATCAATTTGTTTCGAAAAATTAGTAATCCGTCTAGAGAGTCGACTGTTTAACGATTAAGCTGCAATTTTCAATATTAATTTTCAATATATATTTTTCGTGGAAGTGTAGGATTTTTTTATGTTTTAAACAAATTGAAATTGTTGCTGAAAACAGAGAAACAATAATTATTTATAGTGATGCATGCACTGGTTAAAATTATAGAATAAACAGTTTTGCAAAGATACGATAGAATTAAGACTAGATATCAAATATAGGGAATAATACATACAAACAAATACCAGAATACTAACATTTATCACTGGAACGTTTTTATAAAAATTGTATCTAAACATTGGGAACGTATGAAGTGTTCGTTCATTTAAATCAAAACAACACAATATGTTAAACTTTGGCTTTAGCCACAACAGTAATGTCTTGAATTAGAAGCAAGACAGATGAGGGTTCAAATTCCCATTGTCGTAAGTATTTTTTATTTCTATTTTTTTTTTTACATAATTACTACAAAGTATACTTATCAATATAATTAATAATTAACGACTAATTATCAGTCTTAAATAAGCCATTTTTGTTCATTTGAAAACATTGAATATAATTAAAATAATTTTCATTTTCATGTATATACATTTTATAGACCGCAATATCTATTATTGCTGTTATTACCACAGGAACCAACTAAATAAGGTAAATAATAATCAACTTTAACAGTTTACTATCTCTACCATTATTATCAGAGGTGTATTTCAGCAAAATCCTCCTTTACGTGGATAATTTCCACGTTAACTACTGATTTCTTCATTAACGTTTGAACAAGATTCAAGTATACCATTTCAAATATCCATTAATGTTTGCGATAATATCAGGAAGATTTCGAAATACCGAGATAACGGTATGTATTATTATATACACAGAATTGATTAAGACGAAGGGGGGGTACTAATACCTCCACTTTTTGTAAGGAAAAGTTTCAAAAGAATGAAAATTTTGCGATTAATGAATATTCATAAAAAGTTAGTGACCGGGTAATTAATTTAATTTACGATAATGATTCGCCGTTTCTCGAGGAGAGCGTAAAAAAGTTTTCGATTCAGACGCCAAGGTAACGTATTAACTTTCTGACTCTGCTTATGCCGTTTCATCCTGTTTCCTGCTTTCACGAAGATACGGTGCATTTAACTACAAAGTAATGAAATATCCGACTATTTTTTAAATTACTTGTCCCGTAATTTTATTCATTAAGTCGTTCTTCTGTCATGTAAATCTGATTTTTCACGTTTAAAATAACCAGGGAGATAAAAAAATACGCTTAAATACAGATGACAAATCCTCGATTTAACAAAAGGAGCCTTTGTTACGTTCCTTTATGTTCAAGCCCTTTGTTTGAATGTCTTGTTAAATCTTTCGTCTAAAAATAATATATACTATTGTACGAAATACTACGATGAAATGGAAAATGGAATAACATATATTATATTATTGAATATCCATTCAAATTTGTATTACTTCAACGTGGCATAAAATGAAATTATTAGAATTAAAATTACTATTACACGTTATACTAAAATAAAATTAAAAAATAAATAGGAAATAATATAAATTCTATTATAGAATATTCATTCAAACTTTCATTAGTTCATAGTCACATAAAAGTTATTGTAATTAAATTATAATTAAAATTTTAATTCTTCCAGAGCAAATAACGATTCAAAAGCTTTCATTTGTTCATTTTTCGTTCGTTATTCATAATTTTTTTACCTAAATAAGAATGCTGCCTATTTCTGAATGTAAGCAAGTTAACACCAGTTTGTAACATACACTCAACTTTTAATGTAATAAAAAAGTAACAGTACATTAGATAGTAAGATTAATTTACCAGTACGCAGTTCTTTCGAGAATTGAAAATTGGCCAGAGTAAGGAAACTTGTTCATTAAAAAGTTATTCCACAATGAACAATTTTGTCAAAGCTAGTCTCGTAACTGTGTTAATATCCTCGACTGGGTAGAACCACCTTGGGAATCGAAATTTATGGAGTTGGACATAGATTCTGTATTTGCTTCGTATCATATACAGTGGGTGTAGAAAGTATTCGTACACCGATCAATTTTCCAAAAAAACTATATAAGATTGTAATTTATTAACTTGTTTTCTATAAACAATGACATTCTACATATTCTCAGAAATCTCTAGAATAGATAGAGTACAAAAAAAATAGTTATTTATGTAAGTTGCGAAATTAACAAGAGAAAAACAATTAATCGATAGAAATATTGAAGCAATAAGTATTAGCACAACTGTTTAATTTTTAAAACTTCATTAAAAAAAAAAAAGAAATTTACATTTATTTATAAGTATATAATCCTTCCTTCGTGGGATTTCCTTTTGATTTTATAATTATTGCAACTCTTCTAAGCGTTAAATTAACTAAATTATTAGTTATTCGAAATGGGATCTTCTTCAATTCCTCTATTAGAGCCATTTTTAAAAGTACTTTCCTGAAAATTTGTTGTTTTCTAATTCGTACAGAGGAATAAACTAATGTGTTACATTACAAACTCTACTGTAAATGGTTCGTTATAAGAATCGTCCAAATACTTATTGCTTCTATACTTTTACCCACTTTTCGCATTTTTTTGTTAATTTCACAAATTATATTAACTAGTAAATGTTGTTTGGACTATATCTATCTTAAAGATTTCTGAGAATATGTAAAATATTATGAAATTTGATTATGAAAAAAGAAGTTAAGAAATTACAATTTCACACAAAAGTTTTTTGGGAAATTGATCGGTGTACGAATACATTCTACACCCACTGTATAATTAATTCTCAGTTCCTTGAAATTTCCTTTATTGAAAATTTCGTAAAGATTATTATGTATCATACAATACATAATGTATTGTATCAAATTTTGAATACAGGAAATTTCAATTAATGATAACAATTTCTGCAAATAATTGATACAAAATAACTGTAATACATAATTCACTAAGTACCGTCGCGTCGGAAGAATGAAACAAGAAGTGTGCATCGGTGTGTCTTTTTCGCGTGTGAGTGCGTCCATGTGCGACCGCACGTTCAGCTGACAGGAATTTAATCAGCCCGCGCCGGAAGTCCACCTGTAAATTTAAATCGCTTATATCTCAACAACGAAACCTCAGTTCGCAAAATGGTAAAAGACTTTTCGATTTGTAGTGGTATGAAGACTTGATCCTGAAAAAATGTCCCACAGATTTGTAAACAACCTGTATATAAATACATACAGTATGTCCCACGAAATCCTGGACAGCCGATTATTTCGTAACCTATTAAAAATACGAAAAAAGTTTCTAATATGAAATTGAATGGCAAGAGGGGGCCGATTTATTGGCCGTAACAATTTTATTTTATCATTACTGTTTACAGAGATATGAAAGTTACGTTTGATTTTCCAAATGTGATTATATACTTTTTGTTTGATGAATAGATAGTACGTTTCAAGACGAATTCAGCAAGCTTAATGTAAACACCCTTTTACAAATAGTTTTTAAGATATTACGCGTAAAAGTTTACTGATTTTCGGTACAAGAAAATCTGCGAGACCAGGAAGCACAGTAGGAGGTCTCGACTCTCGACCGCACTTAAAATGTTATGGGTTAGACGGTGCCTCGTGAAACCGATACGAAGAGACTGCGATAGGAACGGCAGGCCTAAATTCTACATAATAGTTTTTTTCACAACCGTTATTTTTACGGCATGCAGAAAAATGTCGCCTATGTTTTAGTAATGAACCTCCATTTATTTTTCTTACACAAGGCAATTATCAATTCAGCCAATAGAACGAATAGGGATGCTCGGCCTGCGATCTTTTTTATGGGGTCATATTAAGCAAAAAGTATTTCAAGCCCCAGTAGACACTGTTGAACAGTTAAAAGAATGCATTGTTAACGCGTGTTGCAACGTTCCAACAGATACTCTTGTATTTCTAAAACGAATAAAAAATTGTATACTAAATGATGGAGGGCACGTGGAAGGGATTCCAAAATAAAATATTATTTTTGTCTGAAATTAATTTATATTTTCATATTTTTTTCTCCTAAAAATCCTTTTGCTTTATCCGTTTGCTTTATTTCATTACTAAAACATGGACGACATTTTTCTGCATGCCGTAAAAATAACGGTTGTGAAAAAAACTATTATGTAGAATTTAGGCCTGCCGTTCCTATCGCAGTCTCTTCGTATCGGTTTCAAGATGCACCGTCTAACCCGTAGCATTTTAAGTGCGGTCGAGAATCGAGACCCCCTACTGTGCTTCCTGGTCTCGCAGATTTTCTTGTACCGAAAATCAGTAAACTTTCACGCGTAATATCTTAAAAACTATTTGTAAAAGGGTGTTTACATTAAGCTTGCTGAATTCGTCTTGAAACGTACTATCTATTCATCAAACAAAAAGTATATAATCACATTTGGAAAATCAAACGTAACTTTCATATCTCTGTAAACAGTAATGATAAAAAAAAATTGTTGCGGCCAATAAATCGGCCCCCTCTTACCGTTCAATTTCATATCAGAAACTTTTTTCGTATCTTTAATAGGTTACGAAATAATCGGCTGTCCAGGATTTCGTGGGACATACTGTATATGTTGTTAAAATTTTGATCAGAAAGCGTTGTTTCCAAAAACCTTGTAATACCTATTCCTCTCCCAAAAAATAAAATGTACAGTTTGTTAATAAATAAAATGTTGAGCGTCAGTTGTATGATCGAATGTAGGGTCGATCGACGCTCGTGGATAATATATTTAATTAGTTAATATATTAGGTTGTCCAGAAAGTTCGTGCCAATTTCTAAGAAAAATTCAAAAGCATATAATATGTATACATGTATTTATTGAATTACATAGGTGCCATTTTGTTCTACAACCGTTCCACCTTTTTAGGGATGTATACATGGTATTTGTTTTCAACCATGTCGATATATTCAGACCTGTACCACCTACCAAAAATCGACATGGACTTTCCGAATAACCCAATATTTTTTGAAATTAAGACACGTTCGAATGGTTGTGTCAACTGGTTTATTAAATACTATGTACTGTATGAGACAAAGTGGAACTGTATACAACTGTGAACGGTTCGGCCGTGGTAGCGTGATTGACCTTTCTTAAAATTAACTTCTTCGAGGACCGCGAATCGGGATACGTAGGAATATAATAGTGGAGGGGGGTACACGAGTTTGCGTGGAGTTGATGTTGGTTAGATGTTTATGACCTTGCCTGTGATGGTTCGTCAACGGACCGTTTCTTGGGACGCACCATAAACCTTATCCTTTTATCTTTAGAACCCGTTTCCGTTTATTCCTCCGGTCCTACATTCCTACAATATTCTTATTTTTAATATTTAATTGCTGTATTTATGTCATTTATATTCCACTCTAATAATATTATTTCAATTTTATTCTTCTGCTAATTATATTAATAAATATTGCATTCCGTCGAGTATCTAATAACGAAGCTCGAAACCCAGCATTCTACGCTCTTATTATTTAACGCCGCGAGCATACTTCTCTCCACGAAAGTTATTAATGTACAAAGAGCTACTTAAAAAATGATTTAATCTCAAACAAATATCACTGGAATAGTTCGGATATAAACGAATAAAAACGTATATTATACACTGGCCATTCGTATTAATTAAGGTAAATTAAAATACGACAGAATGAGCAACTTGTTTCATTTATCTCGGAGCAATTTTCGTATGTAAATGTATTATTTGCACGATTACTTGTAGGAAATATCCGGGGACTAATTTGAACCCTTTTTCGATTTTACAACTGATTTTTATTACTCGACTACTTTCGCTCACTTCTCCTTACATTCTAACATTCATCCTCACGTTCGCTCACCGTCTCTCTCTCTCTCACTCACTCACTCACTCACTCACTCACGCACACGCACACGCACCATTTCTGCGACTAGCACGTAATTCGATCCCACATACTTAATAATTTCGTGTAACCATTTCGAATCTGCGAGTCCAACTTGGTATTATTTATTCAGCTTGTGTGCTATTTAACTTTTGTTACTTTTTGTATTTCGTGTGTGTTTTTAAATGATAATTGGAAAGTATTTATTTTTATTATCATTTTAAATAACATAAATCTAAGGAAATATGGAAATTATACAAAGCATACAAAGTACGGAATATACGAAATATAATAATATATAAAAGTATGTAAAAGTACATGCAAAATGTGCAAAAAAAAATTTGTTCTGACGTGAATAAATATTATGATCTTTTAAAATAACAACCTTTCAAGAGACCCTTCTGATTAAGTATCGCTAAAAAATTAATAAAAAATAAATGGAAAAAAGTTTGTCTCTCGATAAATATACTTCGATAACGATATTCGATTCGATCATGTATGATTTCTCGAATTAATGAGGCTCAGACGCAAAACATGAGTATTGGATTTAAAATGCATCATACTTAATTACTGCCTGTTGCCATTCGACGACGATATCCAGCATGCTTAACAAACATCGACGCCAGAGAAAACCTTTACGTGTAATTAGGTGCAATACTGACGGCAAACGAAACGCTCCGTTAGGTATTATTTGCGGCTCTCGACTCCCGACTCACCCCTCTCGAACTGCAATTTTCCACGTCATTAAACGTTACAAAGCATTATGTGAAAATTATTAGCTCGCTCCGTTAACGCGAAAACTCGTCGGGAAATTATTTATACCATTTACAACGAGCTGCAAGAATACGGGATTTTGTTTTACAAATTTATCAATGGTTTCAATCAAAATGATGAAATTAGAAATCGTTGTTTCTAAAGATATCTGTGTGGAAGATTCGTTGAAATAATCTGATTTTGAGTTTGATAGAAAAAAATGAAACGACTTCTCGCTGGAAAGATTTATTAGTGATATGTGGAAAATACAGGAAATATACAAAGCATGAGATAAGTATAATACTTACATAATGTAGGAAAATAAACTATGATTATAAATTGAGTTAAATTTTGTGCTTTATAATAGACAAATTTTGTTATTATTTCCTTTAGATTGCAAGCTGTGTTATTAAAAAGATTCGTTTAGGAAAATGTGGAAAATGTTGAAAATATACAAAAGGCATATAAATATACTAGCATTTCATGTTTTTTAAATAAAGTACATTATTTATCTTCGACATAGACAACATTCTATGTATAATATTGTATATTTTTTACATAAAAAATATTATTTACATTACTGCGTATTTTCCACATAGAAAATACATTATTATATACGTGGCATTCCACGCTAAATCGGACGGTTAAAAAAATTTTTTTATTTTCTGGTACTTTTTACTCCTCAAAAGAAGCTATCTGGTAAATTTTGAGATTTTATTATACTGCTTCAAAAAATATCGAGTTTAAAAAAAAAAACCGCCCTTTCTTGGTCTTATAAGTAAAAAAAAAGTATACATTGTCAAAAATCGGTACTGATAATAATTTATAGCAAAAAAAATTTTTAAAAATTTTTAATAATAGAAAAAACATCGTAATTATGGAAGGGCCACTGCCGGACCGGGCTAAAAAGTTGGAGGATGGATAGAAGTTTAAAATAGAAAATCTTCAAGAAAATCGAAGGATACAGACAGTTTTAAAAACACGATTGAATACTTAAAATTCAAAAATTTGGATTAAAAACACTTTAAATATTTTTTTTGTATTTATTTCTGTATAGGCCATCTAAAAACGAAAGTTTTCAAAAAAAATCAATTGAATGTCGGCCATTATTAAAGAAGTTATGAGCATAAAACCAAAAAAAGAGCGGGTTTTTTGAAAATTCGATATTTCTTGAACCAGTGATCAAAAAAGTCTCCAAAACCAGGAAGCCTCTTTTGAGGGATACTAAAAAATACCAAAAAATTAAGAAAACAAAACAAAAATGTATTAAACCGTCCGATTTGGCGTGGAATGCCCCATATGTATTATTGTATATAAGATAAATAGAGTGTGATCACATATGGTCTCATTTTAGTAGTCCAGCCAGGAAATAAAACATGTCAGAACCTCGTCGGACATGCACAATGGTCGAAAGCCCTGAAAATAAAGACACGGCTGCCCCAAAACGGACAAAGTTTTTCAAGAGTTTAATTTAATTTGACAAACAAATATTTACCCAAACCTGACCAATTCGTTACTCCAAACTGAACGTTACGGATGTGTGCGTTGGATCTTGAGGAAGGTGACGTCTAGTTGGTATTCTAGTTCTATCGAGCGTGCAGCATATGCAAATCTCTGGCACAGTTGTTGTGTGTTGCGTTATTCGGATCGTTGCATCGACAACTTGTGCCACTATCGATATCGATTAATCTTTTGCATAAATCTACACTCTTGCGCGAACATTTTTGATCGCTGATTGAAAATTCCCCTTGCTTTCGCTACCGAAGCCTGCAATTTTGCTTAAAGTTAATCCACAAGCTGGAAACGTGTTCCTTGTTTCATTCAACATTTGCTCAGCGGCGACCTTGACATTTTTATTCCACTAGGTATTTTTATTTGTTTTATTTGCCAGTTTCATAGTTCATATGTTTTTCAATTGTAACTTAAGGGTAAGCAACTCTGACAATAATTGCAATGATCGAGTGTATTCTAAATGTTTTCTCATTTGTTAATATATATCTAATTCCTGTGTATTCTATTTTACTCCAATAATTCCAATTTCATTCTTTGGTGAATATTGCATGTATGTAATGTGAATCTTCGTATCGGAGTGGAGGTTGATTATATTAACAAGAATTGTTTCTCTGTAAACATAGTTATGATTATTTTATTACTATTACTGTACAACTTATAAACTACTATTTACAATTCTTACCTGTAAACAGAGAAACAATATTCAATGTCAATTGTTCACAGGGTTCACTATTATTATATGCTATTATATATATTGTTCATTATTGTTGATCTGCACTATTCTTATCTATCTTATCTAATTCGTTGTTACTCTTTCATCATATCAGTGCGCGTTAGCGCAGGAAATTCGAATGGAGGAAGTGCCACGCTTCCTTACATGTATTCCAAAGACTATTAGAGTAAAACAAAACAATATTAAAATCAATAAATTTAAATATAGAAAATATAGCTACGAATTAGATTGACACTAGCGAATGATTCGTTAACGTATTAGTAAATAAGTACAATATACACTGTGAATCAGGAAACGTAATCAGTGGTGATTACACCAGAAAATGATTTTAACTAGGTTTTGGTTGGACTTAAGAGACCTTTAGCGTGATTAAAAAAATTGTTTGTCAACCATTTTTTTAATGTTTTTTTTCAAGTTATCCTTGAATTTTTTGCAAATAAACATATAATTATTTTTACGCCTATCTCTTAGACGATTTCAAACGAATACAATGACCTTGAAGGTCATTCAAGGCTACACAGGCTGACTGTAGTAGAAAATATATTGTTTCAAGGCACTCTTCAAATATTTCATTAATTTTCTTATTTGGTCATTTGTGTACATTCTAAAACGTGTTAATGTAGAAAAACACTGCTCGATGAACTTGATTTGGATCAATTGCAATGCATGCTCCTTCATATCTTCTCTGGTTATTAGCACTTCGCTGAATACTTGTTGTTTTAACTTTCTCCATAAATAAACATTCATGAGTGCCGGCCATTTAATATTCCTTGGTCGGCTAATCCATCAATCTCGAAATGTCCCGTTTGGCAATTTAGTAATAATTCGAGCAGAATGAGGGAATATGATGAACTTGCATTGCAATCGATCCAAATGAAGTTCATCGTAGAATGTTTTCTAATTCTACATTAACACGTTGTAGAAAATGCATCTAAGTTCAAGATCATCGTTTTGAAGTCTTACTGTAGCAGTAACGTATTGTACGCAAAAAAAAAATTAATGAAATATTTGAAGTGCCTTGAAACAATTTATTTTCAATTACAGTCAGTCTGTATAACCTTGAAGGACCTTCAACCATAGGTTATTGTATTCATCTTGAAATCTCCTAACAGATAGGCGTACAAAATTATATTTTTATTTGCAAAAAATTCAAGATCTTGAAAAAACATTTAAAAAAATAGTTAACAAATAATTTTTTATGATCACGTTAAAGATCTCTTGAAACTATGCAAGAGCTGATAAAACATTTTCGACCGGACTGCTAATAAGAAAGTAATCTCCACTGATCACGTTTTGCGAGTCACCCTGAATATCCATATTATAACATAATAATTTCAGTAAAGACCTCTTAACAAGCTCTAAGAGCAGTACTCTTCGCTTCTGTTATTTAACCTACTCACTGTCAACTACGAGATGTCTCGTAGTTCAAATTGATTGCAATTACTCAAAGGATAAGATTGTAGCCTTTTGAGTTTGATTATTGTAAAAGAAGATCTTAAATTCTCTTCTCAAAGAAGGAATTCACAATTTAATAGAATTATTGTTATATGGTGAAAATCAAAATTTCCGAAAACATGTATCCTTAGGTCCTCTAGTTTTAAATATTTAAAAAAACATGGTTTCCACCCCAACTTTGGGGGGGGGGGGGGGGTTTCACCCCTTTAATATGGACGATTGCCGATAAAAAAAAAATAAGTGTCAAATATTTTCTTGAAAACTACCTACCACATAAATTTTATAAACTTCGGCGTGTGACAGTTGGATATGTTCCTCTTAAAGCTACGTGGGAAGCGTTTGGTTCACGCGGGTACTCAACAGGACACTTCCAAAAAATAACTGTTGCTTTCACAGAGCACTCTTGCACTTTTCCTTACAGGAAGAAAACTCTTTTTGCCATCTCATTGTCTCATTATCTCATTGTTCATTTCCCTTTGTTCTCATACCACTTGTTCAATACTTTCGTATTACAAGGAAGCCCATGCCTTGAAAAACTGGGCGGACCGGCCGGTGATTCGAACCCGGGCTTCTCAGCGTGATAGTCGGCTCCACTACTCACTGTTCTACTGTCCGCCTAAGGATGGCCAGCCTTGAATATGTACCTGTGCATAGTTTATGTGAAAAGCGTGGATGGGATCGCGCTAGACAATTAGTCGTAGAACTTTTTAATCTTCATCGCTATTTTCGTCGATAACTGCCGTGATGTCTGTTGCGCCAAATATGTGCGTCAATATTTCCGACGGTTTAATAATTTTTTTATTTAAATGCCCATGAGCTAGATAATAAATAATCCAGCTACGTGTGAGCACCAACTTACTGTCCTGCTACCATTCGCACAATCGCATATATAGCGCTGTATAGCTGTGTAGCCAATAGAATTTGGTGTATATTCAATGTAACATTGATATATTTTCCGATTATCGTGTCTCGAGCGAACCTTCATCCTTATAATATTATTAGTTCCTTTTAAATATTGCACATCTAATTCCGAGTCTTCATTGTTAATTAATTCTACAAGGTAACATACTGCTTGCGAAAATTTGTATGTACCTGTAAATATTATTTTGAAATATTTCTCGGTCGATTCAGGAAATCCATCGGAGTGTTGACAAAATTGGTATGTACCTACCGGTAAATAGTATTTTTAAATCTTGTTCTGTCATTTTAGGGAAATCCATCACAGAGCTGACAGTCATTGGATCTCTATTACTTCTTATAACGTATTGCTTTGACTCTGGTGTATTTTCATATAATCAATAATTAGGGTTGCAAGTTGTGGATCCGAATTTAATCTTTTTCCAAACGTGTTACGTAAAAATGAAGCTATTGGACATAATGACACTAACACTCGGTAAGAGTTTGTTGTCCATTTTATGGTGCAGTAGACGATATTTTTGTCCTATAGAACCGTGTACAGTTTCGACTACCCACCTTATTTTAGCAATAAATTGTGAGGTATTTGCCCCTACGGATGTCAATTGCTCCCGATTTCCTTTACATGCTGGCATTAAAACTTTATACCTGCAAATACATACTCAAGGATGATCGCCCAGTCTATTGTTTTAACCTAATCTAAATATGCCTTTATTTACGCGTTTGTTTTGCTAAACCAAGTTTTTGTTACGAAGTTATTAAAAAGAAGTTTTTCCTCTATACTCTGTACTTATATTACAAGTCTCACCTTCTTTAAATTATTTAACTATGTTCCACCAATTCGACTATCTCCACGATTTTTTATGCATATATTAGTTCGATAACAGAGCATTATTCTTGATTTTTTTGGCGGTGGTAGCTCAAAGGGTTGTTTGCGAAACTCACCCTCAAAAAATGATTTATTTTCTTTACGTGCTTAATAGTTGGTTTACATTTTGGAGAAAAATATATGAAATAAGGTTAATAAGTAGCTATTTTTCCCCGGTTGTAGAATTTAAATATCTGAAGTGGTAACCGAGAAAAAAAAATGATAAATTGAAGGGCGTTTACCCCTATATTACCGTTAAACGAGGGGGTATGCGATCTGAAATTGTACAGAATAATGTCTCAGACCAGGAACATTAGTTACCAAACAATAACACAAAGAATTGGCGTGGGTACCATTTACCCATGCTTACCATGTAGACCCTTCAATATAACTTTTTATTATAAAAATAAGAACCTAGATTACACATCTGTATCAAGTCTTGGAGCCCAAGGCAAAACGATTTAAATTTGCCTGACAGTGAATGGGTTAACCCGTTATTTTAATTGAAATAAGATGATCTAAAAATCTGAAAATTTTGATAAATATATTTTTGAGTGCACCTTACTGCTTGTTACAACTTGTGTGACACCTTGAAAGTGAGTCTGTATGAATCGAACGGATTCCGGCGGCGTCGCGGCACGGACGTGTCCTTTTCGTTTTGCAACGCGCGGTGAATACGCAACGCGCAAGATCAAAGCACTGTGGAAACTGGTGCTCCGTGACGATTACAGTTCAAATAATTCGTCGTTCGTGCGAAGGGGTCAAAGGGCTGTGCTGAAAACGAACATGCCGGAGTATTCAATCGAGCCAGTTGCCACGGATTACAGAAAGCATCTGGTTTCGCAGCACAGTGGCTCAAACGCAACGCCTCACCGTCCATTTTCGCGTCTCATGTTTCGTCGCTTGTTTATCGTTGCTGGGAAATACTTTTTTCAACTGTCGCTCGGCCGGATAATTCCGTCAAATACGCTCTGTCATTTAACCCTTTCATCCCTAGAACACTTTTGCGCAAGCTTTTCACTACCCTAAAGAATAATTTAGTAAAATTTAACGTAGTTTAGAGATGAATTTATTGAGAAAAAATGGTGTTGAGATGAAGTCTAAAAATAAATAAAGAGTTTTTATTTGCAATTCAGTTAATTCAGAATCCTGAATCAACAACCATACATATTAAAAAGGATATCGAACCTGACGTTGTTTGCAAGGTGGCTACAAACTGAGAACATCGGGAATATCGGGAATTTTCAGGGAATTTAATTATTTTTATAAACATTTGAAAGTTAAACTCTTTATGGATATTGACACACATTCAATGGGTGTAGATAGTATTCGTACACCGATCAATTACACAACAAAATTTTGTGTGATATTGTAGTTTAGTTTATCAGCTTCTTTTTTTGTAATCAATGATATTCTACATATTCTCGGAAATCTCTAAAATAGATATATTCCAAACACCAATTACACTAATTTACAAAATAAAAAAAAAATATGTACATTCAATACCACAATTTTTTTCTTATGTATTTTGACCTACTAAACTCGAAAATCGCAATGAAAAATTGTTCTATTAATAGATTTCTTTTATATGAATTTTTGAATTTTTTCGATTTTTTTCTGAGATACCTTCACATTTTAGACCATATCTCGGGTTAGAAACGTCCGATTGCGTCGCGTAAGATGTCATATTAAAGGTAATCGAATTTCCAATGATTGCTTTTAACACTGTTTTCTAAGCGGTTCAATAGTTTAAGTGTTACAGGCCAACATATATGAGAAACTTCGATTTTTCGACTAAAATAGAACACAAAAATTTCTTCCATCGCCATGCAAAAATAGAAACTGTCAAATTATGTCCACGTATAGAGCTTATTATTTACGTATAGATCGCACTTTTACGAAAAAAAACAAGCTTTTGTTGAAAGAAATCTATGCATAAATACCGAAGTTAGGAAGAATTGAGCAAAGGTACAAAAATTCCAATTTTACTCTGTTTTCATATTTGTTGAAATATATGTAATTTCTATGATATATGTATATGTGTAAACAAGTGTATGTGTGAGTGCGCACGCATTGTATAGTTCACTACCAAGAGAACGTCGCACCGTCGTAGTCGTACGTCCGGAAAGTGGACACACGTTCTATTCCACCATGTAATTTCTAAAGTTCAAATATAATGTGTTTAGTTTATAAGTTTCTATTAAAAGGTGTCTAATTGATTCGTTAATCCCCGCCCCCCCCCCCCCCCAAATAATTAACAGTATTTTTCTCCTATTTATATAGCAAACGTTTATTCAATTCATTTCGATTAGAAATACGATTAGAAATAATTTTGGCCTTTGCTTTGTCTTCTGTTCTTCTCTGAGTCCGCTTCTCTGATGAGGAACTACATGTAGTCTCCCGACATTCCTTGATAGCGCTGCTCAATAGTTTTGATATCTTGGTGAAACCTTTATTAAACAGTGTATTTGTATGTTAAAATCGATTTACTCCCTAAGAATATTCTTACGAGGAGTATTCTTAAGAGAAAATTTATTTTTTAAGTGTATTTTCTAAAAGTTTGGAGTTCTGGAAATATTTTCTAAAAATTTCGAATCAAAATTTTGAAAAATGACGAAGATCACGGAACTAAAAGGAAAGTAAATCGGAACTCGCGGCGCACAGCTGCTGCGACAAATACAGTATTAAAACCCTTCTCTAGACATTTTCTAAACAATAATGTGACATTTGATCGATTCAGGTCGACAAAGCGAAATTACTGCTGGAGATGCTGCATCTGCTATTGAGGGTATCTTATATGACTCTGGAATAAATGATTAACGGTATAATATAAGTTTCTAGTTTTATTTTTGAGACAATCAGCTCTCAATCTTTAAACATGTTCTTCTGAAAATGCAGTTATCGAGGTCGGTGAACATAAGAACTTGAAAATGGCTCGATCGATTTAATTCAAATATGCAGACGATATTCTTAAAAACTTTCAGGCCTTTCTGACGATCGCACATTATTTAATTTTTGTATTACTTGTTAATTAACAATAAAAAACAGATAAGAAATTTGATGAAGAATCAAAAATCAACTTTCAGTAGTCACAGTTTTGCGAATAAATGTTTTTTAAAAATTTTAAATCGACAAAAAGAGCGTGTACTATCAGGCTTTAACAATACATCTCGTTTTTTGTTTTAGAAGAATTCGAATCCAAAATATATTGCCCACCGCCAAGCGTATTTTGACGACACCCTCTACGCTAATGGTTGTCTCTCGCTCAATTTTAAGATTATTTAATTAAAAACAAAAAAGATATATACCTGAATACATGTACTTTCTAGTGTGCACACACCCATTTCGAAGAAATAAATGGTTTCAGAAATAAACATTCTGACAAAAGACCTTAATTTTGGCCGTTTAGAATTACATGCCCCTTAACCAGTCCCACGAGTCGCTATATTTTCATTAAACAGTGCTCGTGTGCATGTGTGTTTGATAAAAAACTATTGAAAGCATAATTTGCAGGAAAAACGGTTGCGTGCGCACAGTAATTAAGGCGCTCATTAGTCGTTGTATTTTTCACGTATCTAGATATTGTTAAACGGTAACACAACCTGCAGATATCATGCACGAAAGTTCAAAGCGGCGACTCAATGGTTTCGCAAACGTTTGTAGATTTACAGAATCAAAAGACCAGGGCGAAACATATAGCAGGTGTGCATTTTGCAATGAAAATGGAAGGTCCTTTTTTTAAAAGTCTTTAATTTGTAGAATTGACATAGTGCCCGTTTGAAGTTGTCGCAAGGTTCCAGCATGTGGAAAATATTATCCAACCTTTATAAGGTCATGTACGAAATATAATGTTTTTTAAGATTGAGAATCTTTTTATTTTCGAAGAGGCGAAATTCATGTCCCATTATATGGTGAAAAATGCTGCGAGGCGATGAAATGGCTGGGTAGTTCACAATAAATATGTTCCGTTACATAGCTATTTTTGAGATATTTTTCTATATTTTAATCTCCATTGATTGGACCAACTAGATATTAATTTCTGACAATAGTTAAATTAATTAACAACAACACTTATTTTTTAAACAATAATGGGGAATATGATTTTGCTGTGATATTAATGTTTCACGAATTATTTTCTCGATGGATTCAACGAGCCTTCGAATCGACTGTCACGCGGTTGTTGTTCACCCTTCCCTTTCCCTACTTCGAGAGGCACAAGCGAGCCGCGACCCTCGACCGATACAGGTACACAGTGCCGGTTTTAGCAATATTGGCGCCCTGGGCAAGATTATCATGACGCTCATTCGGAGGTTACAATTTTTAAGAAAAAAGGACAAGGTAATAATATCAAACGATGAATCTGTAGTTAGATTGTACAAAAACATTACGGCAAGTACATGAAAAAGTGGAGGAGCCAAGGTGTTATCATTGAAAAATAGAAGATCCCCATAAAAAACTACAAGAAAGTAGAAAAAGATGTGAAAAAAACCAAATGAGCTGCCACAGATGATTTGCCTAGATTTCCGCGGCCTGGAAGTCAAATGCTTGGCGTGGCCAGACAAGGCATTCTTAGATCATCAATACCCATACTTTCTCTCTCACAGACTTTCAGGTAATTTGTCAATTTAAAACTCTGACAATATTATAAGTACACTTTCATTGTATTGGGTTTTAAAATATTTCTAAGGTCATTCATCCACGCCAATACCTTTACTCTCGCAAGCTTTCAGACAATTTGTCAGTTTAAAGCTCTGACAATATGAGTACACTTCCATTATTTTGCGTTTTAAAATAATTCTTATTCATCGACAGCTTGCCCTTGCCTGGCCACGCCAAGCATTTGACTTCCAGGCCGCGGAAATCTAGGCAAATCATCTGGCAGCTCATTTGTTTTTTTCACATCCTTTTCTACTTTCTTGTAGTTTTTTCATGGGAATCTTCTATTTTTCAATGATAACTCCTTGAGTCCTTCACTTTTTCATGTACTTAGCGTAATTTTTTTACTTTTTTGAAATTTTTTATCGGATCTCACTTCTTTTTACACATCATTTATTATATAGAATCTATTTTAAATTTATAAAAATAAAATTGATAACTACATAAGAATTCTAAATTATTATTTGTTTTTTTAATTGAATAGAGTAAAATAAAGGGAGAGGGGATAACAAAAGCGAATATATATATATTTCATATAATTTATTAATTATAAACACTTATTCGTTCAATTTATAAATAATTATATATACCTGCAATTTTTTTTTTGCTACAAGAAATTTTAATGTTAATGATGTAATAAGAAAATGACTCCAATTCTATAAGCTCTACATAAAAAGTCTAAATTAAAAACACTTTAATGGTATGGATCTATTCTGTATGAATGAAGGTACCTGACAATTCAGATTTTGACAACTTACCTTGTAATCAAGATCGATCAACACTTTACAACACTGGCTGCAATTTGTTAAAAACCCTACATACAAAGTCTAAATTGAAAACATTTTGCTGATATAAATATAATTAATAATGAAATAGTGTAAAAAGTTTTGACACTTGGCAGGTTGTGAATGATGACATCTGTTTGGACTTTCGACGCTCGATGGCCGACGAGCCATGCCGAACCGAATGATTCCGAGAGTCGACGAACGACATTCGGCTTTTACTTAGCTCCTATTGGCTAAGGCTAATCGTTGACGACGTGAAAATCATACGAAAAATTCCGTTTCTGGCAGATTCATGGCATGATATTACGATATCTCAGTTGTACGTGATCCGGTTTCATTGATTTTGGTTTTATTCGAAAGCTTATATGCGGTTTACATCAGAAAACTGCCTTTAAATTTAAAAAATATTGCAGGCGTGTTGAGAGATTCATGAAAGAAGTTTCAGGTTAGGTTGGAATGGACCATCTCTCCTGTAAAAGATACGTGGTAGCTCCAACGCCAGGTATATATACGTGGTGACGGATAATTTTTCATGTACTTGGTGCCGAGACGCTACCGCGTCTCTAGACAAATTGTTAAACTACATAGCGTAGAAGAAACAATGAGAAAATATCGGTATATTCATGTACCAGGGACACCGGGCCGCGACGCACAGTGGTCCGGATGGTCAAAAACCTGGCCAAAATTAGACGAAGTTTTCGGATCTTCATGAAACTTGGTATTTAAGAGTCATTTGGGCCGCAAATTACGAATCTAGTATCAGAATTGCAAAATTTGAAATGGCAAATCCAATATGGTCGACATGCATATTAAAAATATTAAATTATTATAAATTTTTTATTGTTAAATTAAAATTAAAGATAATAAGGTTTGTTTTAATGCCGCGTAAACAGTCTTCCTTTCCTTGTAAGCATGGCATAGGCGCGCGTAGAGTGATAAGAGATTAATGTTGACGCGTATTTAGTAGACTTTTGCAAATCTTTGCAAATTGTGTTTGGTATTAAAAGAAACTAGAGAGTCTCCACCTTACATACATTCGTGTCTCGCTGTGTGGACCGCCGTACTTTAACGAAGAACCCACTGCCAAACATTTTTCTCTCGGTTGTGAAGTCCATGCTCCTTATCAATAAGATGTTAATGCCGTTCGACTCGGTTTCGATACTCCAACATAAACGGTCGTTCTTTTTCACTTGATTCTTATGTATATTACGGCACAACATGCAAAACAATCTATAATTAGCTAACAGTGTCAGTTTCGTTTAAATAAATGGAAAAGTAGATCTTTCAAAAGTAGGCTACATTAATCTAGCCACTTGTAATCGAAACTTTGACAAATTATAATCTTGGATCCATTATTAAGTAAAAACGTATTAGTGCTTTACATACTTCTTTTTTCATTTTATATTAAGTTTTATACTAATATATTAACCTTCACAGAGCATATATCAACAAGTTATGCTGGTTGGACAGATTGTAAATACTCCTACTTGGCACTTTAAATTTAAATAACTTAAAATGGCGCAAATTTGCGCAAGTTTTCTCAATTGGATATCATACCTGACATGTTACTTTATATCAAGAAACTTGGCAGAGCGTGTCACTCGGTAACTATCATCTTTCTTTTCCTTCCGATTCATTGAAAGATAACTAAAATTTATCCCATATTGAGAAGGGAATTACAATAGTGAATCCAAAGATATTTTACTTTGCTCTCGTGGAAAGTTTATGTTTATAACATCTACTTTTATGGTCAAATGATTTACATATGAATCTATTGAGGATAAACTTTCTGTGTCGCAATAAACATGCGCCACTTTTCACGATATCAAGGAGCATGAAATGTCGTCAACTTTGAACCTCTGTATATCAGTAACCGATTATTATTTTTTTTATTTCAAACGGCATTTAATGCACTCATTTGTATACAACACACGCACAATATTGAAAAAAATGTGTTCGAAACTTCAAAAGTTGGATTTTGGCCAGGTTTTCGGCCATCCGGACCACTGTGAGACGACCCGTATAAAGCTGGCCCCACCTATGTGAAAAACTCAAAATTTTCTTTTTTGTATACGTTTGCTCATCGTTTGCTCACGTTTGCTCAAGTGAAATTTTCGTTTGCTCCTCTTTAGTTCAAAAGATATACGCGATTCAAATTATGTGGGGCTAGCTTCACACTTTGCAAAATTTTCAATCGCGTGTAGCTTTTGAACTAAAGAGGGGCAAACGAAAATTCCACTTGAGCAAACGTGAGCAAACGATGGCGAAATAGAATCAAAAAGAAAAATTTGAGTTTTTCAAAAAGGTGGGGCTAGTGTGAAGCTGGCCCCACCTAATTTGAATCGCCTGTATCTTTTGAACTAAAGAGGGGAAAACGAAAATTTCACTTGAGTAATCGTGAGCAAACGATGAACAAACGTATGCAAAAAGAAAATTTTGAGTTTTTCATATAGGTGGGGCCAGCTTCACACGGGTAGCCCGAACGCCTCGAGCAGCCCGAGTGTTTCGAGCGGCCCGAGTGCTTCGAGTTGCTCGAGCAGGCCGAGAGTATCGGGAGGGCTCGACTGGCACGGCTGGCTCATAACTCGTTCGGACGAGTTCGTTCGAATATGTTATAAAAAATATATTCACATTCATACATTGTTAAAATATGATATAAATAGAAAGTCTATATACTCTTACTCATAAAAATACTCAGTCTTTACTGAATGTATGGTAGTAAAACAAACGTAACAATGTATGAATATGAGTATATTTTTTTTAATAAATATTCATGTCTGAATGCGTAACTGAAATTGCGATATTAAACAAAATAGACATCTGTCGCCCAGTATAATACATTATCAAAATTATTCTGAAAGTTATGAGTAATCCAAATGTGTGCAATAAAATAAGTATGTTTCGAATGCAACTCATTCTAAATAAATTCATTTGAAATATTCATTTTGTATATTACGACTACGACGACGAACTAGTACGATCTCTTACGCACTCGTCCGAACGAGATAGACTTATTTATTGCTAATATCCATTTTTATTCATAAAACATTCATGAAAATAAAAAAAAAGATCAAGTAAAGATATTATCCTTGTGACGAGGAATTTTGTGACAAAGTCATCGAAAGTTGTTTGTCTAGGCCTGTTTCGTTCAGCAAGTAGTTGTCGATACCAAGTCACCGCATCAATGACACTTCGTTTTGCCTTTGAAATTCTATCAAAAAATCATTTTGTATAAACAAAAAAAAACTATTAAACACTACCACGTAATACTGCAACTGCGTTAAGCAGAGCAACGTTAAGCGGGGTCTTACTGTATCTAGTATCTAAAAACTCCGTATGCAGTCCACTCGATTATATGCATCATATCTTCTATCTATGACTAACAAAGCAACAGCTCTAAATCGCAAAAAATAAGGAATCTAACGCTCGACAGTCAGTCGAATCGACCTAGGGGAAGAGTTCGCAGAAGGGTGTAGGATGCGATCGTTGATCTCGGCAAGATTTCAGCGAACAATCGCGAAGGGACAACAACCCCCGAGGAAGGAAACTGAGACCCTTTCATCACGAACAGGATGCACGTAATACTTTTCCGTGGTGTGTAGCCCAGCTGCCGTGACGAAGAAGAACGGAAGAACGTCAGGGGCGGAGGGACGCGGAAATCACGAGTAGGGGTTGAAAGGAGGGAAAATAGGTGGCGAGATTCCCGGGTAAAACTCAAGGAAGAGGAAGCGTAAGTGACTAGCCAAGCGAGACTTTTGTGTGTTATATTGTCTTGGGGTTCCTAGCCGCGTCAGGCGAGCAACCCCGAAGACGTTCCTTCTCTTTATCCAGGTGTCCGTTGCGATTCGACTTCGTCCGAGACGACTATTCACTTTCAGCGACTCGTGATCCCTCTGTAAAATAAAAAAAAAAATGAGAGATCGCCGATGCGCCCGTTGCATGCGTCGTGTGGAATGATTAACGAGTGACGTAACGAGGCTGCCGACGTTAGGTAGCTGAAGGAACAAAAGGTGGATGGTCCGTCTTACGATCAAGGAAACAGGTAATCTAGTCTAACGATGTTAGGTGGAAGATGCTGAATTTTTTTTTAAAGTTTCCTCATTGTTTCGTTGTCCTCAGGGATTAAGTTTTTATTGATTATACATTAATATTAATATACATATATGTAGGAAGGCCGACTGTTAAAGACAAAGCCGACGGTCATTGCTCCTTTCCGATAAGAACATCTCGCGAACCAGCAACCAATGTTGATAGAAACAGCGTTGTCGAAATCGAAACAGGTGATCGACGAAATACGCGGCGCTTAAATACAACAAAGAGGACAATGACCGAGGGTGCGAGTGTGAGAGAGTGAAAACGACAGAGTGAGAGAGAAAGAATGCAAGGTTCGGTAACCGTGGAATATCTGTGTGTGATCATGCATGTAATCGACTGATCTATGTATATTGTTGAAATTGAAAGAAACAATTTAACAGTGGGCTTGAATTTAGCCAGTTGGCAACCCTGCATGAAGTCGTGCTTTCTCGACGCTCAAGCAGAAGGAGCTCCTTAAATAAGTATTCGAATAAAATGGGTTCAAGGGAAGTGTGCGTCTCTCGTTTTAAGAACCTTATCCTTATTCTTCCTAAGCATCCGGCATTTTTTATGTAAGGAAACCCAATAATTATAACATATATAAACAGAGGATTGAATGAAAGTATTATTATTAAGAGTCAAGGTAGTTAAAGAGTTAAAGAGATTAAAAGCGTTTAAAGAGTGTAAAGAGTGAATAGTAGAGAGTGTACGAGAAGACTAGTTGTTAGAGCCCAATTGTTTTAGTCCATAATAAACTAATTAAACTAATCAAGTCTCGACCGCTTAAATTAATCCTACATATATTAATATTACATTAATTCATAAAAAATAGAAATGTTCGATAACTCGATGGTAAACTTGCTATTTTATATCAATCTTAACAACAGTAGGCTTCATTAAAACTTTATAGGTCCTTGGCCATTGTAAATTATTTCAAAGCACGTCGATTCAAAACTGTGCCTTCAAACGTATCAAGAGGCCATGACGTTAAAATAAAATGTATGTTTAAACATTTTTTATACCAGTTCTGTCATTTTCTATGTATCTTCTATAAGCTATACCATAAACTCTTAGAAAATATTTTTCATCTTCCTATTAGACTAGAGAAAACAGATTGATTCACTGAGAATAATAGAGGTAGAGCAACAGCTGGATCATCTTACAGAGTTAATGGAATTAAAATAGAGTGTATTTTCAAGAATCGTTTACACGAATCCTATACATTAGACCTCCAGGGTCAGTAGCTACAGTACGAATTTAGCAATCCCGATGTACCCGAGCTATAAAAGGGCCAGTGGACCCCGACAGACTACAATCATCTAATGAAAATGCCAGAGAGTTATGAAGAGAGTAGTAATGTAAAGCGAGATTTAAATGAGTGTAAAGAACGAAGAAATGCGAGACTGGTGTTATAGCCAAGTTATACGACTCCGCACCCTTATAAATAAAACTCACTCATTTCCCCATTGTTCTCGTTGACATGCTCTGAATTAATTTGTGGAGCAAAAACCCTCGGGGACAGCGCGTATTTTAATCGACACCATCCAGCTGTTCATTTTCAGACAGAAATACGGAAATTATCAACCCTCCCCGGACGTCTAGATAACCTAGACGAAAATTACTTTTAATGATACTCATGAGTGTTGGAAAATTTTGTGAAATCCTGTTACGCGAATAAAAAAAAATTGTTGAAGAATGTTTTGTTTTTGCATATATCAGTAGATTGAAATTCTCTGGACGAAGAGACTTGGAATACGTAGGTGATTTGTGTGGAATTATACTTACTATTCAACGTCGTTTTACCAAAAAGATATATCAAATTGGAAGTTTCTGTGAGAAAGCAATGTATGTATACAGGGTGTCCCAAAAATGTTGTAACACCTTGAAAGGGGTGGTTTAGGAGGTGATTTGAAACAACTTTTCCCTTAGCGAAAATGTTGTCCGAGGTTTCGTTAAGGAGATATTAAGCGAAAACCCCGACCAATCAGATATCTAGATTTTGCAAGGATAATATTTAAGCGTGAATAGGATGAATTATCGTGTCGCGGAGCACACGTGGCACTTGGCAGGAACAGTAGATTTTTATGGTTGCACGTTATAGCTTCTGTAATTCGATATTATAAAGGAAAGATTCTTCGTCCAGAAGTGATCTCATCGTGTTGCATAAAATGTGAATCTCAAGGGAATAAAGAGTGTTTAAAGAAAACCTGTGAGGGAAATTGCTTGCCAACCTTGTGGTTAGTGTTTTCTATGAATTAATAATTGAGAATCCTTGATGTGGCCAGGAAAAGAGAAACGTCATGCAACGAAATTTATTATTATTTTTTGATAGGGTTAAAATTAGATTTGCCATACACTCGTTAAAATGGGTTTGTTCTATGCTTTTCAGCTTACAATATATGTTGTATAAAAAATGGATGTAATTAATTTAGCAATTTTTATTGAATATTTAAGTTAAATGGGTTGTAATGAACGAATTTAAAAAAATGCAATAATTTTAGGATTAATATTATTTATTTTAGGGCTTGATGATGGGGTACAGAATTCAATCCAATTTATATCTAACTTTAATAAAATTCACAAAATGAAGCGAATAATTTTATATATGTTATAATTTTAATAATTTTAGAATAAATGGAATTTATTCTAAAGGTGAGTATGGGCTATAGGATTCAATCCAATTTATATCTAACTTCAAAAGAAATTCACAAAACAAAGCGAATGTGTATTAGTTCATTTCCGAGATAAATATGTATGAAGGATGATCCACATAAAGTGTTACAAGCTATTGTAGCGGAAACTATTAGTTATATAATCGACAAGTTTTTTTTTGTTAGTATTATAGGGTACGATAATGTGATGAAATCCCTTTCATGTGATGAATGGAGTATTGCTAAATGGCCTTCAGGGGGGCAGGGGGGCATAATGACTTATATTTTTAAATACAATTTCTATTTCTCATTTTAAAGACATATTTTCTACTACCTACAGCTTAAAAAATTGCAGAAAAAAAATCAATATATTCCCTTACCTAGTCACACAAGGTCCAACTAGGAGCTCGTCAACCTCTCACCCTTTCGCTCTACGCCTAAATAAATATTCGTAGTAAAAATTCGTGACCTTTTCCGAGCCGACATTAGAATATTTTCCCAATTACTTCAGGTCCCCCGAGTTCATTTTAAATTCCATCTCGTATCGGGATTACTTATTTTGGTAGGGGTGGGGAAAGGGCACTTTTACTAGCCATCGTTAATGCAGCCCTAGAGGGTCTTACCCTAAGAGGTATGAGTAATCTTTATCGCCTTATCCGTGGCAGTATCTTATCTGCTTACTTTTCCAAGGAGATTATGCAAAAGTTCCTATGCACCGAATGAAAAATAGTCCGCTCGGATTAGGGTCCCGTGCGAAAAGCATACTACTTTTCTTAAATTGCTGTACCGTCTCCCGTGTGATCCGTTCACGTTTGTCTCATTTATTCATGTCCCTCTCGACCCTCCGCAAATATTGCTTCAGCGACAGGAATAACGTACCGTTCCCGTTCGGGGCCGTGTGCAAATTGTTAGCGGCGATACACGAGCTTTTAACGAGATTAAATTAATTTCGCGGTGGCTGACTCGCTCACTTTCATGACGGGCCCCGCGATAATAACGAAAAGATGCGGCAGCAATGATAATATTTACCCTTGTGTCGGTTGTGACGTTAATCGTTGCATTTTTTAACGCGACAGACCGGAAACTAGAGCAGTGGCCGTCAACCTTGTGGAAGCTCCTCGTCGGTAGCTCCTATACGAAGCTGAACATTTTTGGAAAGGTATATGTGGGAGGGTGGGAGCTAAGTATTTTCAGAATTAGGACATTGATACATTATTAAGGATCGAGGTATTCCTGAATGATTACAAGTTTATCGTTGGAGCATTTTAAGATTAATGTGTTTTAAAACTGAAGCTTTTTAGGACTGATGAATTTTACAATTGAGACATTTTAGAAATCAAGCACTTTACAATTGAAATATTTTTAAAATATAAGATAATTGTTTTTGAAGTAATTCAAGTTTGATTTGATTTCAGATTGTCGTATTTCAAAATCGAAGTATTCTCGAATAACAGCATTCAAATATTTTGAGATGAAAATATTTTTTAATTAAAGTTTAAAATGGGTCAATTCAAATTAAAGTATTTTATTATTAGAGCAGTTTGGCATTGAAATTATTCAAGCAAATATATGACAGAATGTAAAACTGAAGATATATTGTCAGAAATATAAACGAGTATATTGACGTAAAATATATTATACTAAATATACATATATACTGTAAATGTATGTACAAATACATTACTATATAAATATCTTGATTTCCATTATAACATATTATACTATTATATTTATAAATATATTTATACATATACAAATGTATACCAATATATTTATATATTATATTATATATTTATTATATTTAGTATATATTATATACTATATTATTATATATTTATATATTATTTATATATAATATATAAATATAGTAAACTCTATTATAACGTATTATAGATCAAACACGCCCGTCGAAATATTCCATATTTAAGAGCCAGGTTGACGATCACTGTGTCCGAAGGAATATTCCACAAACAATTTCATTTCAGCGTATGAAAAATTTAACGAATTCAGAACTTGTCGCGAGATTAAATATTGAAGTTGGAGTTAGAGTTCGTTGGGTTTCACTCTCCGAAGAGAATGGGAGGAATCCGTCGTGGAAGAAGATTTAAGCAAGCGAAGAAACGAGAAATATCGCTTACAAAGCCGAGGGAACCTTTTACTTGAGCAGGCCTTGTCGCCAATTAGGGGAGTGTTGCCAAAATTGCAGTACTTAAGGTATTTTATCTTGTATGTCCTGCTTGATAACAGTTTGCACTAATTAATTTTAAAAGTTGTTACTATTTCTTTGAAGACCAAGTGGCTTCATATCTTCATCTTTAGCGATAACGTAACTTTGTAGTGTAGCTTTGTAGTTTTGTCTTGAAAGATGAAGAAGCTTTAGAGTGTAACTATGTAACTTTGTAATTTAACGATAAAGTAGCTTTGAAGTGTAACTTTGCTTACAATGATAAAATAGTTTTGAAATATAGCCTTGTCGTTCTGTCTTTAAAGATGAAATATTTTTGAAGTGTAGCTTTCCAACCTTTTCATTATAGACGATGTAGCTTCAAAGTATAACTTTCTAGCTTCATTATAAAAAATTATGTAGCTTTGAAGCCCCTCGTTGTCTTTAAAAATGAAGTAGCTTTAGAATGTAACCTTTGAAATTCACCATTAAAGATAAAGTACCTTTGCAGCTTTATCCTCAAACAACAAAAACCAATTGTACCTATTATCACCTGCTGAATCATTCACTAACGACGTATTAATTTTTCAGAATTCTTGAAAGACTCCAATGCAAGAAGTTCAATTCGATCAACCGGTTCTCCAATCCCAAATTATACCTACACTGGAAAGAGCTTAGAGGCTCAGACTGCGTCCAGATAAAAATAATACATGACGATGTCGAACAAGCTTCTTTAATTGTAAGTAATATTCGTAAAGTCATCGGAAATTATAGCGGTGGAATAAGACGTGGTTTTCCTCGTCTCGAGTAAAACTGGTATAAAAAGTGGCACGCACGAGACTTAAATGGTTGATACGGTACAGCGATGCACAAACAAGCACGAGCTTTCTTTGCGTGCGACACGAATGTCTGGTTTGTTCTCAGATTTGCACAGTGAGTGTGCATAAATCTGCAGCAACTCGAGCTCACGTAACGACGGAAAATCGTGCACGAATAGTCGCGAAAGTTTCGATTTTTCCTTTCATGTCGTTTTACGAGAATCGATAGACAGAAAAAGTAAGACAGCATATATTTGGTTGGACATTTTCTTAAATACCTCGTTAAATTATATCATTGGGTGTAGAAATTAATTCTGTTCCTTCCTAAAGTAAACTAACTGTATATTTTAAAGAGAACTTTTATTTATGTATAATGAAAACACACAACTATTAATCTTCCCGCAGTTACATATTCCAAGAGAGCACATGTAGTTGTAAAAACAAAATGACAAGTATATGTATATTACTATTTAAAAAATATTATCTATTTTAAATTTATTTTAGAAAGTACAGAATTAATGGTTTAATAATAATATTTCTAATCTTTCATTAATTACTTAAGGTTAAATAACGTCTAAGTATTAACACTTTACCGACCGGTAACGATTGAATACGTATACATACTTTTAAAATTGTTGAAAAATCTTCATATTGAAAGATTAATGATGTACAATTAATAATGAACTTGAATAAGGAACAATTATTATATAATATTGTTTAAAGTTGAATACAATAATGAAAGAAAAAACTGCCGAAATAAAAATTAACTGAGCGCTCTCTATTCACGTATGTTTGCACAGACCATATGTCGTCGACTAACTACAGTCAACTGTAGTCAAATCATATATCGTCTTCCTCGTTACCGTTGAAAGTCCGTCACCTTTAATGTTGTCTTACAGCGCCGGCGATCTGTTCCTTTGCTGTTTACGTATTCACACGGATAGCACTCATACACATTTTCTTTTATTTATTTTCGCATTATAGAATGCTAATATATCTATTTTCAACACATACATAATTAATTTCAATATTTTTTATTTTCATAACAATTTTTATTTCTTTATGTATTGAAAATCGTGAATATACGGTATTATCTGTACAATATGAATATCTGGTACAATTTAATGATTTGTACATCTTCTATCAATTCCGAAATTTGAAATGAGATGTGTATATTACTCAAATTTAACAGTTTCAATTCCTAGTATAATTTGCAAGACGCGTGTGACATGCGTACCATGTTCAAATCGAATTCTTGAATTATTACGTTAACCCGTAAGAATTGAATTTTCAGTTTTATCTGATAAATCATCTAAAAACATTATTATTTGTACAACATGGTTATTTGGTACAATTATAGTAACTTGTATAACGAATGAATTCGATAATATTTTTTATATCGACAACATTAGTATGATTCAATCTTAATTTTATCCATTAGAATAGTTTCTCGATTAATATTTAAATAATATTTTATAATTCGTATAATGATTAAAGCATTAAATGTTATGTCAATAACAGATAACAAAGTATTTGTTGTCGTAAAAATCTTATTAATAGGCTAACTAACAGGAATTAAGTCCTGGTTTTGGATTTGAGACACGAGCTTCCTAAATAGAAAAGAACCATCGACGTTTACCAAGACGACATTTCATGAAGTAAAATGGTGAAATTTCGGGGTCAAGATGGACGAGTTTCCTGTCTCCTTAACGGGCATTACACGACAATATACTCGAGCCACGCGATGCCTCGCGTCCCACGTCTGGAACTTTTAATGCAATAAAAGAAAAGTTCGTCGGTGGTAAAGTTAAGGCCCTCTTCAATAAAACTCGAGTAAGAGCCTGCGGCGGAACGTTTCCCACCATTTTCTCGTTAAGTTTCCATTTTAATCAGACGTTGAAATTAGTATCAACTCGCAGCGTTTCACTGGCCTTCGAAAGTCACATGGTTAATCTCGAATACAAAATTTTACATGAATCAATCTAAAGATTTAATAAAGATTTACATTATTTTAAAATTCAATATTAATTTCCCACCATGTGGATTTCTGATGTAAGGCGATCGAGTCATTAAAGTAAAAACGCGTTAAAATGATGGAAGGTGTGAGAAAAGTTGGAGAAGTTCATTGATTGAAAAACTTGCCGCGGTTATTAAGTGTCAAAGTGCTTGTCAATTCCCGAGTTTTCTCAAACGAGTTGCAGAATTGCTTTTAAGAAGTGAAGCGAGTATGTTCGTTATTGGAAGCTTACTATGTGTCCAGAGATAGTTATTAGTATTTATGCTTTGATCCTTTATGAAATTTCAACGTGTTTAAGTGGGGTAATATACGATTTTCTGACAAAAAATAAAAGCAGAGGGGAACAATATGTGATAATCGACAAAGGGATGTTATATTCAAACGTTTAGACTCACGACCGATCTCCAAACATCCCGGTGTCTAAAACACGGACCTGCTAGGTACTTACAAGGAAACATATCCAACTGTCACACGCCGATTTTTATAAAATTTATGTGGTAGGTAGTTCTCAAGAAAATATTTGACACGTATTTTTTTTTTTATCGGCAATCGTCTATATTGAAGCACGGGTACTATGCACAGGTACATATTCAAGGCTGGCCATCCTTAGGCGGACAGTAGAACAGTGAGTAGTGGAGCCGACTATCACGCTGAGAAGCCCGGGTTCGAATCACCGGCCGGTCCGCCCAGTTTTTCAAGGCATGGGCTTCCTTGTAATACGAAAGTATTGAACAAGTGGTATGAGAACAAAGGGAAATGAACAATGAGATAATGAGACAATGAGATGGCAAAAAGAGTTTTCTTCCTGTAAGGAAAAGTGCACAAAAGTGCAAGAGTGCTCTGTGAAAGCAACAGTTATTTTTTGGAAGT
>NC_071977.1:15090472-15114145 GCF_026283585.1 Hylaeus volcanicus
TTTTTTTTTTATCGGCAATCGTCCATATTAAAGGGGTGAAAACAGCCCCTAAAATTGGGGTGAAAACCATGTTTTTTTAAATATCTTAAAAACTAGAGGACCTAGAACAAAATTTTTTTTTTTAAAATATGCGGTTTTGAATGGGTAATTTACTCATGTTAGAAGAAATTGTTTATTTATTTATTTAAATAACTCATTTTTGAAAAAATACATTTTTTGTTAATTTATATTACTAAATATTGTTTCTCATTCATGAAAATGTATATGTATATGTAAACTACAGGTTAAAATTAAGGATACATATTTTTGGAAATTTTGATTTTCACCATGTAACAATAATTATATTAAACAGAGAATTCCTTCAAGATATGTAAAAAAACATGGTTTCGACCCCAACTTTAGGGGCTGATTTCACCCCTTTTTATAATTTAATACATAAATTTTATAAACATCGGCGTGTGACAGTTGGATATGTTTCCCTGTTAGCTTTATTACGGACGAGTCCTCTAGCAGGCCTAGTACGAAACGCTCCCTTCCTTTTCTCCCCTCTCTCGCTCTCCTTTTACAGCAACCGCCACGATAGATTATCATTTTCATGAGAAAAGGTAATATTACTACTTTCATTAACCTTGTGTCGGTCATTGCTATACAATGTAACATGTAATTTACGTGTGAATAGTTCGCACAACACTCGATAGTTCCACAAGTAGTAATTTGAAGATTTCTTGAAGAAATTCCATTCACCTTCCATGCTAATGCAGAACTTAGAACTGCATCATGTAGAAATAGAATTAACGTATGAATATTTTTGTATCATAGTATTTTAGGGACGGAGAAATTTAAAATTGAAGCATTTTAAGATGTGACGGAACCTGGCGTGGGCGACCGGGAAAGCCGCTATTCGACACGCTAGGTGGCACAAATCCCACGGACGAGATTTATTTATTCCTAAAGGAATCTGGGCGCCAGTGCAAAAGCACGCGTCCGTTATCTTCGCCCTTCCGACTGCTCAAACGGAGAGCGGGCTCAGAGGAGGTCAGGAAGACAAAGAAAATAAGGGAAACTCTGATTCACGAAAGTAATTGAGGCTTTATTTAGCCGAAAACCAAAAAAAAGGGGGGGAATTCCGCGGTACACTCACACCGGATCGGAAAAGGGTGTGGCGCCTACGCGCCGAAGGGAAACGCGACGCGGAATTTCCAATACAATTCCGAAAATTTGGTGTTACTTAATCCTACGGGGCCTCGCAAACAGGGAGTCCGCCCTAGAAGAAAATACAACCAAAAAAAAGAAACGCCGTGAATTAACGGTCTCGCGTTTCGAAGGGACCCTTTCCTTCGAAACGCGGCGCGTTCTCAAACCGCGCAAGGCCACGCGGGAGATACGCGAAACGAACGGAGAGAACTCCTAGGGTTCTCGCCTCCGGGGGTGGTCCTGTCGCGGACGAAAAGTGCTCCGGAGCACACTCACGGACACGCACTCCTCGGTTTGGAGACCTCGGGTCTCCAAAATCCTTGGTTGGATGCCCTGAGTGTATCCTTCCAAAATGGGGTACAGTTCCACCACACACGCTCGAAATCAAAACCCCGAATCTCTGCAACTCAATCAGGGAGCTCGCTCGCACGTGTTCGTCGCGATTCGCGTTTCAACCGTTAATCCCCCAAAACTCGCGCTCTTCTCGTCGCCGGCTCATGGCTCTCCCCACCCAGGAGCTTTAAGGGGCTCCTTATGGTGTGCCACCACCATGGCATCTCCAGACGTCGGTGTCGTTCTCCCGTGGCAGCTGCGGGGCGAGGGCAGGGGTTGACCGTCTGTCGAGGGTGACAAGTCCTCTGGGTGGTGGTCACACCGGGGTCCCTGAGTGGAGGACACCACGACCGGCGACTTGCCGCGCTCGCGAGGGGACGCGGGCGCTGATCGCGGACCACCTCCGCGGTGTGTTCGGCGAGGAGGGAGCGAGGACCCTCCGGGGTCAGGGGTGCTTTCGTGACGGGCAGAAAAGTTCTGCCCCGTCACAAAGACTAAAGCATTTTAAGATTCAAGTGGCTCAGAATTGAACTATTTCAAGATCGAAGTCTTTTTTATTTATAGGATTGTAAGATTCAAGAAATTTAAAATTGAAGCATTTTCAGACTAAAGCATTTTAGAATTGAAATATTTCTTAAAATCAATACATTTGGCAATGAACTATTTTAGCCTCAGTATGTTCCAGGATTGAACCATTTTAGGAATGTAACATTTTTAAACGTATCTACTTCTAAATTAAACCATTTCTTGCATCAAATCATTTTGACATCAAAATTGTTCAACTACAAACATGGTACAAAGACAAAGATATGTAATCCAAGAACAATAAACCCGTTTGAACATTTCCTTGGGGAGCAAACGCCGCTGCACTCAGATCCACGCAGAACGAAGGAGGGTTTTGATTTTATCGAGCTTTTTCGCCTTCCATTCCCGTCTTAAGCGTATCAACGACTGGTATGCATTTTCCAAGATATTTTCTTCCCTATCCAGATGCCCTATTCTTCATTCCACGGTTTTTCCTGTTTCCATTACGAACCGGAAAAAGTCGACCGTAATTGCGAGAAGGCCTTCGAGTGTTTTTCTTTGTCCTGCCTCTCTGCATACCTGGGGATTGCTTTCTTTTCCAGATGAAACAAGTTTCCAGCGCTTTGCGCACCTGTCGGTCGCATTAGTGCGTTGGCCCGTCTTTGCTGGAAACTGTTTTATCGATTAGTGCTTAACGCGCTGTTAAGGTGGTATTCTAGTCCAGAGCGTCAACTTTTAGTGCTTTTTAACCTACTTCGAAAAGCAGGAGAGGTTACTCAATTCGACGTGTATATCTGCTTTTTATTTCTGTTCGCCGATTACGGCGACATGGCTCGATCACTCGGGATGAAACCTTTTGCATCTTGTAGATCAGTGGTTCCCTAACTTTTTTGTCCTACCGCCCCCTTTCACAAAAAAAATATTACGTAGAGCCCCCTGAAAATTAATTTTTTTTAAATTTTAATAGCAATTAATACGAAATATACATGTATTAATGTTTCTACCTTTTTCGTAAAATATAGTAAAGGAAGGTGTAAATTAGAAACATTGAACTTTGAAATTATGAAACTATTTATTGAACTCGGAATAGAATGTAATACAAAAAAAAGTTAAAACATTCGAAATCATCTTAATGAGAAGGATGAACGTGGTGTGCTGCTAACAATTTAGTAATCCTCGACTCCATTTTCGTCAGCATTAATCTTAAATCACCGCGATTTACTATTTGCAATTGGTTTCTTTTTTTTTTGTTAATAAATTGGTTATCGCACTGAATCGCTGCAGCACCCACCAGGGGACGGTGGCGCCCACTTTGGGAGTCACTGTTGTAGATCATGTCTCCCAGTTGGTCCCGTTATCAAGACATTTTGCGATTTGTCCTTTTTCACCCATTTTTTCTTTGTAAATTTTGTACTGCATCTTATTCCGAGACGGATGGACTAATCGGATTGAAATTTCTTGCATCTGGTAGAGCATCACTGCCACTTGGTTCCATAAAAAAAACATTTGACCTTGTTTTATTTTTTACCACTTTATATTACTTTTTATCGCAGAAGGAGTACTATTTCACGTATGTTCGCCCTAAAATCGATAAAATCGATGATACCCCTTACATTTTGTTGCCGTGCAGGTTTTGCGCCATGATCACATTTGCAAAAATTTATGAATTTTTTATTGTTTATAATTATTATAATTGCAAAATTTCTATCGTATGATGTAACTCGGCGATCGAGATGGAACTTTCCACATTTAATGACAGTTAATTTCATGATGTTCCCATTTGGACAAAATTATGGACTTTTTAAATGTTTATAACTATTGTTATAGCAAAATTCATATTCTTTCATGTATCTCGGCTAGGGATTAACTGATCGAGATGGAATCTTCCACATATATTGTCAGATGATTTAATGACGTTCCCATTTGGATAAATTTTTGAATTTCTTAATGTTTATAACAATTGGTACTGCAAAATTCCTTTTCTTTAATTGATCTGTCAAGGAATTAACCGATCAAGATGGAACCTTCGAAATATAATGACATGATTTTATGACGTTCGAATTTGCAGAAATTTGATGACTTTTAAACATTTATAACTAGACTACGGATCTTTATGCATTTATAGGAAATTTGAATATGCAAGAAACTACAAAATGCAAACAATATGCAAGAATATAAAAAAGATAGAATGTAGAAAGTAGAAAGTTCATGTTACAATATTTGCAAAATAAAATAAATTCCTATTTAGGTTCAATTTTTGTAGGCACGTTTGCGAAGATTTTATTTTGCATGAAGATCCGCAGTCTATTTATAACTATTGTTATCGCAAAGTTCCTATTCTTTGATGTAACTCGGTAAGGAGTTTGCCAATCGCAATGAATCCTTTCATATCAGATGTATGATATATGCAGTAAAATGTATGGTAATTCTAGTTAATTTATATGAATACTCACCAACTCTAGATATAATTGCTTCAAAGTATGAAAAACTGCAGCGAAACGTATGAAATAAATTCTCTTTAAATTGCATTATTACTTGCCAGCTCTTGATGAATTTGATTAAATTATTAAATACAGCATATTAAGTACAATGCTACCTCTTTGGAAGCGGCGCAAAATTAAACATTTTTAATTCCGTCTTGAGTTAGTTTTTAGTGATGGCGGCAATATTGAATGCTATTAGTATTTATGGTTGCCACAATTCCAGGCGTTCTGCTTATCTAAAATAAAAAAAATCAAGAAACATCTTCATTAATATTAGTGTCCCTATAGCCCGAACCAGAATAATTTCGGAATATTAAAAATTAAAAAAATGGCAGCACTTTAAAGGTTGTAATATCGATTTTTGTATTTTGTTTGCCCTTAGTATATAAACAAAAATAAAAATATTTAGAATAATCAGATTTTAAAAAGCGTGGTTCAGGCGATAAAGGAACATGTGGTAAAGAATCACTCCAAATTTGAAGTGACCTGGTCAATTATTATGGCAACCATTTCAAAAAATACAGTTACAAGAAAATCGCGTTTAAAGTTTTTCATATCAAATACGTATACTTACGATTACCATTAAAACCCAATCCTCGCTTACTTGTTTGTTGAAAATGAATGTCACTTCTGCACATTTTACACATTACCAACGAAGAAATTGTCGTAAAAACTGCACAGAAATTTAAAATGCAGTATCCAAATGAACTGGAGATGATAACGTAATTGCAGACACCGTTCTCTTTAGACATCCTTTATTTCGTTTATTTTCCGAATTCAACAAAATCCTTTGGCAGATATATTTTTAAAGATCTATACTGTGAGAAAATGCATAAAAAGAAAATCGATATTATGAGAGTTCTAAACTACAATACCTATAGAATTCTAAACTACAATTAGCAATGTTCCCGAACCGTAGGCGTAGCCTCGAATAGTAACGCTGAAAACCATCCCCCTGCTGGCAGTGACGTTTCATTTATTCAAACAGGATTCGTATCGATTGCCACGTTGTTGATTTTTCATCTACATAGTCGTTAACCTTTCCACTGGATCTTTTTAATTCAACATCAGTTTTGAACAATTTGTGTCGGTGTTTTGGCTACTCACGTGTTGTTTTTGAAAATATTTTCTTCGATTGAAATTTGTTTTTAAAAATTAAGCAGTACGAATATTACCCTCCATGAATCTATTTTTTAATCCAGAAAATAAAGCAGCATCTTAGCTTCAAGTAAATCTGAAAATTCTTTCCAGTTTTCACCAATTTTTCGTGATTTTGATATTTCTTAAATACAATTTAGTAGAAATATTTAAAGAATTCTAAGCAACAAAGGTATCAGTAAACAGTAAAATATATTTTTTAACCGAGATAAAAGGCACCCCTATAGTTTCAGGTGAAAGTGGAAATTCTTTTCAGTTTTGACTACTTTTTCGTGAATCTGTTTCCTTGATGGACGATTCAATTAAAATTTGTGTAACCCAGTAAACAGTTTTAACGAGCTTATGACATCACCCGTCGCTAGGTGGGAGACGGTGCCCCTACGAACAGAAATAATTGCGGGCCTAATGAATTATGCAGAAGCTGCGACGATGAAGTAAATAAACCCTCGTCGATAAATATTCTACGAGGATACGAGTCGCGATAGGTGGTGGACTGTTTTATGACGAGGACGATCAGAGCATGGTCGTCGAAGTGTTATTATTATATATATATAAACGTGTCGTGAAATAGGAGGGTAACGAGGCGGTAAATATTTTCAGAAACGCGTTAATATGTACCAATTTATGAACGCATGAACGCGTGAAATCGTGATTCATTCCCCACATGTTACTACAAAAATGTTACGATGCGAAGAAGAACTCGTAAAGAAAGATGAACGCCGAAATTCTTCATTGATGAAGAATTCTATGTTTCCCTTCCTTCAGAATTGGCAGTAATCGTGTTTACTGAATAAGAAGATCAGTTTATCATTAGGATTATGTTTGGATTAGATTTAGAAAAACTTTTTTCTACTGATTTTAAAATTTACTTGGATCATCAGATTTTCAAGAACTCAAGTTGAGACCTCACTGGAGTCTTCTCTTATTTTTTTTTATTTTTGTTGTTGTAATTTTTAAGTAAATTATAATTACATACATATATTTAATCATTCATAATATTATCATTCAATTTATAATATACCCATTCAGCAATAATTTAAACGATGTTTCTAGACTGAGACGGATTCTATTGTCAATTAAATAAATTTCATCCTGCTTTTTAACACATTAAGCACCGCACATCTAGAGACTGCGTGTAGAAAACACGAGAAAACTCGTGAACGGTCCTTAATGTGTTAAATTATTAGGTGTAGAATTTAATTATGTGTTTTTTTAAAGTAAACTTACCATTTATTCACAATGAAAAAACATACTACTTGTAATCTTCCCTCACTCACATATTGAATGTCTATCAAGTTAAGACTTAGGCTATGTATCCACTAAAGATTAGATCCATTGTAACGTGACAAAATGAAGACTACATATTTGTACTTAACCTAAAGTTAAAAATATGTGAATATAAGGACAGAATTAACTTATACACCTAAAAGAAAAACGTGGTTGCAGAAGCTTACTATCGTTTTTTTCTTTATTACAGCTTGTACAACAATATACAATCCTTAATAATAATTCTTAATAATATGTCCACTTAAAAAAATTCTTGAATTTCTGAATATCATTTGGTGAAACTGTAACGTTCTATGAAAAATCAGAGAATTTTTATTGTCCTTTCCAGTCGAGATTTATAGCTCTGCCACTTCCTCGAAATACAGTATGTCACGCACGGAACAGATTCCTTATGCTAGCTTTCTACTATATATCTGGCCAGCAACAGGCTACCGAGCGACACCGGAACAATGAAATATTTTACTATGAATTTCCAGTGAAAGTGTTGCTATACACATCAGAATCCACCACTTGCATCGAATACATATAGTTTATGAATTGATTGGTTCCTTGCCAGACTAAAACGTGTTGAATTTAATTCACAAATTGCCAAACCATTTTCATGGGAGGAACTATGAGTACGTGATTTAGTCTGTTCATTCGATATTTTTCGCATTCCTTATTTATTTTTCTAAAGTTCCTTGTCCTCGATCAGATTGTAATTGAACGATATTGAGTGATTCTTAAGAAATTAATTAAAAATAATATTATATATTAATTTATATAACAGTATTTTTTCCTGTAAAAAAGAAATTTTACTACAATTATCCAGTTACATTTTTAATAGCCATGTCACGCTCAAATAATTTCTTATACATATACCATTTAAAATAGAGAAACGCAAAAGGTTTCATTTTATTTTCTTGTACAGCTAACAAATTGACATATTAAAATTTCTAATTAATATGATAACTCATTTTCTTTTCGTCTAGTAGCCAGATTGAAATGTCAAATTTTTCTAATCAGTATGATACTTCAATATTTATTTATTTTAACCAAGATGTGTTTCAAACATCTTATTTATTTTTAACCAAAATTTTTCTTAAATATCTTATTGGTTTTTATCCGAAATGATTCTTTTACATAAATGACTCGACCCTTTGAAGTAGCCCTCACCCAGGCTGCATTAGTTTTTAATTCCAAAATAAAGCGTCGGAAATACGACCAAGGGTGAAATAAAATTAGGACGTAATTACAGTAATCAAGCGAAAGATTTTGTTTTTCAAGAGTCGTGACGGTTGAAGCAGCAAGCCAGAATTTCTGGAGCCTTCAACGCACGTTAAAAACGACGCCACAGATTTTCGAGACACTTGTATCATTGGAACGTACTGCATTAAAGAAACCTCTCGTTTTCAGCAAAACGCGCGACACTTTTCTACGACAAGTAGCGCATTTTTCGAACGTTGTAATCATGTTAAGTAATTTTTTTCCGAGGCAAAGGGAAAAAAAGGAATTAGTTTGCAAAAAGTTAAACGTTCGAAAAATGCGCTACTTGTCGTGATTTGAATCGCGAGTTCTTTCTCTGAAAGAAATATGCGTACATTATTAATAATAATTCAAGTACTGCGGTGAGAGAATAAAAAGGAAAATTCTATAATTATTCTGTGGAGAGGTAGAGTATATTAAGTTCGAAATTTTTAGATACAGGATGATACGGCTAATTTGTACGTGGATTTGTTTTTATAATAGGTCTTGGTTAGGTTCCACAAGGAAAGGTCGGGATCTGGACGAGCGCTTTTTGAACAAGACTAGGCTCAAATGATGGGGACTGATGGGCAAAAAAAGAGTGCAAAACATTAGGGGTATCTGGCCAGCCGTTTTGATAAAAAATGGCTTTAAACATTTACAGGTCAGTAGATATATAAAAACATTCAAATTCTTAGTAGAAGCTGTTATAACTGCGAGCGTTACGGCGCAGGTTAATCTTCTAAAGTTTGTGGGTTCGTGACTCGGCAATAGAAATTTTTTTTTCCAACTGCATTTCTATTTCTTATTCCTTTCTTTACTCACTGCTACATAAATAATATTTAAGAATTATAATACTCACTGCTATATAAATAATGTATAAGAATTATAAAGCATAGGATGTTGCTACAATTTGTAATAACACGTTTTTTATTAATTAATTTATTTTTTATTAATAATAAGTGTGGATAAAGCGTTTATTAAAATAAAATTTGTTTTTTAATAATTATGTATTTGGCTACTGAATATATATGTGTGCAGAAATTGCAAATAATATAGATGTGAACATAGTATTATAATGTGTACATGGAATACATAATACAATAGTAGAAGTAAACATACAAATGTATGGGATGTGGCGCATTTATTATTCATAAATTAATATCAATATTATTATTAATATTAATATTATCATTAATAAAAAACGTATTATTAAAAATTGTAGTCAACATCCTATACTTTATAATTCTTATATTTTATTTATATAGCAGTAAGTAAAAAAAGGAATAAGAAATAGAAGCGTAGTAGTAGACAAAAAAAACTTTCTATTACCGAGAGTCTTGAACCCATGAACTTTAGAATATGAACCTGCGGCGTATCGCTCGCAGCTACAACAGCTTCTGTTAAGAAATTGAATGTTTTCGTATATCTACTGACCTGTAAATGTTTAAAGCCATTTTTTATCAAAACGGCTGGCCAGATACCCCTAATGTTTTGCACTTTTTTTATGCCCATCAGCCTCCATCATTTGAGCCCGGTCTCGTTCAAAAAGCGCTCGTCCGGATCGCGATCTTTCCTTGTCAGTTAGGCTGTGTCCGTTGTTAACCCTTTGCACTCGACCGGCGCTGCTACGGCGCCCGGGCAGTATTGCGCGTTCACTCTACGGGTGCTGTAGCGGCGCCCAGGCTTTCTTTAACTCGTTACGTTTGTTTTCGATGCGTGATAAGATGTTTGACAAATTTTTACACCCTTTCTAAGCAAGAAGAAGGACCACTAAACCATTTAGGTTATCTATGTAGAAACGCTTGTGGAAGAATTGGGAGAACCGTATCGCCAGCATCGCGATCAAGCAGCGAGACCAAAAAGCGATAAGTCTCGGCTAAATGAAATGCTTCATATCGTTTTGAAAGAGGTAAAGATGGGCTGTAAGGTTTGCTATGGCCATAATAAACCTGGCGTCAGGCGAGAAACCTCATATTATTATGATACATGCCCTAACAAACTGAGAATTCATCTCGGGGATTGTTTTGTAAAATATCATACAAAAACCAAATACAAAATAAAATATTTAACAGATTTTGTTTTATATGTTGTATGTTTTATAAATTTATACGTTTACGTTATACGTATACGTTTTCTTGAATTTGAGATCATTATAAAGTACCAGTAAAACGCTTCCCTAATATAGCCGAAATCGTTTGGAGTTGCTAGTTCGCCTAAGAGAAAAAGGCCTCGGGTGCAAAGGATTAACCTTTTGACTGCGAAGAGCGTATATATGTATACTGTTAACTACACACTGCATAGTAACATATGTGAAGCCTCTTTTTGTTCTTAATGCATAAATTTCTGAAGTACGCACTATAATAATCAGAACTATAATGGTGTCCGAATATTTTCGTGACCGATTGTACGTCCTCGAGTAGTAGACTCAGATAGCTTGACTGAAAGTCAACATACAGAGTGTCCCAAAATTAGTGTACGAACCGGAAATGAAGAGTAGCTAAGACGATTCTGAACCACAAATACATTTGCAAAAATGAAATCGGATGGTGCTTTGTTCGTAGCGCACGCTCAGCTGCGAGAGGTTGAATAAACTGGTAATATAAAAGTTTCGCCTTGTTATTCTTTATAAGGAGACATTTTTGAAAAATTGATCTGACGAATTTAAAAATGTCATCTACTTGGGCGGGGCGCTTAAACTACAAGTGGGACCCTAGCAGTAATATGCTCCGTAAAACTTCTTCTTGACAGTGAAATATACATAAATTATGTAACATTCTAAATTATGTTACATAAGTTATGTAACATTGTAAATTATGTTACATAAATTATGTAATTCTTCTGTTATTCTTACAATGATCCATAGACTGTGGATCTTTATGCAAAATTGCAAATTCATAGTTGGAACAGATACCGACAAAGATCCTGATATTTTATATATTTGTGTATTTGTGCAGAGTTTCATAAACTTCTCCAAATTTCTGTCATGATCATCCGCTGTCTAATGATAGGATTACAAAGGATTACTCCATACACAAAATATTAAAAACAACCGTTCATTAGGTGAACTTCCTTCCTGCACTTCCTGTTCACTTCATATACAATCAACAAAATGGTCAAATGCATAGTTCACAGTACAAATAAATAATTCTTAGAATAAGTGCAAGGCAGCATACAATGCTACAACCATAACACGCGAATACTGTATCAGTTCGAAAAGAAAATCCTTGGTGCAATTATAGAAGCCTGCGTCCTTCCGTAAGTGGGACACGATTGCTAGAAACGGATCTCATACAAATTTTACGTAATCCCCTCGCGCTGGACTCGTCGTTTCCTATTCCTGAGATTCCGCCAGTTTAATTAAGAACGCTTGTGCAGACATAATTACGCCGTCGGCGCGATAAACACGTTCGCCGTAGCGCACTCCGACGCCTTTTTTCTTTCTTTCCCTGCAATTGCATTTCCCGACGATGGTGTCTCGAGAGTGCCTTAAGGTATTCGAATATCTCCACGCTGGAAACGGCTCGATGCTCTCCGAGATTATGAAAATGATGTCCCAACGACGAACGAAGGTATTACACAGAGTTCTAACTAATCCTGTCTCGTGTATCCTAACATCTTGTAGAGGATTGAGGACACCAACATGATAAAAGTAGGTCATGTAAACGTGTGATCTGTTTAGTTATTTTTTGTCTGGCACATGGTTTTACATAAGAATGCAGGATAATCTGAGGATAGCAACTATTGTTTAATAATATGGTTTAATAAATGGGATTGAAAAAGAGTCAGCTTTCAATAATTCTACATTCTCCATATTATTATAAATAAATATTTCTTTCAAAGTGACTGTGCTACAAATATTATTAATATTTGTGCATTTACTAATAATTGCTCTTGAAGAAGAATCAGTTCTTAATAGTTATACATTCTCCATATTATTAAACAATAGTTATTATTAGACTGCGGATCTTATGCATTTATAGGAAATTTGAATGTGCAAGAAACTACAAAATGCAAACAATATGCAAGAATATAAAAACGATTGAAAGTTAAGTTCATGCTATAATATTTGCCGAATAAAATAAATTCCTATTTAGGTTCAATTTTTGTAGGCACGTTCGCGAAGATTTTATTTTGCATAAAGATCCGCAGTCTAGTTATTATATAACGTTTTCAAGGACCTGTAAAATCCATAATTTTTGAAATTTGGAAAAATCCTTCGAGGTACGTTTAAGTATCACTAAAGACTACACATACTTAAATTTGTACAAAAATTTGAGATGCTGCTCCATTTAGTGGCCGATTCCGCGTGGAATGACCTTGATAATACAAAAAAGAAACAAATTCTGTTTCTTATAATCTTATAATTTATTATTTATTTTTATATCTAAAGATCTTATTACTAAATATTTCGCAGCCGATTAGCTCGTTATTATTCGCGACGTAGGATTGTTCGTCGCGAATAATACCGACTATCAGTCCTCACCACGGTTTCAAAGATATTAGCAAAAATATAAATAAACATTAAGAATAAATCATGCCATATTTTGCAAATGTGAAGTAACTAATTTAATTACTCTTTATCCATCTTTCAGTTACTAGAAGTTATTCAGAAAATGATGTAATAGACTTGTAATGACAAAATCATTGTTTTCCAATGGCCTTGTGTCATCTTCCAAATATCTGGAAAGAATTGATAAAATTTTACCATTGTGTCCAAGAAGTTACTTTTTTAACCGACTTCGAAAAGGAGGAGGTTACTCAATTCGACATGTATATTTTTTTTTATATCTTAAAATTGTATCGCAAGTTCGCAACCATTAACTCGCTATTATTCGCGACAAAGGATCGTTCGAATAATTTTTCGTCACGAATAATATCGATTACCAAGTCCCACCACGTGGAGGTTGCTGCGAGTAGAGACCCGCGAGTGAGATAGAAGGAATCAGAGTTCCTTCGACCTCCCTCTACAGAAATTATACAATCGAGCATAATACCAACAATAAGTATTTTCGATAATTAATGTCTTCAATGAATATTTATTCTGAACCATGATTGTTATTAATATTTAAGGGAATACTAGATAAGTATTACTATATACATTATAAATGTTTAATTAATTCAGACATAAATTTTTATTCCATCTTGAAGTTTCACATTGTTACCTCAATGTTTTTTGAGAAAGCAATATTCCCGAACATGGAAAATATTAAATGTCGATTAAACGTATTCTTAGAACATTTATGTAATTTTTATTACTTGCACTTTTCTTGCTAAACAAATAGATAATATAATATCTCTCCTATAAGAGAATTTAATAAAAAGAACTTTGTTTCGTGTAAAATACAAGAGGCCACAGTTTAATGGATTTCTCTCCTTGATACTCTCCTTTATACTAAAAGTAACAAGAATAATGTTAAGTGACAATACTTAGGTTGGCCAGAAAGTTCGTTCGGTTTGTGGCGATGGCTGCCTGACTGCAGTTAGGATGGTTACTAACTAACAATAAGTAAGGACTTCTCCAAATCCAGAATCATTTAGAAAAGATGGGGAAAGATCATAGAACAAAATGAACAATATACATATTATAGAGTAAATATTTTTCCCTGTCTAAGAAAAATTGCTGTTTATTTGCATTAAAATTCGAACGTATTTTTAGGCCAACATAACACAGTTTAGTTACAAAAATAATTCTTGCTGCATCTATAATATCTGTATGGTCGTAACGCAAATGGTACACGCAACGGTTCGGATAAATCACTGTCCGTGGAACTTTAGATCTCGCCACTTTACAACGCTTCAAGTTTCGCGAACGCTAAACCAGCGGCATGAATCTCGAAGATTATGACGCGACGAAGTTGCGCGGCGAAAGGGGTTTTAGTTATCCACTTCTTACATTTCTACAATATTTTACGTTCGCCGCTGGGATCGCATTTGTTTGAAGATACAAGGGGGCACCTTAAGGTGTGTGTATTCGGGAAGAGGGGCCCCCCCCCCCCCCCCCCCCCCCCACTTTGAAATATTCAGCGACCATTTCTGTCGATGATTTAGGGGGATGCTCCTTGTGGAGGCTTTGTATAATGATTAGATTGTGGATGTTTATGCATTTATGGTAAATGAAAATATAGAGAAATAAGAATGTGCACAAATGCAAAAATATGTAAAATATTAACAATAATATACATTTTATAGCGTTTAGAAGATAAAACATACTTTTGTTTAAGACTGAGTCCTCGGAATCGCTACTTAGTTACACATACTTAGATACACGTTACGTTAAACTGGATTTTTTCACCTGTGAAAAGGATAGTCAATAAGTACATATTTGTCATGTAATGCTTTGGGAATTTAAGCCCGGCAATAGTGCTAAGGCCGGGGCCACACTATGCGTTTTTGCCGCTGCGGTTATGACGGATGCGGTCATCCGGTTTGTGACGTTGCATAGATGCAAATGAGAGGTGCTACACTAGTGCGGCGCTGCCGCATCCGTCGAACGCTACCGCAGCAGACTGCGCCACGCTGAACGCACCGACCGTCGCATCGTGCCGGAGACATGTCAAAACACGTGTATTCATATGGTCCCTGTTCACACTACACGATTTTGCCGCAACGTTCTTGTCAATTTTTATCGTTGGGTGTCCTGTGTGTGTCCTGGTCTTTCTTCTGCACTTATAGATCGTCTCAACTTTGTATTCTTTGCAATTCATCGAATGAATTTATTGACATTCGGTAATAACTAAAAAACTTATCCTGAAAGTTGCGGATGTTAGCAACAAAATTTTGAAATCTATTTTTAGATTCTCGCTCCGAAATAAATGGATGAACCCAATAATTACGTCGTATCGGTTCACGCAAGAATCCTTCTGCTTCCATAGCACACGTAATTTTCAAAAATTTATTCGTATTCATGTTATCGTTTTGATAGTTGAGACGAGACTGCGTTAAAATCGCAGCAATGTATCATGTAGTAGCCTTCCGATTAAATCGCGTCCGCTTTCGCCGCAGCGGCGAAAACGCATAGTGTGGCTCCGGCCTAAGGCGACAGCTGACAAAATAGGCAGTGTATATGGTGAAGGATTAATAACTGATCGGGAAGTTTGAAATTGGTTTATAAAATTCCATTCTGGAGATACGACCATTAAAGACGAACCGAGGGCGGGACGTCCTTCCGACTTTGACGTCAACCTTTTAAAGGCAATATTGGAGCAAAATCCACGTCAATCAACAAGAGGTATAGCAGAAAGGTTGAATACATCACAATCAACTGTTAACCGCCACCTGGAGAAATTAGGGAAAGTCAGCAAGTTAGGAGTATGGGTACCTCACAATCTCAGTGAACGGAATAAAGAAGATCGCATGTCAATCGCCACAAGTCTGCTCTTACGGGTAAAAATTGAGCCCTTTTTAAACAGGATTGTAACAGACGCTGAAAAATGGGTTACCTATGACAATATAGTCCGCAAAAGACAGTGGGTTGATAAGGATCAACCACCCCTACCAGATCCGAAAGCAAACACCCATGGCAAAAAGATTTTATTGTGTGTATGGTGAGATTGTCAAGGAATAATTCACTACGAATTGCTGGTCAAATTTAACCATCACTGCGGATAGATATGTTCACCAGTTGCAAAGAGTGCAAGAGAAACTCCATGAAAAGCGTCCTGCACTCATCAATTCTTTTACACGACAATGCGTGACCACATACAGCAAGGGTGACTCAAGAAAAAATTCTTGAGCTTGGATGGTCTGTTTTACCACATCCACCTTACTCCCCGGATCTTGGCACGGCAGACTACCACCTTTTCTGTTTCTTACAAAACTTTTTGAATGGAAGAACCTTCAATTCTGAAGAGCAAGTCAGGCAGGCTATCGAAAACTTCTTCCAGTCCAAACCAACCACATTTTACAAGGAAGGAGTTGATAAACTCCCAGGAAGATGGGAGAAGGTTATAGATAATAGTGGTGAATACATAATAAATTAATATAATTTTGATATTTAAAGAGAGCAAAATAAACGTCTGATAAAAAAATGGAAGTTACTTATGACTCGACCTAATATGTATGTCTCATCGGGCGGCGTGTATCACTGGTGGCTCACCCTCGCGCGTCTATCAGATGGGGTGTATCACACCGCCGCGGTCGCCCCATGCCGAGAATCACAAAAAGCAGCGCCGGCGCGGCGCGTGACTGTGTTAAATGACCATTCTTTATATGAATCAATTAAAATATGAATTTACATGAGCATCCGCAATCTAGTAATAATTATTATTTATAGAGGAACATGAAAATTACTGGTGGATTACTTTTATTGAAAATATATATATTCGCATGAGGAAAGGGAAATGTGTGTTATTGATGTGTTGGATCAGTAAAAGGATAGATCTTTGTACGTAGACAGTAAGAGACAACAGCACACCAATATAAATACAGGTCAAGGTAACGTACTTCCAACGGTTACACATAATGCACAGTATGATTTGACTTGGCGGTTAGTCGGCCATATACGGTCTATGATAGCACATGTTTTCTTTGATATAAGTATGGTGGCATCTTCTATCCTCACCACTAAAGGGACACCGCGTGTTTCTCACAAGTGCTCGATCCGCCTAACATTCATATACATGTAATATAAGTCATTCCCGACCGATCTCCAAACATCCCAGCGTCAAGCACGGGTCTGTTAGGTAGCCTTAGTGACGAGTGATGAGTCCACTAAAAGACCCAAAACGAAATGCTCCCCTCCCTTTCTCTCCTCTCTCGCTCTCCCTTTACAGAACCGCCACACTACAATGTAGTAAATAATATTTGTTAGAAATTAATAACTTGCTGCTGTATCTTCTAAGCTACATGCATATTCTATATTATATACGTACATGTGTATGCAGTTAATTTAGTTTTTGTATTTCAGACCACGGTATAAAGTGTTTACTACAGAGATATAAAATAAAAGAGCAGTAGAAAAGAGCGTGAAGAACATTTGGAATGTACTTAGATCGTTCGAATCGTTCGATTCCTTCGAACCGCTCGCTGCAATCCGAGTTAAGCCCTGGTTTTTCTGAACGAGATCGTGACGGAATAGAGACGGAAAAGTTCGTGGACGATCTCACCGATACCAGTGGTATGTTAGTAAGCGTAAAAAGTCTCACACTTCAGTCCGGATGACAGTTCGTGGGTCTCCGTTCCGTCGACCGGGATGGATTTTGATATTAACGATTCGAAACGAGACGGAATCTCCGGAATCATGTGAACTCCTGTTGTAGTGAATGAGTTTATGAGCCGTCAACGTGCATACATGTAGTATATTTGAATGTACTTAGAATTAGTATATAAACAATACACATGTGTAAATGTGATCATTATATAATATTATACATTATTTCAATATATATATATATATATACAGGGTGTCCCAAAACTCGGGGAGGAGCCGGAAATGGGGGGTAGCTGAGACGATTCTGAACAACAATTTCCTTTGCAAAAATGCCGGATGGGGCTTCGTTTTTGAATTATTAACGAAAAACACTGACCAATCACAGCGTCCGAGGAGCGCGCGCTCAGAGCATAGGCGTAAGCCAGGAGGCTCGAGCCAGCGAACAAGCGGGCCGGTAAAACAGCACGCGTTAATACCAGTGTGAGGTTGTAGCACATGAAACGTCTGATTTATAATGAAAACTTTAAGCAAATATAACTTTTTCTTTATATTCAAGATAGGAGGTATCGAAATCTGTACATTTAATGAAGAAATTACACGTTTCCTACCTTCAAATACGTAATCGTTAAAAAATTTCAATGACAATTTATCATAATAAATTTGAATCTAACTTTAACATGAGAATCGTTAAAATGTACAACTTACAACTATAAGAAAATGGGTGAAAATATGTAAATGTTTGAAAATTAAAATGAAGGAGACTCTAAACTTTGCATTAATGCGTCAAAGATCTGAAGGATAGAAATATTTTTCGAGAAAGTGGATAAAAAAATTTGCCAATACAAAATGAGGCATTTCATGTGTTACAACGTAAAAATATCAGTAATAAAAATGCCTGAAATTAACCCTTAAATGCCCTAAGTTTCAAATTTGATACCGAACTTTTAAATCGAATTGTACACTTGAAATTGGTTTGTTTTTAATATTTGGCTGTATGTATGTTACCATTGCATAATGTTCTTTTGAACAAAAGTTGAAAAAATAAACGTCAGCTGTCAAAATTGTTCAAATCATAAATACATTGATATTTTTTAAAATTTAATTTAGAAAATCAGACTTCTAAGGGTTAACATGTGAAGGCAGAATTAAAATTAGACTCACCCATTGACTTGTAAGTTGACCTGTTTTCGTGAAGAAGGGCTGCGGCGAGTGGGTCATCGCACCGATCCTGGCCTGGTACCTGCTACGCGGCTCAGCTGATGGGACGGCCGGTCACTGAACTCACTGCACTTTACACAGGGGTTTCCACGGTCACTATCACTTTGCACCGAGTCCTTTGCACCCAATATTTGGTAGCCCCGAAAGGGGCCGATTTGTATTATTGGAGAAAGAATACGCCACCCTTTTTTCATAATCCTCTGGGAGTAAATTCTGCACCCGTACATATTTGTATGGGTGCAGAGAATTCTCTCGAAGAATTCGGTGCACCGACGACCGGCTGACGCTAAAATACAACATAAATAGTTAGTATGAATAGAATACATAATTCCGACAACAAACACGAAAGCGGTAAAAAGTTAAACTTACCCCGAGTTGCGGCTTACGTCGCGCACACTTTGGGTGGGATCCTCAGCAATCCGATCCAGGACGTCTTCCTCCGAATTCGCGGAACGTAGGCGAGGGCGTCCCGAATCGGCAGACTTCGGTTGGAGGACCCCATCCGAATAAAGCCGCGTTGCCAATAGCCGAATGCTCTTGGCAGTCGGCGGCCGCGATCGCGGATATCGTTGGCGATAACACCGCGCTGCCTCCTCCGAATTGCGCCCGCACTCCACATACACGCAAAATATTTCAAACCATTCTTGATTTGAGCGCACCATTTTTTCCCAGTTGACACTGCGGCGGTCACTTCGAAACTGAATTCTGGAGAAAAACAGTTTTATTTCCAGAAAACACTCCCACCCTTGTTCATTACCTGGCCCCCATCCCTTAGGAACGTTTCTTTCTTAACGAAATGCAACGTCGCGTTGTCTGAACACATGTTTCGCCGAACAGTCAATCGTAAGACAAACCCATTGCCGGTCGACTTGGAGGTAGCGGCCGTCGATGTTGGATACCTCGTTTTTACAACCACTTCCCCAAGGCACGGTAACTCCGCGACCTTGTCATAAATTTTGCGATAGCCATGCAGCGGCCGACTAACTGCTTTCGACAACCCCTACACGTGACGCACCGTTCTTTCCTATCAATGGGGAAGGTATTCCAAGTTTCGGCGGAAAGTAAATGATTTTAATGTTTCTTAAAATCCAAAAATCATAAACTTCAGGCATATGGAGAACTGAAACTCGAAACCGTTTGAGATAATACATGCCTTCAAATATTGCGATGTTTGCTTATTTTCGGGAATTATTTTGATATTTGCAAAATAAAGATTTATTAATCATTTGGAGTATTATCTCGGTGGCTGCTGGGCACAATCGACGATTAAAATCATTGCGCGCGACGCGAAGCAGAAACCCCCGTTGGAACCTTTGAGAAAGCGATGCTTTAGTTTAGGGTGCGATGTTTCTAACGTCGCCATGACAACACCCCCTAGGACGCGTCTCTGTCTCGAATAATGTAGCTCGCCGCTCGAAGAATGCAGTTAAAACCACGATTCCACCCCCAAAAACACCATCCCCTTGTGTGCGTGTGTATTTAAGACTCCAAGTTGTTTGGGGGAGGGAATGGACCAGGAAAATCCCAGAATAGGGCTCTTCAATTAATCGTGGTTAAGGATGGAACTTTTCTTGTGTAGAGACTGTATCGTAGATTGCATGATTCGCGAATTTGGTGGCTAGTGCAGACAGCGAAACGATATTTGTTGAGGCATTGTAACAATAGATTCAGGAAGCGGGAGAACATAGCTGTATTGTACCAATAGATTCAAGAGGTGAGACGACACAGCTGTTTGTATTTGAAGAATTAGAATTTTCGTTTACTATTGCTTGCAGGAATGAATTATTTCTTTGGAAAATTAGTGGCGATTACATAATGTAATGTATTGTAATGTGAATGTTGGATGAATGTTTATATTTAAACCACTAGGTATGCTTGTATGTTTTATAGTTGTCAGTTATGTTTATCAATTTGTGTTAGTAATTTATTGAAAAAGTAAAAAATTACACCAAGTACATGAAAAAGTGGAGGAGTCAAGGAGTTATCATTGAAAAATAGAAGATCCCTATAAAAAACTACAAAAAAGTAGAAAAATGCTTGTCGAAAATGGAAGTCGAATGCTTAGCGTGGCCAGGCAAGGCATTCTTAGATCATCAATACCCATACTTTCTCTCTCACAGACTTTCAGGTAATTTGTCAATTTAAACCTCTGACAATATTATAAGTACACTTTCATTGTATTGGGTTTTAAAATATTTCTAAGGTCATTCATCGACGCCAATACCTTTACTCTCGCAAACTTTCAGATAATTTGTCAGTTTAAACCTCTGACAATATGAGTACACTTCCATTATGTTGCATTTTAAAATAATTCTTATTCATCGACAGCTTGCCCTTGCCTGGCCACGCCAAGCATTTGACTTCCAGGCCGCGGAAATCTAGGCAAATCATCTGGCAGCTCATTTGGTTTTTTCACATCTTTTTCTACTTTCTTGTAGTTTTTTCATGGGAATCTTCTATTTTTCAATGATAACTCCTTGAGTCCTTCACTTTTTCATGTACTTAGCGTAATTTTTTTACTTTTTTGAAATTTTTTATCGGATCTCACTTCTTTTTACAAATCATTTATTATATAGAATCTATTTTAAATTTATAAAAATAAAATTAATATTTCTGTAAACTCTACATAAGAAGTCTAAATTATTATTTGTCTCTTTAATTGAATAAAGTCAAATAAAGGGAGCGGGGATAACAAAAGCGAATATATATATATTTTATATAATTTATTAATTATAAACACTTATTCGTTCAATTTATAAATTATTATATATACCTGCAATTTTTTTTCTTATTACAAGAAATTTTAATGTTAATGATGTAATGAGAAAATGACTCCAATTCTATAAGCTCTACATAAAAAGTCTAAATTAAAAACACTTTAGTGGTATGGATCTATTCTGTATGAATGAAGGTACCTGACAATTCAGATTTTGACAACTTACCTTGTAATCAAGATCGATCAACACTTTACAACACTGGCTGCAATTTGTTATTAAACCCTACATAAAAAGTCTAAATTGAAAACATTTTGTTGATATAAATATAATTAATAATGCAATAGTGTAAAAAGTTTTGACACTTGGCAGGTTGTGAATGATGACATCTGTTTGAACTCTCGACGCTCGATGGCCGACGAGCCATGCCGAACCGAATGATTCCGAGAGTCGACGAACGACACTCGGCTTTTACTTAGCTCCTATTGGCTAAGGCTCAAAGTTGACAACGGGAAAATCATACGAAAAATACCGTTTCTGGCAGATTCATGACATGATATTACGATATCTTAGTTGTACGTGATCCGATTTCATTGATTTTGGTTTATTCGAAAGCTTATATGCGGTTTACATAAGAAAACTGCCTTTAAATTTAGAAAATATTGCAGGCGTGTTGAGAGATTCATGAAAGAAGTTTCAGGTTAGGTTGGAATGAACCATCTCTCCTGTAAAAGATACGTGGTAGCTCCAACGCCAGGTATATATACGCGGTGACGGATAATTATTCATGTACTTGGCGCCGAGACGCTACCGCGTCTCTAGATCTTGTATCGCGATATACCAATAATCCTACGGTCGCTCCAGATAGGTCTAAATCTTTTCGTGGCTTTTAATTGAAATATTGGGAATGAAGTTGTTAGAATATAAGTAAATTTAAATATAAGCAAAAGCACCACTATAGCCACATACGTTAAGCGTGCGAAGGTGACACTTTTTTTACCGCGTTTCTAGATCATTCAATTTGTATTGCGATTTGATTTTATCTGATATATTGTGTGTTGTCTTGGAATTTTTACACTTTTTCGCTGAACGTCTAAATAAATAGCCTTAAAATAATATGATTCATTTAGCGTGTAGTGCAGGGAATCACATGAAAATGATAGTGGTTTAGGTTTAAATTCACGATAAAAGTAGTCAAAGTCGAGATTTATTTGCTAGAATGAAAAAGAATGTTTTGAATTAGAAAATCAAGTGATTTTTCCTCATTTATATAAAAATATTTGCCTGTTAGTGCCTATTAATGGTTTTATAACCAAATATTTTTTATTATACCACATATGGGTGATAGGATACTCTATTGAGGGATTAAAAGAGTCAATTCTAAACAGCCTTTATATTCAATCATTTATTATTTATTTTTTGTTTGTGGCTATAGTTTTATACTTACTCGTTTTGTTACGTTAAAGTACTATCCTTCTAAATTCTCGACCTGATACCTTAGGTCTCAACCTGATAACCATTGCAATTTATCTACATAAACGAAATGCAGTAGTCGTAAAATTTCGCTTCTTATTCTTCATCAAATAGATTATCAGTTAGTTACAATAACTGTAGAATGATAACGATAAGCAAAATACTACACTGCATGTAATGTGCAGCAGGTTGAGACTTAGGTTTTGTGTATAGATACATATGTATATGTATATTAGATACATTACATTAAAGTAACATAAGGAGAACATTAGCTTAAATTAGAATGATAAATGATCGAATATGGAGGCGCAGAAATAATTCCTATACGAGGTGTTAAAGAAAATAAATTTGGTAAGACAATAATGACTATAAAAATGAGTCCTACGTGAAATTACCTTTATCCTCGTTGAAATATCCACGAAGCAGTTAATGTGTCAAACTCAACTCAATGATTTTATTTCAAATAAAAACGCAAGAGAAAATATATAAACGTGAAATATATTTTGATTGAAGTGTAATTGTTTGAGTACTTTTTGAAAATTGTAAATAACACAGCTGGTTTCACTGAGAAGCCACAATGGCCGCCAGAATCGTGGAGCATAGCTCCCCATCGACACGTGCAGGTATTGGACAAAAGGTCTTAAAGTTGTTTATGAAGTTGGAGGTCGGAGATTAGTTAGAAAGTTACTTTAGAAAAGTTCGACTCAGTCGAGTAAATCGAGTTCACTTTGCTGTCAACCGCTACAGCCGAATTTTCAGGTTACTGCTCGCATTTGATTAGTTCACATCCATGAATAATTTCGACAAACTTGATATATTTCGAACATTTATGGGACTTTTATGGCATTTCAATGCTATTTGGCAAATGAAGGTTTACTACAATAATAGCACAATTTTAATAATTAACAATAGA